>NC_062561.1:67737500-68082500 GCF_022837055.1 Prionailurus viverrinus | reverse complement strand
AGCAAATAATAAAAAATTCAGGAACTATACCTCATTCATTTTTAGAAAAATATTAATTGCAGAAGCAGATGAAGCAGTCGAGGGAGTGAGAAAATCTGCTACAAACATTTAATTCTGGTCTGTTTACCAAGAAAAAAAGGGTTCTGGATGCTATACTTTGTGGTTGTCATTAAGTGTAAGTGTTCAGGGCATAAGACTATGTCAGGCTCACCTTCTACATCGGTGCTTGCATTCATAATATGATGTTGCATGGATTAATTTCGAAATTAGGCGTGTGACAATTTGACAACTCCTCCTCTAGAGTTAACTGGTTCACAGCCGACCTGCATACATGACCTTACTGTGGTCCAAACCATTTATACAGCATCAGTTAGATGAAGATGGGTTGGTATGTTTAAGTGATTATGTAGTTTGTCTTTGGTTTTTTGCTCGTTTATGCCTTGCTTATGTATTAATTCGTATCTACGTCATGTAGGCCACAATTGATAGATGAATGGAAAAGCAAATTGAAAATAAAAGACTTATGAAATACAGGCCGTTTCATAATTTACCTTAGAATGAAAAGCCTTAGGTTTTTGAAAGCATTATGTTTCAAAGTAAAACTTTCTAATGGAAATAATTTACTACTTTTCTATTTTGTCAGTTAGATATTGGTGTTTATGCAAATGTTACTTGTAATATGAAAGTGAGAAAACCTTTTTCTCTTTGTCTCCCGGTAGACTTAGTAAGTGGTGGGATTGATCGCTACCGTCTGTTTAATCAGTAATCGGTTGTTTAAATATCTATTTGATAAGAAAATATTTGTCCCAAAATGGTATCTTCTAGAAGGTATACAATAATAAAACTACTTTTATTTTAAGTTCTTAGGACCTTTAGATGAAAATTTCTATACAGAAGATTTTTACTTCTTGGAAAAGATAACATTTACTAATTTAGTAGAGAAAATTAAAGGCGTTGTTGAAAATATGAAAATCAGCTCAAAGAAGTAAGTACTTAAAATCGTAAGAGAAATTCATTTCAGGATGTGCTATTTTGCATCTTATTTTTTTCTTTTTAAGAATAGAAAATATTTCAAATATGTACACAATTAAAGATATAAGTGATATGTAGAGAATATTTAAAAATGATAATAAAGGACATCCACATACTCACCACCACCAAACTGTACATGTTAATGGTTTATTTGCCTTGGATCTCACTGTCCTCTTTGTTTCTTACCCACCTACACAGTCTCCATCCTCCCTGAGAAGTAACCATTTTCTTAAATGCTGTGTGCATGATTCCATACTCATATTTATACTTTGCTTCATTTCTGAATATCCATGAGCAGTGTTGTTTGGGTCGAATGCCTGACTTTTATAGAGAAACTCTGTTTCCTGTAGGTTCCTCTGCACTCTACTTCCTCTGGAGCTTCATCCAGGTTCATGTACGCAGTTCATTTTAATTCCTTTCCGGTGTTTAATGAATATTCTGTAGCTCGTTTATGCAGTCCATTACTGAGGTACAGTGAACTTGGCTTTAGTGTTTTTACTGTTACAGAAGTGCTGGAGTGAACTGGCTTTCAGTGTCTCCTTGTGCAGTGTGAGTTTCTCTAGAGCACAGGGGTGTTGCAGTTGGGTTGTAGGGTGTGCGTGTCTTCAGCCTTACCAGATATTGTTAAATACCCTTTAAAGTCGTTGCAACAATTAACACTCCCACCGGAAAGGTGAAAGTTCTGTTTCCACAGGTTCTTACCAATACCTGGAGTTGTCTGACTTGATAATTTTCTCTGTCTGGTGGATGTGAAATTGTGGCTTGTTTTACTTTGCATTTCTTTGACTCTTAGTAAAGTTGAGTATCTTCTCATACGATTGTTTTCATTCACGTTTACCCTTCTGTAAAATACCTGTTTGTGTCTTTTGCTCAGTTATCTGTTGGGCTTTTTTTCTTCTTTTAATGATCTATAAACATATTCTCTGTGATTCTGTATACTAATCTTTATCAGTTATATGTGTTACAAATATTATATTCTAGTTTGTGACATGACTATTTACTTTTTTATTGGAATTTTTTACCAAATACTTAGATGATTTTTATTTTAATGTCAAAACATTATCAGGATTTTTCTGTCATGGTTTGTCTATGGTCTCTGTGTGTGAGTGAGGGAGTGAGTGTGTGTGTGTGTGTGTGTGTGTGTGTGTATCTGTAGGATGTATAAGAATTTTTTTCTAGTCTGCGTTCATAAAGATATTCTCCTTTATTGTCTTCTAAAAGTTTTATAGTTTTGCTTTTTTATTGGTTCATATCTTTAGTTCTTCTTGGATTTTTAAAAAAGTATTATTTATTTTGAGAGAGAGTGTGTATGTGTGAGTGAGCAGAGGAGGGGCAGATCTGCACTGTCAGCACAGAGCCCCATGCAGGGCTCGATCCCATGAACTGAGATCATGACCTGAGCTCATGTCCTTAATTCTTCTTAGATCTTTATATTGTTCCATTGGTATGCTGTCTCATGCCAGTCCCACACTCCAGTTACCACAGCTTTATAATAAATTTTGATAATAGCAAAAATTTTCTCTTCTGTCTCTTCTTCAAAATTGCATCGATTGTTTTTTGCTACTTGTTTTTCCACATAAATGTAATTAGAACCAGCATAACAAGTTCTACAAAAAACTGTCCTGGAATTTTTATGAGAATTTCCGTGAATTTATAGATTAGTTTAAGAATTGCCATCTTTATGTAATATTAAATTATCTTGTCTGTTAAATATATACATATATTGTTTATGGCTATATGAATGTATAATATATAAAACATATAAAATAACATATAGGTATATAACTGATGTATCTGGCATACAATTTATATGTGGTATATGATTTATATATAAACATATGTATATAAGAATAAAGGTAGATAGTTTGACACACTTAGTGTTCCTTTTGGGTCCTTTGGTGAAGCTTCTGTTTTTTCCCCATGAGTCTTTACACATGTAGTTTTAGATTTATTCCCTTGTACTTTATACTTTTAGCCCATATTATAAATAGTGTACTTTATATTTTCAAATTGTTTATTGCTAAATTACAGGAATAATAATAAATTGTATAATAAATAATAAATTCTATATTGATCTTCCTTGCTCAACTCTCTTATTTTTTGTAACATTTTATCTGATGTTAGACACTCATGTCATTTGTGAATTGTAACAGCTTCGTACTTTAACTTCTAGCTTTTAAAACATCTCCTGTTGGCCTTTCTCTTGTTCTAGTTTGCTTAATTTAGGATAGACTTATTTTACTGTTTTACTTTTCATATATGTAGATTTAGGACCTGGCAGGCTCTTAATTGTTTTGGTTGTTTTTATCAGTTTCAGTTTTTACTATTTTTTTCATCTGTTCTCTTTCATAAACTTCTCAAGTTGGGTTCTAAGCTTTTTAATGTCACATTTTTTTTCCTTACATACCCTTAAATTACAGGCTTAAAAGTGTCTTTCTAAACTCTATTTAGCTGTATCACATAAGTTGTGATATATAAATGCTTCATTATGATTCATTGCTAACATGTTCAGATTTCTGGGTTTTTTAACATTTGCTTGTTAAGATGTTTTGAAATATTTATAGTGTCTTCTTCATGAAGGCAAACTCCTTGTCCATTTTATCATTTTTATCTTCCTTATATGGAATTGTGCCTAGATCTTGTTAGACATCCAGTAAATCTTTATTGAATAAATAAATGAATAAGATGCATTTTAAAAATTTTAAGTGGCGCAGTGTGTTATTAATTGATTTCCAGTTTGTTTTTGAACTGTGATTAGAGAACATGGTTTATGAAAATCAATTATTTGGTATTTATTTCTACAAATTTTGTGAGACAGCGTTAATCTTTATCATTGTTCCATGCCTGATTTTTTTGAGGCTTATTCTCTAATTGTGTGGAAGATTTTATACATTTATTATTTTGAGCATGCTATTTTTTTCCAACCATCGAAATACTGAATTATTCTTTATCTGTCAGTTACTAGATGAAGTTTGTTAAAACACTGCAATGATGATTATGGATCTGTCATTTAATTCTTGCAACTTTGTCAAATTTTATTCTAAATATTTTGAGCTATAGTTATATATACTCTGATTCAGAATTATGTTTCTAGTGAATTGTTCCTTTTATCATTATATATTACTCCTTTTGCTATAATTTTGTCTTAAAGTCTGTGGGGTCTCGTATTTAAGCCACATCAACATTCTTTTTGGTTAATGCTTTTCTGTTTTATCTTTTTCCATTTACTTTCAGTGTACCCACACATCTTATGGCATACAACTAGGCTTCCTGCCAGAACTAAAAATTCTGATTCTTAGTCTTAAATACAGAATTCTGATTCGGATGAAATGGATGTCCTTGCTTAATCTGTTCCTTTAGGAAGTAATTCATCATTTAGGAAATGATGTTAACATAGAAAACTATAAATAAAGTAGGAAAGTGTAAGGGCATTTCTGCAGTAAAGAGATAATATCCACAGTTATTTTCAAGTGGATATTTTAAAAAGAAAACTTTAAAAAGCAAAAAAAGTTATTTTTGGTTAAATAATTTAGGTCTAGCTTATGTTGGAAAGCATATAAATCATACTGAATTTTGTGAATATATCATTAACATTTCAGAACGAATTTTTTTAATCTGATCTGGCAAAAAATAGTTTTAAATAGGTTTGGGAAGCTATTTCAGCCACTTTAGAGGTGGATTTCAGACCAAAACCACCACCGAAACAACAAAAACCAACACTAAACTATAAGAACATCCCCTCTAATTGTCTGAAGTCATTGCATGCACACACATAATGCTAAACACGTCATGTTGTGGTTAGAATAAATGCATATATGCTTAAATGTGAACATATGTTTAAGATATGCGTCCTTATTTTCATGTCTTCCAAGAGTTAGCTACCTAGGAAGGTGGAACTCTGGGTGCAAAAGACAGAGTCCTTGGAACCATTGCTGGGGGAGCAAGTGACACCTGTTTCTGGAACAGAGTGATTACTGCCTGCTCTGCTCAGAGACCATCTCCACTCCTTAGACAGGAGGTGCTGACCTTCTCGTGCATGTTCCCTTCAGAGTATTTTGCAAAAAGAGAGAATTGAGAGAATCTACAAAAAGGCTGTTTGGGGCCCCCAATTTTCCCTTTCCTCATTTCCTCTTCTCTTAGTGCATATGGTCTCCTTGAAACATGGGGAGCATGTTTAACCATATTTCCTCCATTGTGTCTACAATTTCACATATTAGAGATTATGTGGCTAATAAATACCTTTGAGGGAGTTTAGGAATAGAGATTATGATTTTGATTAATTTACTCATTTAAAACAGGTTTATTGGGTGGCTCAGTCGGTTAAGTGTCCGACTTCAGGTCATGAACTCGCGGTTTGTGAGTTCGAGCCCCACATCAGGCTCTGTGCTGACAGCTTGGAGCCTGCTTCCAATTTTGTGTCTCCCTCTCTCTCTGCCCCTGCCCTGCTCATGCTCTGTCTCTCTCTGTCTCTCAAAAATAAATAAATGTAAAAAAAATTTTTTATTTTTATTTTTATTTTTTTTTAATTTTTTTTCAACGTTTATTTATTTTTGGGACAGAGAGAGACAGAGCATGAATGGGGGAGGGGCAGAGAGCGAGGGAGACACAGAATCGGAAACAGGCTCCGAGCCATCAGCCCAGAGCCTGACGCGGGGCTCGAACTCACGGACCACGAGATCGTGACCTGGCTGAAGTCGGATGCTTAACCGACTGCGCCACCCAGGCGCCCCAAAAAAAAAAATTTTTTTAAACAGGTTTATTAACTGGTCATTAAGCAATGCTCTGTGAAAGATATGGTGTGTAATACAAATAGAAGGAATGTGAAGTCCTACATGTCAGAACCTTGTAGTCAAAGCTGATATATTATAGTAGAGAGATACAAGTTCTCAACTCTGCATCTGAATTTCTTTATAAAAAAGAAGTGCCTATCGTTTCTTTTCTTGGTCCTTTCTTTTCAAAAACTTTCCTTAAAGTTTAGCCAACATTTTCTGCCCCAATGTATCAGTGAACATATAATACATTTCCTCTGGCATGGATTTTCAAATTCGGTTATGTTTAATCTAGGTATTTGTTTTATGCAGTTGTAATTAGTTTTCAAACTAATTTGTGACCATACAAGTCTGGACTTCTTAGTTATTTTGGAAATTCTCCCTTTTGTTCTTCCTGCCCTTCTTTCTTTCCTGGGTGGGCTCCAGTGCTTGAACACGTAACCAGCACTCAGCAAATATTGCCTTGAATTGAATGACGCACCGTATCCTTACAGGCACTGTTAAGAACACTACTTATAAGTGTTTAAAGATCATGTCAATGATAAAAAAAAAAAAAAGGATGGTTTTTAAAGCCGCAGTCATCTTTAAACTGACAAATTCTAGGGGCATCTGGGTGGCTCAGTCGGCTAAGCATCCAACTCTTGGTTTTGGTTCAGGTCATGATCTCTTACGGCTCATGAGGTCAAGCCCTACCTTGGACTCTGTGCTGACAGCGTGGACACTGCTTGGGATTTCCTCTCTCTCTCTCCCTCTCTCTCCCTCTCTCTCCCTCTCCCTCTCCCTCCTTCCCTCTCCCCGCCCCCATGCTTGCTCTCTCTCAAAATAAGTTTTTAAAAAAACTGACAAATTCTACTTACAAATTTGGAAGAAAAGTCATTTATATAAAGCTTGTCTATTGGAGATATTTTACATTAAATTTCCATTTCTCAGGGCATTAATTGTGACATGAAATATGGACCTTTCTCCTCAGAAAAACTCATCTGTTGTTTATCTTGTTTACCTAGCATGAGTGACCTTGTTATGAAAGCTGATGCCCTTATTTCCTCTTTGCCTAAACGTGAATCTCGGTATGATATCACATTTCTTAGAGAGAATCACAGGTAAGAATATATATTTTCTGTCACTGTATCCTTTACTCAGTTATGGTTTCCACTTATAGAAAAATTTAGAGCAAATTAAAAATTTTTAGAGAAGAAATGTATTTGACAAGATTAGGAAAAGAAATTGCAGCTCTAAGATATTTGAGATGAAATTCATCAAGCTCTGTCTACTTACATACAATTATCTGTTTCCCCCGAAGGGAACCTTTTCTGTTGTTTTTAATTAGGGACCGCATAGAATTGGAGGAAAAAATAGACATTATATAATTAACCTATAGACATGCTTCATTGTGTGATCTTTTTCTAATCAGTGCTCCTATAAAACTAAACTGAGATAAATACCTTAACATAGACTCATGATGGCTGAGAGTACCTTGTAAGTTTTCTGATTTTATGGTAGATGCAATCTTACATTGCTCATGTGTACTACTAGATGGTAATACGTGCTGTAGCTCCAGGAAGTCTGACTTTCAAGAGGTCTTTACACATGTGCAGTTGTATACTCAGGGAAGATAACTTTCTAAAGAAAGGAGCACTGTTGGGAAGGAAGTTTTATTTTTTTATTTTATTTTTTTTCAGATAACTAAGATTCAATACTTTTAAGTGTTTATTATTATTTTAGATAGCACAAGAGCTGGGGAGAGGGACAGAGGGAGAGAGAGAAAGAATCTTAAGCAGACTCCACAGTGAGCATGGAGCCTGACATGGGGCTCAATCCCACTACCCCGGGATCATGATCTGAGCCTAAATCAAGAATCAAATGCTCAACCGACTGAGCCACCCAGGTGCCCCTCTTTTCTATGGGAATTCTTTTTACAAACTTCTTTGACTTCTAAATACCATGTGCTGAAATAATTTAATACAAATTACTCAAAACCATCACTGTAAACATTAGTCACTAGACTGCTCTGTTAAGCTATATTGTACTTAGGAATTTTGATTTGTTTGGAACTTATTCACTCCCGTGTTAAATGTCTGAAAAAATTGATTTTTATAGTTTATTGTTGGTTAGTTTCAGCTCCCTTTCTCTAACTTTCAATGTCTCTAACTTTCAAATCTCTCAATGCATCTGTTGCTTTTAAGCCTACTGCCTTATTTTATATAGACAGAAGGTATGATGTGACTTTCTGATACTGGTTTGCAATTCTCCAATTTTTTCTGTTATTTATAAAAATGTATAAATGGATATGCAGTATGTACATATTCATGTGCATCTCTGTTTATACAGTAATACCTAATGCCTGCCTTCTATAACATGCAGATAAGATAATTTGCCATTTTGTGAGTTCATGTATATACTTTAGGCATTTAACTTTTGTTTTCTATGTGCTTACCCATGCTGATAATTCATCTGGGTCAACATTGGTTGTGTAGCATAGCATGAGCTTTCTTGTCCAAAAAACCCAGTTTTTGAATCCCAGTCTATCATGGCCCTGTAACTTCTCATAGCTTCAGTTTCTTAATCTATAAAATGCGGGTGTCGAGTCTCCTACCCTTCCAGGGTTTTATGAGACTCAGGCCTACTGCCATGAATATAATAAATATTTAATGCATTGCAGCTATTATGTGTATTTGTTACACAAATAATGACATTTGGAAATAAGAGAAAGAAGATTAGACCTCAAAGTTAAACCATAAAATCAACTCCTCTTAATCTGGGGAGAGATGTGAATACCTACCTTAAGTAGGATCCAGGTCAGCAAAACTTAATGATAACCTAAGTGAAGGTATTAATTTAATGAAGGAAGAATGACTTTGTTGGATTTTGTGTTGGAAGCCTAGGAAAGGTAGAGAGAAGCACATTAGCAATGCTGGACTGTACAAGCAGGGCTTAATCAGAGCAGTTGGAATGCTGTTTGTGTGTGTGTGTGTGTGTGTGTGTGTGTGTGTGTGTACGCACGCACATGTGCGTGTGCACGCATGTGCGCATACACGTGGAGGTTGTGTAGATGAGAACTCGTTATTCATTTATAAAAGAATTGTTGTAGGGTTCGACCTTACACAATTGTAGGAGCTGGTTAAGCAGTCCCTCTGAGGCTATTGATACTGGAGCTTAGAGCTCACAGTGCAGGCAGGAAGGAAAGGAGGTTGCAAGGCGGATGGCCGTTCTTTCTGCCTGCACGAGCACACCCCAAGTTTCACTGTAAGCTTCCCAGTTTACATGGTTCACGAAGTCCACGATGGAAACAGAGGAGTTGTTCAGGTGAAATGTAACTGTATTTATTTATTTTTATTATTATTATTTTTAATATGAAATTTATTGTCAAATTGGTTTCCATACAACACCCAGTGCTCATTCCAACAGGTGCCCTCCTTAATACCCATCTCCCACCCCCCATCAACCCTCGAAATGTAACTGTTTTTAGAAGAGGGAGGACAGAGAAATTCTCTGAGAAATCTTTGCGGAGGGAATACTATAGAACGAATAGTGTCTTCAACATCTTTTAAGATGGGTGGATTGACCTGTCTTTATATACAAACTAATAACATCATAACAGACTTAATTCAGTAGAACATCTCTGCATGGAATGGATATGATATTGGCTGAGCATTTTCCTGCTGCAGTGGCCTGTTTGAAATGTGCTTAGTTTATCCCTAAGACTTGAAGGCCTGCACATACCTACCTCAAGCCAATCTTCATGACTCTCTTTGACGTAAGCTTTTAATAATTATTGACTGTCAGTGTACTTGACATCATTCTTCCTGGCTAATGGCATAAAGTGTAACCCTAGTTTCTTGGCAATTGAATACCCATCCATTGCCTTAAAATGGTGGTGTAGGTGGAATTAGCATCTTTTTGTTAATATTGTATGGGAAAAGAGATGTGCTGCTTCCATTCTTGGATTAGTCAATGTAATACCTACTAATAGGCTCAGGATTTTGCTCAGAAAATGGTCATGAGTCTACATCAATGCATGTAGAAATAGATGATGGGGAGGGACTGTTGGATTCGGATACAGACAGCCTCACAGAATCGGCAGTCGTCTGAGTAAACAGATGCCTGCTTTAGCCTCCACAACAGAAAATAACCAGTTTTGGCAGTTTGGGCATATTGGCAGTTTTAGCCAATCGGCAGTAGTCTGAATGAACAGATGCCTGCTTTTAGCCGCCATAACAGCACATACAGAAAATACAAGTTTTGAGTAACGCTACAAGTATAGCAATAATTGGTAAAATTGTCACCAACATAACTAAAGTAATTAACCACTGTAGATAGTCTCTTCAGTTTTAAAACATCTGATTTGTAGTCCTTATTTCTAGTAATAGTTCCGTAGCAGGATATGTTGTCTGATTCTGTCACTCCTATTTTTCACAAAATTAAATCATGTCAACTTCATATAAAATAAAATATCTTTCATTTCTTTGTCAAAGGACCCATATTTGAAGTGACTTTTACATTAACTTTTATTGCTGAGAAATTCATCCCTTCGCTGCAAAAAGTCTAGATATTTATAGTCTTTCTGCACCAAAGAAGACTATATCCCTGTAATTTTACAGGGATACATTTTGATTTGGTAACCTTCATCCCTTTGTAATACATAAAATATAATTCATACATCTAAAAAAACTGACTTCCTGTATTATTACAGTGTTAAAACAGTAATTCAATTGAATATTCTGTACTTTTAGTCAAGTATATACTTTTAACTTTGAATTACGTTAAATATAAAATTTATTATTTTTCACTGGCCTCTTCTGTGCTCTGTGTTCCTTGTAAAGATGAGTCCATCTTCCAACTTAGAACTTAGTTCAGTGAAAGAAACAAGCAGGAAGACTGAGAGGAGGAGCTCGGGAGAAGGTGCCTGGGGCCAAAAATAAGTATGATAAATTTGGGCTTTTACC
The DNA here is from genome assembly GCF_022837055.1 of Prionailurus viverrinus. Taxonomy (NCBI): domain Eukaryota; kingdom Metazoa; phylum Chordata; class Mammalia; order Carnivora; family Felidae; genus Prionailurus; species Prionailurus viverrinus. The sequence goes on along the minus strand of NC_062561.1, from coordinate 68,071,756 downwards.
TCCTGAACTTTCCTGTTATATGATATATTGGAGTTTTTTAAATGCTAAATTCAAAAAAACTACTGAACAGTTCATTTTATTCTCAAATCTGAAAAATATATTCAACCAACACAAAAGTAACCTGGTTTTATTTTTTATGTTGTATGGTCCATGAGAATTTGGGGGAGGTTAAAGTTAGAGTTTTCACTGTAATAGTATTGTTCTTTGAAGAGTTTTTAAAAATCACTCATTCATAAGTTCTTATTTTCTGTTTCCTTCCAGTTTTGTAGTTTATTGAACACAAACATGAGGCTTTTAAATTTGCATTTTCATCTGTGAAATAACCAGGTTTTTTTAATCTAGTGAGAAAGAGAACAATTTATAAGAATGTATATAGCTGAGATTAAGGCTTATTAGATAATTAAAGAGATTTAACTCATCCCCTTTCATCTTACTTTCTATTTTCGTAGCATTATAAAGATAAAGCCTCAAGAGAATGGTATGTTCTTTGATGTCATTGCTATTGTTGATCCATTGACAAGAGAGGCACAGAAGATGGCCCAGTTATTGATTGTGAGATAATATTTTTATTCTATATTCTATATATGTCATTTTATTATATATTTTTGTTTTGAAATTTATCATTAATGTGTCAGGTCTGTTTTCAAGTATAGTGTTTATGTCCTCTTGATTCTTTATTCTGTGTAACTTTTTAATCATATTTCAATGTAGAAAATGGAGTGGTGTAAGGCTGTGCACGAGGTGTATGGCAGGCCCAAGGTTCGGTGTTGCTGTGGACTTAATTGTTGTCTCCACCTCCCCTGAAGTTTATATGGTGAAGCCCTACCCTTCCTGTGACTGTGTTTGGAAATGGGGCCTTTAGGGGGTAATTAAGGTTAAATGAGATTTTACAGTTTGGGCCCTAATCCAATAGGATTTATATCCTTACAGAAGAGGAAGAGAGAGAGCTCTCTTTCTCGCCTCACACACACACAAAGAGCACGTCATGTGAGCACGTGGCAACATGGTGGCTGCCTCCAAGGCAGGAAGAGGGCTTTCACCAGAAACGGAATCAGCCAGCCTCTTGATTGAAAATTAGTAAATTTCTGTTGTTTAAACCACCCAGTCTGTGGTATTCTGTGGCAGCATTCTGAGCTAACTAACACACGGTCTTCCTGTCTTCACCCTGTCTCGAGTTCTGAAGAAATGGCTTCCGGAGAAGCCGATGGTATAATAAGTAACAATAGCCAAACAGATGAGTGAAGGTTAGATTCAGAAAGTTTGGCCAAAGTAACAGAACCTTCAAGACTGGAGTTTATTTCTCTCATCTCACAGCAGCCTGGAGTGGCTAAGGCGGCCCCACGGTGTGAGGACTTGGCCAGACTTTGTGTGGTGGTTCAGTCTTCCTCCTGAAGCGGCTGGTGTCTCGTGGCCTGAGCCAGTCAGGCTCCTCTGACCCACCTCTGTGTTCCTGTGAGTGGGAAGGGGAGAGCAAGGGCATACCCAACCAATCTTGTCTCACTGACGTGAGCCCTGCATGAGGCTCTGCGCTGACAGCATGGAGCCTGCTTGGGATTCTGTCCCTCCTGCCCCCCCCCCTTTGTCCTCTCTCTCTCTCTCTCTCTCTCTCTCTCAAAATAAATAAATTTAAAAGAAAACAGTAATCAATCATTGTATCTGTAAGGCATGGAGCTAATATGATGCATTTTAGTGTATAAATACCTATTCCTACAGAGTCATTATTCAGAAAAAAAAAAAAAAAACATTGCTTACCTCCGAAGTTTTTATGTAAAGGTAGAATTTAGGAATAAAATAGGAATTTAAATGGAAATATAAAATATGGGATTGGATCCCAGTTTATGTGATTGGAAATAATAACATGTTTCCTTCTGAGCACCTCAGCACTTCATATAATTTATTATTTCTTACCATAAGGAAAATTTATGCTATAAAACATAATTTATTGGAAGAAATGGATAGTTTCTCATTGAACACTTGAGAAAAACAGTGCCTCAGTGACCTCTGTTGTAGCAAATATGAGGAATGATAGAATAGGAAATAGGGCTCTGAAATCCTTAGTCTGTCCTGATTCCTTCTCAAGCCTGTTCTTTCCTGTTCTATGTGCCTTTTCTCATCCTTCTGTCTTTCTCTATGTCCTCTGTTGACTATTATCTTTCAAATCTGCACTGACTTGCCTTCTAGAGGTAGGGACTACCAAAATTAATAATTCTTCTACATCATATGCCCCAGGAAAAGAGACAGTATTTCCTCCGTATGTAGCTAGGAACTTCCTACATCTCTACCACGTGGGCAGAATTCCAAATGGACTGGGGCACCCTGGCCATTGTTGCTGTGAGGACAGCACTTTGTATTCACACGTCATAGTTCCAGCAATTATTTTACTTGTTCTTCAATACTAAGGAAATATGGAGACCATGAAAGAAAGTCACATTAGGCAAAAGGGAGGCTGCGTAACTCTTGAGCAATGAAATCAACTGTCTGGATTCAAATCTGACCCTGGCCATGATTTATTGTGTGATCTTGGGTGAATTACTACTATTACTATTACTACTATTACTACTATTGTGTGATCTTGGGTGAATTTCTCTGTGGCTCAGCTGCGAAGGTGGTCGCCTCTAAAGGCTGTTGTGAGGATCACATGAGATAATGAATATCAAGTGTGAATGCAGGGCACCTGAGTAGCTCAGTCAGTTAAGTGTCAGACTTTGGCTCAGGTCATGATTTTTTGGGTTGTGAGTTCAAGCCCTGCATCAGGTTCACTGCTGTCATCACAGAGCCTTCTTCAGATCCTCTGTTCCTGTCTCTTTCTGCCTCCTTGCCACCCCTTCTCTCTCAAAAATAAATAAAACATTTTTTAAAGGTGTGAACACAGTGCCTGGTGCATAGTAAAGGCCTAATAAATGTTAGATATTAAGATTATTTAATATAAAATATGGGAATTTTTTTCTAACAGGTACTTGGCAAGATTATCAACATGAAGATAAAGTTGTTCATGAACTGTAGGGGTAAGCTTTCAGAAGCCCCTTTAACGAGGTGAGTCTGAGTGAACATAATTTCATTTCAAAAAGTTTCAGATGCTAAGACTAAAAGAAAGAACCATAATTACTGGTTCTGTTTTTTTTTTTCTTCACAAGATGGTTAACTGAAAAAAGATCAGAAGACCAAAGATAATTTATTAATCTTAATGGGCGCAAAATTATAATAACCAGTAAAATTGATCTGACATAATTTCAGTATTTACATGGATTTACGTTTGTCCATGGGTATTTTTGAAAGTGTGATGTAGGGGCGCCTGGGTGGCGCAGTTGGTTAAGCGTCCGGCTTCAGCCAGGTCACGATCTTGCGGTCCGTGAGTTCAAGCCCCGCGTCAGGCTCTGGGCTGATGGCTCAGAGCCTGGAGCCTGTTTCCGATTCTGTGTCTCCCTCTCTCTCTGCCCCTACCCCGTTCATGCTCTGTCTCTCTCTGTCCCAAAAATAAATAAACGTTGAAAAAAAAAAAATTTAAAAAAAAAAAAAAAAGAAAGTGTGATGTAGAAATACCTATATAAAGTTGAATTAAACCATTTTTGTTTTTGTATACTTTCAGTACTTCAGAGCTGAATTATCAAAATGAACTTTATGATATTGTCTCATTTCTTATTCAGAAGTATTGAGATGTAGTTAGTGTAGAATAATCTTTTAATAATACAGAAAATGTTTATTGTTATATGCAATTAAAAATTTTTATATATAATTTATTGTCAAGTTAACATACAGTATATATGGTGTGCTCTTGGTTTGGGGGGTAGATTCCTATGATTCATCGCTTACATACAACACCCAGTGCTCATCCCAACAAGTGTCCTCCTCAATTCCCATCACCCATTTCTCCCTCTTCTCCATCCCCTCTGTCAACCCTCAGTTTGTTCTCCACATTCAAGAGTCTCTTATGGTTTGCCTCCCTCTCTGTTTGAAACTATTTTTTCCCTTTCCTTCTCCCATGGTCCTCCATTAAGTTTCTCAAGTTCCATATATGAGTGAAAACATATGATATCTGTCTTTCTCTGACTTATTTCACTTAGCATAATGCCCTCCAGTTCCATCCACATTGTTGCAAATGGCAGGATTTCATTCTTTCTTATTGCCAAGTAGTATTCCATTGTATGTATAAAACACATCTTTATCCATTCATCAGTTGATGGACATTTGGGTTCTTTCCATGATTTGGCTATTATTGAAAGCACTGCTATAAACATTGGGGTACATGTACCCTTTTGAATCAGCAGTCCTATATTGATTCAGGCAGGATCAATTGCTGGGTCGTAGGGTAATTCTGTTTTTAATTTTTTAAGGAACCTCCACACTGTTTTCCAGAATGGCTTCATTAGTTTACATTCCCACCAACAATGCAAGAGGATTCCCGTTTCTCCACATCCTCACCAGCATCTGTTGTTTCCTGAGTTGTTAATTTTAAGCACTCTTACTGGTGTGAGGTGGTATCTCACTGTGGTTTTAATTTGTATTTCCCTGATGATGAGTGATGTTGAGCATCTTTTCATGTGTCTGTTGGCTCTCTGGATATCTTCTTTGGAAAAGTGTCTGTTCATGTTTTCTTCCCATTTCTTCACTGGATAATTTGTTTTTTGGGTGTTGAGTTTGGTAAGTTTAATCCTTTATCTGATATGTCATTTGAAAATATCTTCCCCCATTCCATCAGTTGCCTTTTAGTTTTGTTGATTGTTTCCTTTGCAGTGCAAAAGCTTTTTATCTTGATGAGGTCCCAATAGTACAGTTTTGCTTTTATTTCCCTTGCCTTTGGAGACGTGTCAAACAAGAAGTTGCTGCAGCTGAGGTCAAAGAGATTGTTTTTCTTCTCTGGGGTTTTGGTGGTTTCCTGTCTCACATTTAGGTCTTTCATCTATTTTGAGTTTGTTTTTGTGTATGGTGTCAGAAAGTCGTCCAGTTTCATTCTCCCAGCACCATTTGCTAAAGAGACTGTCTCTTTTCCATTGGATACTCTTTCCTGCTTTGTCAAAGATTAGTTGGCCATACATTTGTGGGTCCAATTCCAGGTTCTTCATTCCATTGGTCTATGTTTCTGTTCTTGTGCCAGTACCATGGGGTTCTATCCTTCAAGAAGAGCTAAAAATTATAAATGTTTATGCTCTCAACTTGGAAGCACCCAAATACATAAATCAGTTAATCACAAACAGAAGCAATCTTATTGATAGGAATACTATAATTGCAGGGGACTTTAATACTCCACTTACAACAATGGACAGATAATCTAGGCAAAAAAAATCAATAAAGAAACAATGGCCTTGAATGATACACTGGACCAGATGGATTTGACAGATTCAGAACTTTTCATCCAAAAGCAGCAGAGTATACATTCTTCTAGAGTGTACATGGAACATTCTCCAAGACAGATCACATGCTGGGTCACAAAACAGTCCTCAAACATATAAAAGAATTGAGATCATGCCATGCATATTTTCTGATCACAACAGTATGAAACTTGAAATCAGCCACAGAAAAAAAAATTGGAAAGCCTCCAAATGCATGGAGGTTAAAGAACATCCTACTAAAGAATGAATGGGTCAACCAGGCAATTAAAGGAGAAATTTAAAAAATACATGGAAACAAGTGAAAATGAAGACACGACAGTCAAAACCGCTTGGGATGCAGCAAAGGCAGATACATTGTAATCCAGACCTATCTCAAGAAACAAGAAAAATCCCAAATACAAAAACTAACAGCATACCTAGAGGAACTAGAAGCAGGACAGCAAAGAAACCCCAAAGCCAGCAGAAGAATAGAAATAGTAAACATTAGAGCAGAAATAAACAATACAGAATCAAAAAACAAAACAAAACAGTAGAACAGATCAATGAATCTAGGAGCTGGTTTTTTGAAAAAAACAGACAAAATTGATAAACCCCTAGCCAGACTTCTCAAAAAGAGGACCCAAATAGATAAAATCACAAATGAAAAGAGGATAGATCACAACCAACACCACAGAAATACAAACAATTATCGGAGAATACTATGCAAATTATATGCCAACAAACTGGACAACCTGGAAGAAATGGACAAATTTGACACCTACACACTACTAAAACTCAAATGGGAAGAAATAGAAAATTTAAACAGACCCATAACCAGTGGAGAAATTGAATCAGTTATCAAAAATCTCCCAATAAGTAAGAGTCCTGGGCCAGATGGCTTCCCAGGGGAATTCTACCAGACATTTAAAGCAGAGTTAATGCCTATCCTTCTCAAGCTGTTCCAAAAATAGAAATGGGAGGAAAGCTTTCAGACTCATTGTATGAAGCCATCATTACCTTGATTTGCAAACCAGAGACTCCACTAAAAAGGAGAATTACACGTCAATATCCCTGATGAACATTGGATGCACAAATTCTCAACAAGATACTAGCAAATCAAATTCAACAGTATATCAAAAGAGTTATTCACCACAATCAAGTGGGATTCATTCTTGGGCTGCAGAGCTGGTTCAGTATTCGAAAATCTATCAGTGTGATACATCACATTAATAGAAGAAAGAATAAGAACCGTATGGTCCTATCTTGGATGGAGAAAGTATGTGACAAAATACAGCATCCTTTCTTCATAAAACCCTCAAGAAAGTCGGGATAGAAGGAACATACCTAAACATCATAGAAGCCATATATGAAAAGCCCACAGCTAATATCATCCTCAATGGGGGAAAAACTGAGAGCTTTCCCCCTGAGATCAGAAACACAGCAGTGATGTCCACTCTCAGTTGTTTAACATAGTGTTGGAAGTCCTCGCCTCAGCAATAAGACAATAAAATGAAATAAAAGGCATCCAAATTGGCAAGAAGAAGTCAAACTTTCACTTTTTGTAGATGACATGATACTCTACATGGAAAATTGGAAAGACTTCACCAAAAAGTTGCTAGAACTGATACAGGAATTCAGCAAAGTTGCAGGATACAAAATCAGTGTATACAAATCAGTTGTCTTTCTATACACCAATAATGAAGCAACAGAAAGAGAAATCAAGACATCGATCCCATTTACAATTGCACTAAGAACTGTAAAATACCAAGGAATAAATCTAACCAAAGATGTAAAAGATCTGTATGCTGAAAACTATAGAAAATTTATGAAGGAAATTGAAGAAGACACAAATGGAAAAACATTCAATGCTCATGGATTGGAAGAACAAATATTGTTAAAATGTCATTACTACCCAAAGCAATCTACATGTTCAGTGCAATCCCAATCCAAATTGCCCTGTCATTCTTCTCAAAGCTAGAGCAAACAATCCTAAAATTTGTATGGAATCACAAAAGACCCTGAATAGCCAAAGTTATGTTGAAAAAGAAAACCAAAGCGGGAAGCATCACAATCCCAGACCTTAGCCTCTACTACAAGGCTGTAATCATCAAGACAGTATGGTACTGGCACAAGAACAGATGCAAATATTTCACATTAAAACTGTTGAAATAACATGGTCTCTAAAGTGGGGACAAAAACTTACCCGTCTTCCCCTTTCTGGGTCAGGGTCACTATCATTTTGAGCCACCCTTTCTGATAGGAATATGCAGATCTTTCAGGTGTCACGAGGCAAAAAAAAAAAAAAAAAAAAAAAAAAGGCTTGTCAATGTACCATGCAAACACAAGACAGAAAAGTTGCATTCGGTTAGTCCCTTGTTTACTTATTGAATTGTATTTGTTGTAATTGATAAACATAGGTTATTGCCTTGAGCAGATATTTTAAACATGGCAAATATTTTTAATACAGTATTTGGAAAGCAATAAAATGGGAAATGTAAGGAATTTAGATGAAAATTTAGGGTATATTCATTCCTTTCCTGAGACTCATGTCCTCATATCTCATTCACTTTTCATACTTCTCATTTATCTTGTGTATTTCAAATTTTATTACGTCCCTCTAAATCCAAACAAAAGCTTTCATCTTATTTTAGCCACTAATGGAGAGAGGTCAGTTAGCTCCATGAGTACAGAATTTTTATTCACATGACTAGAGATGCTCTCCATAGTATCTCTATAAAGAGTAAGAATAATGAACATAAGGAAGCATAATCCATTAGGAAGGAAAGAACTTGACCTCTCTAAGGTGAAATGACCCTTAATGTACCAGACAGATGCTTTGAGCAGTTAATAATGCTGCACAACACAAAGACTTTGAAACTGGTTTGGAACTATGGGCTCAACAGAGTATTATTTACTCGGTAGCATTATCAAGAAAACTAGATGACACATTGGTCCCCAAGCCCTTTGCTTTTAGAATACTGTCCCTCCTCAGACGTGGCACAGGTTGTGGGCACCATGCTGTGTCTCCCACGTGTCCCAGCCTTCCTGTGGGGTAGGGGAAGGGGTGCTGAATCTCCTCTTAGCTAATCCTCCCTTCCTGTTGGAACCCACACTTGCTTTGTCACATAGCTCCTTTGTTCCATGTCTTTGACCTCCCTGCCAGCCCTTTTCTTTCTGTCCTGAGAGTTTACTCAATTTAAGAAGAGAAATAAAAAGGTGCACCTGGGTGGCTCAGTCGGTTAAGCATCTGACTTTGGCTCAGGTCATGATCTCGTGGTTCGTGAGTTCAAGCCCCACGTCGGGCTCTGTGCTGACAGCTCAGAGCCTGGAGCCTGTTTCAGATTCTGTGTCTCCCTCTCTCTGAACCTCCCCCGTTCATGCTCTGTCTCTCTGTCTCAAAAATAAATAAACGTTAAAAAAAAATTTCTTTTTTAAAGAAGAGAAATAAATTTCTCTCTTAGTAACCTCTCCTCTGGAGCCCAGACTTTTTCTCCTCTTCTGCATTCTTTCTCAGCTTCTTCAGGGATGGCTCATACCCCCTGTTCACCCCTCATTCACCTTGTACCTCCCCCTGCACCTTGCATTTCCCAACACAGAGCTTGATCCCACAACCCTGGGATCATACCTGAGCTGAAGTCAAGAGTCAGATACTCAACTGACTGAGCCACCCAGGTGCCCCAGTCCTATTTGTTTTTAATTGAACTTTCATCAGAATTTTAGCTTGAATTTTATTTGCTTTCTGGTTATCATTTCTCCTCATACAATTAGTGGTGCCAACATTTAATGAAATGGCTGACAAATAGTCAAATCTGAAGAAGGATCAGTGAGCAAATACAGCTCATAATACTAGAACCCACATAAGTCGGTATATCCTAAAAGCATTCTAACCATGTTCATTAAGAAATAATTAACAAGGATATATGATATATACAATCTTGTAATAGATGACAGTGTAAAAAGACTGTGTACCATTTATAAGCATCAACTGTTCTGCAGTTACAGTGTGTTTTAGTCTTTTTGAGACTTTTTGGTCATGTTTGTAAGTGATTTTCAGTTTTTAAATATTTTAGAAGAAATTTCAGTGTTGGTCATAGTATGTATTTTTATTTATGTTCTGTTGACAGCTTTTATCGTTTTGTTCTGGAGCCAGAACTGATGTTAGTGGGTAATGACATTACTGGACCAGTGGCAAAATTCTTGGATATCCCTGAAGCGCCCCTTCTAACCCTCAACATGATTACTCCTGAAGGCTGGTTGGTTGAAACAGTACACAGCAATTGTGACCTTGATAATATTCACCTCAAGGATGTAAGTTGTCCTGTAAAGTTGTATAAGATAAGAGGAATAGGGTACATTCTTGTCAGCCACTGTAATTGTAAGCAATGACTGATCATGCCATGGCTGCTCCCAGAATTTTCTTCCTTATGGTTCTAGGTCCTGATCCAGTCTTTCCTTTGATTTTTGAGTTTCCTTAATTTACAAATTCACCTTCTCTAGTTTTCCACGTTCCTAGGTACTCTTACCTTCTTTGTTGCCTCAGACCCCTACTTCACAGGTGCTCCTCTAAGATGAACGACGTAGGAAATATGGAGTTGGATGACTTAGGACAACACCGTGAATACCTATTTTGCCCCTCAGAGAAACTGCATGGCCAGAGAAAGCAGCCTGAACGAGATTAGGGTAGAAAGCAGGGAACAGGGCGCCCTCAAAACTGCAGGCTGGGTGCACTGCTTCCCACCTGCCCCCTACACTCCCTACCCTACCTCTGCCCACCCTCTGGCCCCACCCCCTGCACCCCCACCCTGTGATCCTTCTCCAGGAAATGTCCGGCCTTCTCTTCCCCACCTATTACATTCCACCCAGGGCCCACAAAAGGGGAGGAGACTATTTTAAAATACACTCGGTCTTTCAAAAAATTGGATTCAGAAGTCAGAACTGATTCGTGGCTAATGACATTACTGGACCAGTGGCAGAATTCTTGGATATCACTGAAGCACCCCAGAATACTCCTAAAAACAGAAGCATTTTAGGAGAGCTTACCTAGAGAATAGGTATCCAGAGAAGGGAGCAAATCCCTCCTTCTTAGTGTCTTCCCTCTTGGCTTGGTTCTGCGCAGCCCTGACCTGTTTTCCAGCTCTGAGTGTGGCAGCTGCTTGTAGCTACTGCTTTAACCTAGGCTGTGAACATTTTACTGCTGATAAAATGGTTAAGATTGTTCATCATATTTGTTTCTCATGTGTTACCTTTGTCTAAAGACTTTCCTTCCAGGGTTTCTTCAGATCCAGTTGTGAATAGATTGTGTGGTTTCCCATCACTTCCGGGGAACACACCCACTGCTGTCAGCCTCAGCCACCCAGAGAAGGACCTAAAACCCTGCCATAGCCATCACCAATAATCAGTCCTTCAAATATCAGGAAAGCATAGAAAAGCAGCAAAATAACATAATCCAGGAGAGAAAATTCAGAAATGAGTTTGTCAAAACGTAAAAACAATCCTGTTTTCTCTGTGATCAGCCAGCTCTCTTAAAGGATTGTCTGGATTCTCCATTAAGAGAGTTCAGTGATCTATACCAATAAGATGAATTTATAAGTTCCAACCCAAATGCTAAAGAGTTTGAGGTGGGAGAATTAACACGGCTTAGAAAAGATTTAAATTGAATCTGTGGTAAAAAGTTAAGCAGCTATTAAACAATTAATGGAGATTAACTACACATTGTTGTGACTAGCGGATACAGCAGTGTCTTTTTAGAAGCTATTAATAAATATACAATGTATATATATTTATATTAAAATATATATTAAAAATTATACAAAGAGCCAGCCAGATGCTTCTAGAAGCTATTTAAATGAACAATAGTTACATTTATTTTAGAAGACTAAAATAAAGAGAAATCGTTTTTTCTGACTTCATAGATTATATGAATAAACCGAAGGAAATTACAAATTCTCAGGGCTATGAAAGTTAACTACTTGTAAGTCTCTTCTCTCCCGCTATGTTCTGTACATACTTCCAGTATGACCCGCAACAATCCTAGAAGAATCTGAAATCACAAAGTAGAGACACTTGTTGGAGTAGAGAGAAGGAGTTGCAGGTAAAAGGGAAAGTACGGCTGACAAAAATGAGGCAGATAGAGATTTGTCCCACGCATTGGCTCGTGCAAGTACTCCTTCGCGTCTAATCCCTGGACGTTTCATAGACACCTAAAAACATTTGATGGCGTAAAACTCTCCCTCACCAGGACTTTTGTTCATGTGTTTATGACACAACCATCATTAATGCCAAAATCGAAGGTGACAGAAGTGGTTCTAGGGAAGCTTAAAGTGAGACAATCCCTCTTCCCTGGAATTTAGAAGTGGTTCTCCTCAGAGCTTGTTATTAGAACTTCATCCGAAGACTCCTCAGTTATATTAAATCACAGCCTGTATCCGAAAGATACCAAAACACCTGAAACACTAGTGTATGTTTACCCCTAAAGAGAAAGTGAGGAATAAAAGATTGCTAAAGGATAGTAGGAGGTGGCTGTGTTAAAAAGGAATTCATAGAACAATGTATTAGCTGCCTCCGAAACAGCAGTACAGTTGACCTTTGAACAACACAGGGGCAGGGCTGCTGACACCGCCCCCCCCACCCCACCCCCGACACACACACACACAGTCAAAAATCTGCATATAACTTTGACTCCTGCCCAAAACTTAACTACTAATAGCCTACTGTTGATGAGAAGCCTTACTTCACATAAGCAATCAACACATATTTTTTATATGTCGTATATATTGTACTTTTCATAAATTACTAATTTTTAAAATTCTTTTTTTATAATAGGAATTTTTATTTCAATATTTATCTTTAACACTATTGTAGTGGTTTTTAAAAACATGGATGTAAATTTTTTTTCATTTAAATCCAGGTTTGTTAACATATAGTGTAATAATTTCAGGAATAGAATTCAGTGATTCATCACTTACGTATAAGCACCCAAGTAAGCTGGAGAAGAAAAACCTGACTAAGAAAATTATACAGGAGAGGACATGCTTTTCCAGTACTGTACTGTATTTATAAAAAAAGAATCCATATGTAAGTGGAACCGTGGGGTTCAAACCCATGTTGTTCAAAGGCCAGCTGTAATTTAATTTTTTCCAAATTTTTACTTAAATTCTAGTTAGTTAACATATAATGTAATTTTAGTTTCAGGAGTAAAATTCAGTGATTCATCACTTACATATAACACCCAGTGCTCATAGTAACAAGAAGGGTCAGCTGTAATTTAGATGTCCATTGCCAGTGTAATTGTGAAAGAATTCATATTTTACTACCATAGATAATTGTTAATAAATCCAAATGATAATCTTTATAATTAAACTTATACTTTTTTTAAAGGAAGAAGCTAACTTCCTTACTATTTAGCCACAGAACAATAAACACTTATATTTAGAAATATTAATATGCACCCAAAGTTATATTTGTAAGGTATTAAATTCATGTCTCATATCAATAAGCTAACATTTAGAACAGATAAGTAAGCACATAAAGGAAATGCAAACATCACAAAAGACCACAAACTCCTGTCCTTGCTAAAAATAAACCTTGATAGGGGCGCCTGGGTGGCGCAGTCGGTTAAGCGTCCAGCTTCAGCCAGGTCACGATCTTGCGGTCCGTGAGTTTGAGCCCCGCATCAGGCTCTGGGCTGATGGCTCAGAGCCTGGAGCCTGTTTCCAATTCTGTGTCTCCCTCTCTCTCTGCCCCTCCCCCATTCATGCTCTGTCTCTCTCTGTCCCAAAAATAAATAAAAGTTAAAAAAATAAATAAATAAATAAACCTTGATAATAGAAACCAATTTAACTTAAATTACCTTAATGAAATTATTTGAAATGAACTTATAATATTCACTAGAAACAACTCTTTGAAAAATGGATTGTCTGTTTTTGGTGGTGTAGTTTGAGCAAGTCCGTAGAATTGATGTCTGTTATCCAAATCTATAGGGACAAGAGAAAGTTTCACATTAATATATTATAAAATAAAAGTATTACTGGCCTCAAACTGATGTGTATTTGGACTTTGCCCTAATATGTAACTCCTACGAAAGAAAAATATTTCAGTTTCGTGACCACTGTGAGGTACAGTTCCTCGTCTGTAAAGTTCTGTGATTTTGTTTTGACTTCACTCTTCTCCCCTCCTGAGACCGTCTCCTGTGAATGTTTCCTTGCACACGTGGTGCTGTCAGGACTGGGGGCACACGTGCGTGATGTAGGTGAAGCTCATTGCTAGACTAGTAGAAGTTCAAGTAATTCAGATCCCAGCTAACGTTGAAACAAGCACTGTTGTCAAAGAAAGTACTTATCTCTTGTTCTTAAGACCTGAACTTGAAGAGAAATGCTGCACACAAGTATTATCATTCTTTCTGTGGTGATTGTGAGGAAAAGCAGCTATCCAACAGAGAATGTTTTGAAATACTTTATATCCTAAACACACCAAAAAATAGTGTCAAAAACTCACAGCAAAATAAAATGGTACCGTATAGTGAGCATCACTGTTTCATCTGCTCAACAAAATTACCAAACTATGTAAAAGTCACTTACCATTTGATTCAGCCTCATGTTTGCTTATGTTTTTCATATCAAGTAGAGAAAAAGTGTTATCCCTAAAATACATTTGCAATAGAGGGAAATCTGGAAAAAGTCTTAGATCTTTTTTTTTTTTCAATATTTTATTTATTTTTGAGACAGAGACAGAGCATGAGCAGGGGAGGGGCAGAGAGAGAGGGAGACACAGAATCCGAAGCAGGCTCCAGGCTCTGAGCTGTCAGCACGGAGCCCGACACAGGGCCCGAACTCACAAACCGTGAGATCATGACCTGAGCCGAAGTCGGATGCTTAACCAACTGCGCCACCCAGGTGCCCCAAAAGTCTTAGCTCTTTAAAAAGAGATTTGTAGAGACAGGGACGTGTTCATAGAAAACTGTTTAATGAAACAGCTGGTTACATTTTCTTAGAAAAAAAATTACAGAAAAGAAAAAGAAATGTGTTATTTGTAATGAATGTTTAATCTGTAGGTAATTTCTGTTTTTTTCTCTTTTCCACATTTTTATATTTGCTCAATTTTTTGATGAGCATATTTTATTTTGAGTGCAAAACAATGAAATATTAACTTTTTATATTACAAGAAAGGTGATAAGTTGGCTTCCTTGCCAGATCTGGAGGAGCTCAAGGGTAACAGCCAATGAAGCAGATTCCTTGAGGAGTTTCCCATCTCACTCTGTCTTGAAGAGATCTTCAAATACTCCAACTTGATGACATCTTTCCTGCCCGTGATATTGGTGCATATATCATGAGGTTGGAGTAGAGCTGATGTCATGGGAAAGGAGAAAAAAACTCATCATGAGTTTTGGTCTTGAAGAAATTGACTCAACCATCAAGTCACTAGTATGAAAGACTTGAAGTTGCCCCCACAATACATTGACTGATATTAATTACGTTTATTTATTACAAAATTTATGAGAATTACTAACACCAGAAATAATGACCTGTTTTCCCCCATAGATTGAGAGAACTGTCACCGCAGAATATGAGCTGGAATATCTACTACTTGAAGGACACTGCTTCGATACAATGACAGAACAGCCTCCTCGGGGTCTGCAGTTCACACTAGGCACAAAAAGCAAACCTGTTGTGGTCGATACCATAGTGATGGCCAATCTCGTAAGTATTATCAGTACTTAATCGATTGTATGTAATTACATGTTTGGGGGAAATCCTCGAAGTTTTCCTGATAACAAGATGAAATAGATTTTATCCTGCTATTGCTGAAAAGCTCCCAGAAAACAAAATTGATCCTTAAATAAGGTAATTAAGTAAAACAAAACTGAAGGGAATCATGCTTTCAGGATGTATTATTCAGGCTATTGCAAAATCTCCTTTTTGTAATTCATTTATAGAATTCATCCACTCCAGTTTAGTAAACACTTTCCTGAATGATTCATGTATAATCTTTTTTGAACAATTGGAGACTTTTAGTCCTATAACTGTGATCATATTTTTCTCATTCTAAAAGGGATATTTTCAATTAAAAGCAAATCCAGGTGCTTGGATACTGAAATTACGCCAAGGAAAATCTGAAGATATTTATCAAATAGTTGGGTGAGTTCTATAAACCACTTTAAAATTTTTGTGTAAATAAGGTTTTAATAATGTCTTGGGTAAGAAGTGAGAGGGTGATTGATTTTTCCTGTACAAAAATTTAAAATATATTTATATTTAGGATTCCCAGGAAAATAAATATGTGTCCATTTTTTAAAAAAAAAAGTTATGCTTCTTGACATGTAGTGAATCCTTTCATTTTGCAGCAAATGGCTTTTACTGAGATACTGTGTTCTTCCAAATCTCATTGAGAATGTAAATTATTTGAATGCTCCCCTTTCTCCCTGCATTAATTCTTTCCCAGTGAAGTCCATGTCCTCTGACTGCTTGCTTAGCTTGTTCCTTTCATTGAAGCTGCTGACTGTCCTTATGTATCCAGTGACTTTTAGTTGCCTAGCATTACTTAAAGATCGAATAGTGCAGTGGTGAACATCCCAACCACCTGGGCTTTTTGGCTCTAGGATAATCGTTGTACCCTCCTCAAAGGATGAGTGTATGGATCAAATGAGTTAACATCTCTAAAGTGCTTGCGATAATACCTGAAATAGGGTAAGAGTCTTCCTCGCTACTACCTCTACTGTCTGGTTGGATGGAGGGAGTTTGCTTTAGATCTTGTGTGGGTCTAGCTGCAGTGTGTGCGACCTGGCTCTACCTGCTCTTGATGGACAGTGGATTCAGTGGCTCAAGTTGCTGGTGTCCATGAGCAACATTTATGACTGGAAACTCTTGAAAATTCTAAGAAATTTGACATTACTAGCACAAAAATTGGAACCCTTTCTTTTTCCTGGTGGTAACTGTCGGGGATGGCTGTGCCTTCTACTTGGGTTTAGCCACCTCAGCTGGGGAATTGGGAGAAAAAGGGAGTCAGAGGCATGTGTCAACATACTCCTGTAACCATTCAGATTTCCATTTCAGGAAAATGTTCAGGTGTGTGTTTGAAATCTGACTAAACTCAAAGTATCTACTAATTTGACATCTGGTTGCCTTCCCTCATTGACGAAATTCAGCTTTGTTGCTTTATTGTAAATGTTTTTAACAGCATTTTTCTGTACATAGAATGATACCAAAAAAATTACTGGTCAGAGCTATCGTACTTGATTTGTTCATGCAATTTCAAAAATTGGACAATGAAATACATTATAATATAAAACACATTCAGGTCATGCAGATGAGCATAATAGACATCGTCAGTTTTATGGGTTTAATACTTCAAATTTTGCTATTTGAAAATAGCTGGTGGATATTGAAAAGTTGTTGGTGTAGAATTCCTTCAATTATGATATACAACAACTTATTTTAAAGTCTCAAAAACACTTCATATTTTAATTATCATTGCAATATACCAAAAACACCTGAAAGATTTGACTTTAGCGGTAGTCTTGGTATACTACGGCAAAGATCAGCGATAATTTGAGCTTGCTCAGTGATTAGGCAATATGGAATTTAGTGAGTTACTTTTGTACAGTTTTAATTTGTATCAAGTTAAAATTGGATAATTTTGAAAATTGTATATTATAGCATATCTTAATTGACTATAGAAACAGCAAATATACATATACACAGTGATATTATACTTGTGTTTATTGCAAAATGAATTTATTCTGTTATTTATACCATCATAATTACATGTCTCTTCTTGAGTTGATGATAGATATTTACAGGTTTTTCTGCTTTTAGGCATGAAGGAACTGACTCTCAACCAGACCTGGGAGATGTCATTGTTGTGATAAACAGCTTCAAGAGCAAAATACTGGAAGTGCAAGTGTGTGGGGCAGAAGCTCTTCATGAGTTTTGTTCTTAGACTAAGAATTCTCTTTTTTGTCCTTAATTGATTATTTTCAAACTAATTTTATAATTTTACTACCTAAAATGTCATACTGGAACTGTGGCATGAAAGGAAGAAGGGAGTTAAGTTCATGAAAGAAAGAGAGCTTGAAGGTAGAAGAAAAGGAAAGACTTTTTCTAAGTTAGGATGGGTCTGTCATATCTGTTGTACCCATAGCCAGATAGTGTTACAAATTAGGCTCTAGAGTTGAGATCAAGAGCACAGATTGAAAAGTTAGCCCTGAAAGAAAAAGTGATGTTTCTTTCATTTACAAAAAAAAAAAAAAAAAAAAAGGAAAGATAGAAAAATAGTTTTTAATGATGGCAAATTTATTTCTTTGGACCAATTTACCTACTTAAAACTAGTAAAGATGTAGGATAAGTGTGTTTGAAACATCTTAAAAGCAATGAGAAGCTGACAGTACCAAAATAATAAGAAAAACAAGGAAATACAAAACCAAAATTATAGGGAAAATAAGAGCCTAGTGAAGTAAGCACAGAAGCTTCTCTTGTCCTGAGAACAGTTGTCCATCCTGGTACACCTGAACTATCATTTTGATTTAATTTGCAGGGTGATGGGGACAGAAAGTAAAATCCTGGACCCATATAAAGTGGGTAATCTGTTAGAAGACCCTCTCTACAATAAGCTGGCTATAGCTTCAGGGTAAGGATGAACCCTAGTAAATTATTCCACACAGTCTTTTAACCCAAATTTGTATCATGCAAGTGGTCCAGGGAACCCTGAGCCTTGGATTTGCACTAAACTAGTTCCAGATTAATGAGGTTGTACAGACATTTGGAAGAAACACGTATATATCCCTAGAATAAGATTACTATCTCCAAGTACATAGAGAAAACCAACAGAAACGAACAACAGAAAGCATGCACATAAACACTTCCTGTATTAGAATTATTGACACAGACTCTGAAACAACTGTGCTTACAGAGTTTAAAGAAATGAAAGACAAACTTGAAAACAGTTGCAGGGACCAAAAAACTATTAAAAAGTGTATATCTGATTTTTTTTTAAGTAGAACTTTTAAAACTGAGTGATACAATAACCAAAATTAAGAATTCGGTGGATAACTTTTACATGTCTAAAGAGAGAATTAGTGAGCTGAAAGGCCAGAAAATATTCCAAATGTAACAGAGACATTAAAAAGAGTATAGTACAGCAGAGAGCATAAAAGACATAGAGTGAGAAATTTGAGAGACCAGGATTGCGGTGAACCTGGCTCTGCCATTCACTAGCTGTGTGACCTTGGACAGATTGCTTAGCCTCTTTGTTTCATTTTCCTCATCTATAAATTGGGGGTAATAATACCTTACGTGTTTGTTATAAGGATAAGATAGTTCGGTTTGTAAAGTGCTTTATGAGTATTGAATAATTAACATCATTTTAAATGGAGTTCCAGACAATGATGAAAGAATAAGGTAAGTGTAACATTGTGTGTCAACTATACTCACATTAAAAAAGGAAAAAAGTATATTTGAAGCATTAATGGCTGAGAATTTTCATGAACTGATGGCTGTTACCAATTTGCATATTCAGAAAGTCCAGTGATTACCAAGCAAGACAATTCACACCTATGATAAAACTGCAGAAAACAAAGAGAAATCTTGAGAGAAACCAGAGGAAAAAAGAAAAATTACCTTCAAAGAGCTATAGATAGTCTGACCGTTGATTTTTCAGCAGTAAAAATGAAAGCCAAAAGATACTGGAATGATATTTAAAAGCACTCAGTGAAAAAAAGAATGCCAAGCTAGAATAATTTACCTTAAAAATATATCTTTCAAGAGGAAACATAAAACAAGGTATTTTCGGACAAATGGAAAAAACTGAATTTGCCACTGGCACTCTCACACTAAAGAAAGTTCTAAAAGAGGTACTTCAGGCAGAAAAAAAAAATACCTCTAGTGGGACATTTGAGTTTTAAAAGATTAAAGAGAGAAGAAAATGGTAAATTATGTGGATAATTCTATGAACAGTGAATATATAAAACAAAAGTAATGTCTTAGAAGGATTTTTTTAAATATGCAGAATTTAAAAATAACAATCGCATTTAAGCCATAAGATAAATAGGGTTGTTTTCAATAACATGTAAAATTCTTATACTGATCAGAGCAAGGGTAATGATTACTTTTAGACTTTCAGGCAAATATGAGTTTAATTTCTAAGATAACCACTAAAAGAATAGAAACAAGGCATAATGTCATAATAAAAAGGAAAAATGGAATGAAATAATATAAACAGACTAAGAGGAGAATAAATAAAGCAGAATATATGGGATATGGAGGAGGCACAAAATAATAAGTTAGAATTTAACCCAATTACATTAAATGTAAATAGACTAAATGTTTTAATTAAAAGACAAAGGTTGTGATATTGGATTTTTTAAAATTACAACTACATGTCATTTGTGGAAAGTACACCTCATACCTAAGAATACAACTTTAGGATGAAGATGAAAATAAAATACAAGAGTGGCAAAAGTATTCTAGGCCAATACTAAGCTAAAGAAAATTGGCATAGCTCTACTAATACCAGAGATATAGGACAACAAGACAAATAACCTTACTAAGATAAAATCATTTTACATATATAAGGCAGGAATAGAATTAGAGAAATTTATAGTTCTCTATCATGCTGGGATTATTTTTAATGCCCATCTCTCAGTACCTGATACAATAAACTGACCAAAATATCAAGAGATAGAGATTTTAACAGATTATAAATTTTGACCTAAACACATATAGAACACAACACCCAGTAACACCAAGTGAATAATCTTTCAAATACACATAAAATGTTATAAAAATTAACTTTGCATTTAGTTGAAAAGCAAGTCTCAACAAATTTCAGAAGAATGAAATTGTACAGGGTGTATCCTCCATCTACAGTGCAGTAGAGCAGAAATTAATTTCCAAAGATAACTAGAAAATACAATGTGGTTGTAACTTCTAAGATCCAATAACAGCAGGCTACCAAACCTCACACTTTACATATTGCCTAGATTCTAAACTACTGTATCACCAAATTTTACCTTGCATCCCATATCATAACCTATTCCTTATCACCTCTGCTTTTTATCCTGTGATCAGTTATACATGTTGCTCACATTCATCTTTGATTCTCTTCCTCCTGTATTGACCTTGATTTTCTTTCTCAATAGTAACACAGTCTCTTCTTTAATACATTTCTTTCTGGTCATTTCAGAAGAAAAACCCCACAAAACCCAGACCAGCTACTTAAGATACTAACTCAACCAAGCCCTATAGGACCAGCATTCCAGGAAGTTTTATCCTAGCCCTGCAAACAAGAAAGAAAGACCATTTCTACCAGGCTGGGGGACGAGAGGACAGTTCCATCTTTGAGCTATTTTGACCATTGAACAGCCGCTTAGGTTTTCTTGAGCTGAATTTTTGCACTCTGCCTATCGGTTCTAATTTGACTTCTTGGTCTATAGTACAGAGCAGGTTGAACTCTTTCACCATAGCCATCAAATCTTTGAGGTAATAATCATGCCCTACCTGAATCAGACCACCCACCTCGGTCCTTCTGTTGTTTTTTTAATAACACCGTTTTATCTCCTCACCATCCATCTCAGAATTATATCAAAAGACAGAAAAGGGAGAGCAGAAAAGATAAACAATGTTAAGGATCAGCCCATGAATTCCACAGCCCATGAATAGGAATTCCATAGAGAAAGAATAGACAATGGAGGAGGGGGACAATCCACTGGCTCACTTGCTCCGTTGAGCACACAACTCCTGATCTAGGGGTTGTAAGTTTCAAGCTCCATGTTGGATGTAGAGATTCCTTAAAAATCTTAAAAAAAAAAAAAAAAAGAGGGTATTTCACAGAGAAGGAGAGGGAATAATGTTCATAAGGGTCCATAAATTACCGTGAGTGAAAGATAGCCCACATGAGACCCTAATAACTATCAGAGAGAAAAGGCAGGTCAGAGTCATAGAATGACACTAACCCTAGCGTCAGACTTTTCATTTTCAAAATGAATGTTATCAGACAGCAAAACAAAGCCTTTAGTATTTTGAGGAAAATTATTTTGAAGCTAGGATTCTTTAACCAAATTCTTAAAGACAAAGTTATTTTCTGAAGAGTGAAGGTTTAGAAAAATTTTTCACACCCCTTGAAGATGTTTGCCAGTCCAATGAAGATGAAGACCAAGAAAGAGGAAGATAGGTACGTCAAGAAATGGTGAAATTAATCTGAAAAACAATGCAAAGAAATCCTTGAAAGAAATAGGCAGTTAATTACTGAGCTCTGGGAAAAACATTTCCAAGAAGACAGGAATTCCAGGCAATGAACATGAATAATAAACTAGGAAATATTAGGTATGTGGTAAGGAAGAAACATATCTCACTACAAGGAAAAATAAATGCAATAAAATTCCAAGAAAAAATGTTTATGTGTTGGTGGGATGTAAGAAAACAGAATCCATTTGAAATATCCAGTCTCCCATGAGTGGCACGAGGGTCAGGTTACTATAACTGCACTGAGGAAATACAGCTTCAGTGGCCTTGCAGACTCTGCAGTGAATAATAATTACATCTTCACAATAAGCACTGTTTGCTGATCTTCAAGTTGTAAAATAAACGTAGCAAAATGTAGTAGATATAATTACGTTTACCAGAGTAAATGTAGGTAGTACCTATCCTTATACGATGCTAAAGTAAAAGTTCAGCTAATGTAAGGTGGGAGGCGGAGGGAAAAGGTACAAATACCATTAGTATTCTTATCTTACATGCGAGAGAAACCTGAAATTGTTGGAACAAAAAATAGACATTTAAGTATTATTTGAAGCTACAAAGATACTCAGTAGAAGAACTAATGGTAATGATACTACTCCCAAAACTTCCAGACATAGAGAGGCAGACCAATAGAAGGGAGCTGCTTGTCTGTCGTCCCAAAGAATGAAAAATACCTAAACTCTGTGGTTGCAGATATGCTGGTAGATAAAGCCTGAAGTTGAAAAATCAGTAAATACAAGTATAAGCACATTATTTAACAGAATGGAGGTAACCACCAAAAGAGCTAACAATGAGATTGAACTGATAATTGAAACCAGATTGTGTCTGTAATGTACTAAGATCTTCCCTGGCTCCGTCACTGCAACTGTCTTAGATTTACAGGGGTCACCTTGCACTTTCTAACTTTCTAAGCACGTTGCATAATACTTAAAGCTGCACAATTCTAAGATTTTTCTTTACCGTGCTATCTAGGTGCAAAAAAAGCCAGACAAAATTAAGGAAGATCTCCTAACCGATAAAGATGAGAAGAAAAAAGGAATGTGGGATTCTATTAAAAGGTAATTACCAGTGAATATTTTAACATATAATGATAGATCCATCAGGAGTCTAGTATGTGGAAGGCCTGCAGATGGTAAACATCTAAGTAAAGCAGATCCTCTCTTCATGTGGGGTGAGATCGATACACAAGTGTTGATAAAACGGGATAGGAAACGAGCTATAAGACAGCTGAAAATCAAGTGCCCTGCGAACCACAGGAGAAGAAGACTTTATCTAGTTAGGAGGAACCTCAGGAAATACTTCTTGGCTAAGATGTGCTCTAAAAGATGGACAAGACTTCAGAAGTTGGAGATAGAGAGAAGGTACCTGGTTATATGAAGTCAAAGAGATTAAACAGAAAATAGCCCAGCTTAGCTAGAACACTGGGGCATTGAATATAATAGGGAATCTATAAATTAGGTCAAGGCCTAATCAAACAGGAATCGATGTTAATAATATTAATAAATATTAATCAAAACAGGAATATATTGGCTCACATGTAGAGAGTCCAGGAGTAGAGCTGGCTTTGGGCATTCGGGTGACGTGGCCTAGGAACTCTTTTTCCATGTCTTAGTTCTATTCTCTGAGCCTCCCTCATTTTCAGAGAAACTTTTACAAGGAAAAGTTTGCCATCTTTCCATATAGTGCCAGCAAAAGTTCCAGGGCTGACTCATGAGTCCAGTTGTTAGCCATTTGTCCCAAACTGAACTGGTTCCTGTGACTCTAACCACACTTGGGTCGTATGCCCACCTCTAGAACGAGTGGGCAGGCCTATCGTAGACTCACAGAATGCAACTGGAGGAGGAATGCTTCCCCCAGAAAAATACCAGGCGATTGTTTCTAGAAACGTAAAGGACATTAGATGGGCAAAAACAAAGGCGTCTGCTGTAGATCCACATTGTAGAGAACTTTGAAAGCCAGTTTTAGAAATCTGAGCTTCATTTGATTTATGAGAGAGAACCACTGAGAAATTATCTCCCAGAGATCATTTCTATCAGTTGTCTATTTCTGTAGACACTTTGAGCCAGCCAGATTCAGCAACCTAAGTGGATTGTGTTACGCCCATCAGGGGCACTCCTGTCATTGGGATCTTGCCCAGTTTAGGCCTCTTTTTCTGTAGTTGGTACCTTGTTTGATAAGAATGGTGTTCTTGTCCCTTTATGTGCATTGAACTATTACTGACTGAGAAGGTCTCAGACCCCCTCATTTTGAGATCATCTGGAGAGTAGGTATATTTGACAGGGGATAATGAAGCAGAATGTGAGCATTTTAAAGAGTATCTCTCCATAATCTTCCATTAAAACCAGAAAGTGGAGACAAGAATGAATATAGGTAATTGTTAAACAATAGCATGGCCACTTGCTGTACGGAAAGGGTACCAAAAACAAATACTGCTGTGTAGGAAGGGAGAAAAGACATGTTCAGGAGGGAAGCTTACAGAAGTATTGTGTATGTTATAATGCTGTCACTTTTTTATCCGAAGTTTAATCCTAACTTGGAGTATCAACTGTATTTTTCTTATTTGAGAGATTATAATAAGATTTGAAAAATACTCTGTCATAACAGTTCCTATTTGGCAAAACACATCTGTGGTGATTGTAAGTTATTTTTTTCCAAATTTTAGTCGTTCTAAATATCTGTGCCTATAAAAATGAAAATTTTAATTAAATAAATTTTTACACCTGAAGAAAACAGAAATTATAATTATGAATACTCCAAATAAAAAGATTCAGTAATTTTGTGTATGAGATGGAGCTTATTTTGAGAGGCTTTCCTATTGCATATTAAATTTAGTATGCATATTAAATTATGTAGGTTTGTAAAGTGTGCAAATGCAGATTAAGAACTTGTCAATCACTACTTTTTTATTCCAAGTTTCACAAGAAGTTTGTATAAAGAAAAAGATGAAGCAGACGTTCTAAACATTTTTTCAGTTGCTTCTGGCCATTTATATGAACGCTTTTTAAGGTAGGTATGTTTTTTATCAAATGCTTTGAAAAGTGGTTCAAAAAGAATTTCAAAAGTTCAGAAGAATAAAAGAATGTACAGTGAAAAGAATCCCACCTGTTTCCTTATTACCCAGTTTCCTTCCAACAGGAAACCAATATTATTTTTGTAACTTGCCAAGGATGTATGTAGATAAGCATATATATCTTCTTCATTTTTTAACTTGTTTTTACTTAAGTAGTAACCAAGTATATGTTGTTCTGCACCTTGCTTTTTTCTTTTTTTTAACCTAAGATTATGAGAGAAGTATATCTTTAAAATGTAGTCGAATTTCATGAGTTTAATTGATTTGGAATATCAGTGTTCTTTAAGGCTAGGAAATGAACATATTTTATGACAAAATAATATGTGAGAAAAAATATATATAGTAAATTTCCCTTTTATTTTATAAGAAGGAGGAGGGGGAATAAGAAGAGAACTAAATTCCAAACCTTAGGGCTGTTGTTTTTAACTTTTCATATAGAAGGATATCAGAGAATTCCTCAAAAATATTTGAAGATGTGATATTCAAGTATATGTCTATATGTGGTATTTTGGATACATCTGTCTGTTTTCCAGTCAGAGGTCTAGCGTAGCAAAACAAGGGACCTATCCCATGAATTTACTAGTATAGATCATTCTTGTATACTTGTATACATTCAAGTATATTCAATGTATACTTGTATACATTCAAGTAGACTCTGTATACTTGATGTTAATGACAAAGTAATAGAGTGGAGATTAGAATGTAATCAACTAAACAAGAGTATTTCAGAGTCAAGTGGGACAAACAAAAAGCAATCAATTTATTCTGTATAGTGTGTGTGCATGTATACACCTCCTTACACATTACATACTTGACAAGTAACCATAATTTGTGAAGGTGCTTCAGTCTATTTCCCCATAATTCATAGTGAAAAATTAATGCCTTTAAATAATTATTGCATATATATATAATAATTAAAAAGCCTTAGGAAAAGCAGGATGAACTCCTATTAATATTAACTTACTGGGTTAAATGTTCCTCTATACAGAATTATGATGCTTTCTGTTTTACGTAACACCAAAACACCTGTGAAATTCTGGTTTCTAAAAAATTATCTCTCACCAACATTTAAAGTAAGTACATTAACCTTTTTATTATAGAGTGGTTCAGTGTTTAAAAGTAAATTCTTTATGTCATTGTAAGTTCACAACATTTTCAGAATGAGCCTTTTGAAATTACTGTTTCTAATTTTAAAGTTTTGGTATTCATTGTTTTATCTGGCTTAAGAAAAATGTTATGCTGTTTTTATTTAGAGAAGTGTTTAGGAGGACAGAAGGAGATGGCTTATTTTTAAGTAAAATCAAAATCAGAAGGATTAGTGGTTTTTCATGATAATATAATTAAACTTGGCAGTGAAAGATATGTACAGATTGTCAATAAAAAGAATTAGATTCTGTCATAATTTTACAAAGATAGACTAGAACAGTAGTATCCAGAGAACATGAAAACCGTACCATAGGAAGTAGTTAGATAGTCCCAGGAATAATAAGGCTCTTTGATCTTTCTGAGGCACGGTGACTGCTGTGGTAGTGGTTTGGGGACTATATTCAGAAGTGTGAGGCATTTTATCCTGAGAAGTTTTCAGGGGGCCAACAGCTGCTCCCCTGTCCTCAGCTTCACACTCTTGCTACAAAGTATACCCTGTTTCTCCCTATTCTCACTGTGGACTAATCAGATTTCATGCAAGTTAGGGTCTCATTCAGTAGCAGTTCAAAGGAGTTCTCTTTTTCTAAACCAAAACCAGCGGTAAAAGCAGAAATAAAAATAGCCAGCCATGTTGTTATTCCTTAATATTGCCAGGCACATTGCTGAGTGATTTACCTACATTATTTGTTCTTCATAAAGTTCTATTCACGGAAAACCAAGACTCAGAAATTACATAACCAGCCTGCACAATGGGGAGGTATCCAAGTTCACCTTAAGTTCAGTGATTATAACTAGAAGGACTCACAGAAATAAGGAACACCATTATCGGGGTGCCTGGCCCGCTTGGTCGGTTAAGCTGCCAGCTTCAGCTCAGGTCATGATCTCATGGTTCGTGGGTTCGAGCCCCGTGTCAGGCTCTGCACTGACAGTGTGGAACCTGCTTAGGATTTTCTCTCTCTCCTTCTGTCTCTGCCCTTCCCCCACTTTTGCGCACTCTCTGTCTCTCGGGATAGATGAATAAATTTAAAAAAAAGAAAGAAAAGAGGGACACCTGGGTGGCTCAGTCAGTTGAACATCCAACTTCGGCTCAGGTCATGATCTCATGGTTCATGGGTTCAAGCCCCACGTTGGGCTCTGTGCTGACATCTGAGAGCCTGGAGCCTGCTTCTGATTCTGTGTCTGTCTGTCTCTCTCTCTCTCTCTCTCTCTCTCTCTCTCTCTCTCTCTCTCTCTCTCTCCCCCTCCCCAACTTGCTCTCTCTCAAAAATAAACTTAAAAAAAAAGAAAGAAAGAAACACCATTATGCTCACAGTTACAGTTTACAGCAAAGCAGTACAGGTTAGAACGAGCAAGGCAAAGAGATGCGTAGGGCAGACCAGACCCAGAGCTTCCAATTGTCCTCTCCCAGTGGGTTTGGCAGCAGCACTTATTTCTCCCAGCAAAAACGTGACAATACACATGGAGTATTGCCAACCAGGGAAGCTCACTCAGACTGTGGTGTCCACAGTTCTTACTGGGGGTTGGCCACATAGACCCACTTGACTGCCACAGTGTTACCTTTGCCTCCAGCCCCTCGAGAGGTTCAGCTGATACGTTGTGGCTCACAGTCCCAGCGGTAAGTTGCATTGTTGGCGTAGACTATTTGGTGTTGACTGAGGCAGGACAGTGGAAGGCATAGAGGTTACCTATCGGGAGCCTGGGACAAAGGGTCTAACCTTTCTCTGAGCAAGCTCTGTCCTTTAAAGCAGAGTCCTGAGATCAAACAGCTAATTCAGCAGATAGCTGAGATCTGATCCCAGGCGTGCTGCCCTCACAGCCTGGTGCTTAACCCTCACGTAACAGCATCTTCCGCAACCACCAAGAGTGCCACCTCCTGTGTGCATTTAGCAGTAGATAAAACCGAAAAAGAACCCATTCATATAAACAACAAGTCCTACTAGTTTGTCAGCAAGTTTTTGATGTTATCCTACTAGGCAAATACTGCATAAGGGGATTGGTTAATTTTACATAAACTGAGATAATACAATTGTAAGATTCTCTCAGCAGGAAATATACCATTCAGTAGAAATATAGTGCTGTGTCTGCATAAAGGTCTTGTTCTCCCACATGGCCAAAAGTAATACCATATCTGAAATAATATTTTCCTTCTTTTTGGAATTTTGTTCCTTTCCCTTAAAATGTTTCTTTTGGAAGCTTTTCATGTACAATGTGTACAAATCGTAAGTGTGCAGCTTTGATGAATTTTTACAAAGATAAAACACCTGTGTAACCAGCAATTAGATAATAGAAATAGAAATTACTAGTACCCTAGATCCTTTCCTTCCAATTTTCAAAAAGTACCTCCTCTCTTCCTTCAAACATTTAATGAATTCTGCCTGCGTAGGGAATAGTCCTTTCCTGACCACACAGTCTGAAGTTACAGTCCCTTCTGATTTTTCACTCTGCTTCCCTTCCTTTTTTATTTTTTCCTAGTGCTGTCTTCTATAGATAACTTACTGATTTCATTTAATCCACTCACCACCTCTAAAATGTAAGCATCATGAGGGCCACAATTTGTATCTGTTTTGTTCACATCTGTATCCCTAGGGCCTAAAATAGTGCCTGGCACATAGGGCATGCTCAGTAAGGGTGGAGCCCGGTGCAGGGCTGGAGCTCATGATCCTGAGATCAAGAGTCCAACATTTAACTGACTGAGCCACCCAGGCAGCCCTCAGTGAAAATTTTAATACATATTTGCTGAATTAGAAAGTTTTGCTAATTTTTCCTAATACATATTTTTAAATTTTGAAATCAAAACAGTTATTCTCAACAACTGGGCTAGCCATAATTACAGCATTATTATTCATAAATAAAAACCAATGCTTATGCTAAGGAACATAATTTAAATCTACGTTGTTCTTACAAAAACAAGGAGAAAATTTAAGTATATAACCAGCAGCTAGCTACAAATGAGAACTGAGCAGGAAAAAGCAAATTCTCTGTGTGCTAACCCGTCTTTCCCCACCCCTTTACCATTCTCCCTCTCACATGGGGCTCTTGAACCAAACTTAACCAACAGTGTATTTCATTAACTGCTCTGGTTTAAACAGAATAAGATACTTTAAGTCTCTAAGACCCTGAATCAAATATCAGACATTCACACCCACAATGACTACTCTGTGTTTTTAATCCTTGAATTAGGTAGTCATAAATCTCAGACGTGAAACTCGTGTGGAGAACCTAATTCATCAATTTACAACTCATTTTGTGGTTTTTTTGCACCCCTCTTCATGTTGTAGCTGTCTGACCAGCCAGTATGTTGACATAAACATAAACTGTTTGCTGTGTCGATGTTCCAAGATCCAAATGCTTTTCCTTTGTAGTCAGGCTTTCTCAAGTCAAACAGTAGCGATAAAAACTAGGGGAACATTGATCTTAGTTGATAAGCTTGCTAGTTAATATGGTATACCTATTTTTTAATGTCATTAGATCATATAGTTTTATGTATACTTATATTTTGATATTTGTCAGCATTTTCCTATTCCTCATTAACAGGTATAAGTTGTAGAAATAGTTTACACTTTTTTACCAATTAGTTTGTAATAATTTATGGTAAACTCTTTCAAATGTTAAATTGTTCTCTAAACATATGAACATATTCTTTGATTCGTGTCTGTGTGTGCGCATTTTTAGGAGGTGATTCCTCACATGGCTGAGGAATATGGGTTCCAGTACGAGCTAGTGCAGTATCAGTGGCCCCGCTGGCTTCACCAGCAGACGGAAAAACAGAGGATTATTTGGGGTTACAAAATTCTTTTCCTCGATGTCCTTTTTCCCCTAGCGGTGGACAAAATCATTTTTGTTGATGCTGACCAGGTAATAAGATTAACTGTTGCTTTCAGTAATACTTAAACTATGTTTGCACTTCTGAGTACAGGGACTCAATTCATGTTGCTGGTGCTCAATATTGTCTTTGTTGCCCTGCTGCATACATGTGGAAGACGTGAATGTGATATGTAAGGAAAGTATCTTTAAAAAAAAACGGTCAGAATTCCAGGGGAAAATCAAGTGTATCACAAGAAGTACCATTTATTATTTGGACATTGCAGTTTTCCCTCTGAAGTGGTAGTTTTTTGATTTTGGTAACTAAAAATAACTACTGAAATTAGTCATGATAAAAGTAGTCGTGTGAGTTCCTATGAATGTATGAGCTGTTTGCTTAAAAGGAGCTATGCTTCTTGCTGAAAAAGTTGGCGATTACAGACAGCTCTCCTCTCTTGCTTGTACCTCCCACAAGCATTCCTGGGCCTTTAGCCCATAGCCAAAACCTCATCATCCTTACACTTAAGGGGGAAAAATGTCCCAAATTTATCCCCCCAAAACCCATTCTGGTACCTAGCTTTCAAAACTTACATATCCAAAAATTATGACTTTTCCCCTTCCCTCCTTGCATTGCATGCCTTTGTAATCACTAATGGGAAAAATATTTGCAAAATACACAGAATCTTTAAGAAGAACAGTAAATAATAATGTTATATAAATTAAGTACACAAGTTAGTATTTATATTTAGGACAAAAGTGTATTTTCAAATCCTCTGTTAGAGTTTACTTGTATTGTTAACTCTATTGTTGTTTTTGTGTTAGTTTCCAAGTTGACAAATATGAATCATTATCCTTAAAAATGAAGAAAACAGGAAAATGTGGATAATGAGCTAAGCATTTCAAAACATATTGTCTAACATAAAACATATTTCTCCTACCTTCCCCCAGCTTACACAGTGGCATTTTCCAGCAGGCTAGAGTCTATTAAAAACTGGAACACGCTAATGTTATTTCATTAAAGCCATTGAGGATAATTAAGAGGTTTTTCTTCATCATTCAGACTAATATTGGCCAATATAAAATACTGGAGATTTATCATAAAAATGATTTTGAATTATTAATCCATACCTTGATAAACTAAGAGCGATGAACTTGTGAAATATTTAATTTCTTCCCAAAATGCATATTGTTTAAGAAATCTTGATTAAGATGACATGACAGACTATTCTTATTAATAAGACCACTGTCCTATAGACTAGGCATATGCATTTTAGGTTTCTCTTCATCTGTACGAACAAGAGAAAAGGGAACTTCATAAACTCCCTACTGCTTGAAAGAGCTGTGAGCAGGGAGCCTGGGTGGCTCAGTCAGTTAAGCGTCCAACTTCAGCTTTGGTCTCATGGTTCGTGAGTTCGAGCCCTGTGTTGGGACTCTGTGCTGACAGCTCAGACCTGGAGCCTGCTTCAGATTCTGTGTCTCCCTTGTTCTCTGCCTCTCCCCCCTCACACTCTGTCTGTCTCTCAAAATAATGAACGTTGAAAAACAATTTTTAAAAAAGAAAGAGCTGTGAGGAAAACACAGTTCTGTTTCTACAGTCAGGTGACAATTTGAGATTCACGTTAAAAAGGCTTATTATAATAGCATAATTGTTATATTATTGTATAGGCTTCATCAGAGAAACTGTTTTAATTATTTAGATTGTAAGACATGACCTAAAAGAACTCCGAGATTTTGATCTGGATGGAGCGCCCTACGGGTATACCCCATTTTGTGATAGCCGCACTGAAATGGATGGGTATCGTTTCTGGAAAAAGGGATACTGGGCATCACATCTTTTAAGAAGGAAATACCATATCAGGTAAGAAAATCCATACTCTTACTTTTTAGTAACCAAATAACTTACTGGATCTCAATACTCTGTTTTCTTAGAAATCAGACAATTATGACAACCAATTGGTGTTTGCTATGTGCTAGTCACTCTTACAAGACTTTACATATATATATTTTTTAAACATAGATTCATCTCTTTTTAATATTTATTTATTTGTTTGTTTTGGGAGAGAGGAACAGCACAAGTAGGGGAGGGGCAAGTGGAAGAGGGAGAGAGAGAATCCTAAGCAAGCTCTGTGCCGTCAGTGCAGAGCCCAGCGCGGGGCTCAATCCCACGAACCGTGAGATCGTGACCAGAGTTGATATCAAGAGTCAGACGCTTAACCAACTGAGCCACCCAGGCACCCCAAGACTTTACCTGTATCAACTCATAAAATTTCTGTGACAACCTTTTGAGATACTGTTATCATCCCCATGTAATAGATGTTTCAGAGGGATGAAGCACTCATGTAACTTGCCCAGGCTTACACTGTTAGTGCGTAACTGAGCCAGGAGTTAAACCAAGTAATGGAACTCAGGGGAGAGGCTCCTGACCACAACAGAAGACTTAAACTGGCTTGCCGTATAACAAAATGAACATGCTGTCTTCAGATACGTTGTTTTGTAGAGCCATGAGTTCCATGGTATCTTGGAAAAACCTGTGGTGACTCTAAGAGGATATGGATCCTAACAGTATTATAACAAACTTCAAACCCTTGGAAACAGTTTTAGAATTGGGAGAAAATTTAGGAAAGGACTTGTTATTAGACCCAGGGATATCTGAAGTCAATCCCATTACTGTAAATAGTCACTGGGGGAAAGTAAAAATACGTGAACAACATGAGCCACCAAAGACTGTTCACCTTTGCAGTGCCTTGTATGTAGTGGATCTCAAGCAGTTCAGGAGAATTGCAGCCGGTGACAGGCTCCGGGGCCAGTACCAAGCTCTCAGTCAAGATCCAAACAGTCTGTCAAACCTAGATCAGGTAAGTAGAACGTTCTTAGACTCATTTGCAGTGCATAGATCCAGACTGCTCCAATTCCCTGCTTGTAAACTTTAAAACCTTATATTTTCAGCCTCTCCCTCCCTTTCCATTTTGGAAAACAGTTTGGGATTTTCTTAAAATTTAAACTTAAACCTACCATATGACCAGTTATTCTCTTTGAAGGGAAATGAAAGCATATGTCTACACAAATACTTGTGCATGAATAGTAGCAGCTTGGTTTGTCAAATCCAAATCCCACAACAATCTTGTATTCATTATCTGTTGCTACCTAATGACTTACCTGAAAACCTAGCCACTTACAGTAACTGTGGGTCAGGAATCTGGGTCTGACATTGCTGGGCATTCTGCTGCAGTCTCTCACAACGCTGAAGTCTTTGTGGACCCAGGGGTTGCCATCTAATCTGAAGACTTGACTGGGTCGGTCACTCACATGATTGTGGGCATGATTCAGGGCTTTGTCACCTGTGAGGCTCATTTGCCATTTAAACTTCCTTTAACGCAGGTGCCAGCAGTCTTTACTTAGCCCCGAGCATGCAGAAATGTGAGAATTCTCCTGGAGCATTGTTTCCTAACAGGGACACGAAAGGTCACCTCCAAATCTGGAGAGCACAGCGATGGCAGCCATAAACAGCAAGAGCAGGCACGGTGTGGGTGATCGGTCGCCTTGTTTCAGGTCAGGCAGAGGCATTGAGGCTATCCGCTTGGGGCAGTGAAGAGTGGTGGGTTTCTGGGCTTCCCACTCCATTCCTGACACGAGGGGTGAAGTCCAGGGCAGCTGTGGGCATAGTTCTAGGGCATGGATTCATCATGACACAAGATGGTTGAGTCAGATTAAATGTTTACTAGCTTAAAAGTAGATATTTTAGGGGCACCTGGGTGGCTCAGTTGGTTCAGCATCTGACTTAGGCTCCAGTCATGATCTCACAGTGTGGGTTCGAGCCCCATGTCGGGCTCTGTGCTGACAGCTCAGAGCCTGGAGCCTGCTTCAGACTCTGTGTCTCCCTCTCTCTCTCTGCCCCTCCCCCTCATGCGCGCGCACACTCTCTCAAAAATAAATAAACGTTAAAATTTTTTTCAAATAGATATTTTAGATCTGCATATGATTCTTCGGACCCATTTTTAATTTAATTGACCTCATCAGCCTTATTCCCTCTGACTCTAATTTCTATACCTCTGTGTTTAAATCATTTTTCTTCTATAGGATCTTCCCAATAATATGATTTACCAAGTGGCCATTAAGTCTCTTCCTCAAGACTGGCTGTGGTGTGAAACCTGGTGTGACGATGAATCCAAACAGAGAGCCAAAACAATCGATCTGGTGAGTGCGTGTGTGTTGTCATTTGTGTATAAGCAGATGTGAAAATGTTCGAATAGAAGTATCTTCTCTTTTACAAATGGAATGGCACACATGTGGCACACTGCTGCTTAGTCAATTTGCTCTATTTACTTAGGTTGGCCAAGTACAGGGCTGTCTCCGGGGGCCCTCAAGGTCACCCCCAAGTTTGCTGAATCACAAGAGGACTCACAGGACTCAGAATATCATCATACACATGGCTATGCTTTATTCCAGTGGGTTCAGGGCAAAAGGGAAAGGATGTATGGGGCAAAGTCCAGAGAAAACCAGATGCCAGCTTCCAAGAGCCCTCTCCCCATGCAGCCTCACAGGGCAAGCTTAATCCCTGAAGCTATAAGGAATTTCACAGCACATGTGAAGTGTTGTCTACCAGGGAAGCTGATTAGGAACCCAGTACCCAGGATTCTTATTGAGGGCTGGTCCCATAAGCACGCCCCTGCCTGTCACATACCAGGCACTTCACACTTTAAAAGCTTATAATTTGCAACATCCAGAAGGAAAGCACGTGTTTGGCATAAACTATGTGGTTGGCACAGGTTAGGCATGGTGAGCCATTCTTACCAGGAATGGTGGGAACACTCCTGAAACCCAAGTTCCCAGATGCCAGCCGAGGCCCCTCCTTGCAAGCAGGCCTTTCCGAGGATAGCGATCTCAGGCTTGCTGGGTTCCTCTTTAATGCACAGCGGCATCTGAGAGAAAGACCATGAGCTGCTGAAATGTTCCTGGATTAACTATCATCTTAATACACAATCAGTTTGGTTCTCCTGCCAATATTTTTCCCAAACGTGTCTACTTGAATTATCCTATACATGTCTGGGTTTTTTTCCTTCCTTTTGAGAAAAATTTTTAACTTTTAGTTTTAAGCAGTTTATGCTCTATTTCTCCTAGACATGAAATATTTCAAGCTAATGTATTGTCTAGCTATCTTGAACTTACATTCCAGTACTATAGTGTCTTTAATAGTTATATCGTCATTCTTTTTCTGACCATATTGTTTTTATGTGCTAATTTGAGTTTAAAATAATTATTTATAAGATCTTCCGTTAAAAAATAAACTATCCAAATATTAGCATTCATGCAGTTTTGAACATAAGACAGGACAATAAAATCTAGGGACATTTTTCTAGGTACGTGTAGAAATGTATAGGAAAGTGGTAGCACGCCAGCTTGTCAGATTGCAGTCAAAGGTGATAGAAAGTAGCAGAATCGAGGTGGCATTGTTAAGAAGAAAGCAAGGGAATTTTCTAAAGAGAGACCAAGAACCTTACTGAACATAACTCATAAGATGTTAAGGTTGTGCTGTGACCTATAAGGTTGTGACTCATACATTAGTGACATAAGGTCTCCTTGGGATCTCCAACACTTAGGTTAACATGAGCTAACTATAACAAACCCCAGATTTCAGTGGTGTCACACTCACCTAAGTCCAGATCTAAGTGGGTGTTGTCAGTGAGTAGCTTCCCTGTCCATCATGGGACCAGCCTCCATCCATCTTGTGGCTCCTTCATCCTCTGAGGTGCTGTCATCATCTGTAGCCATCAGAAGCTGATCTGTCCAGTATGGCAGCCACTTGCCACACGTGGCCATTGAGCACTTAAAAATATTGCTGATCTGGGGCGCCTGGGTGGCTCAGTCGGTTAAGTGTCCGACTTCGGCTCAGGTCATGATCTCGTGGTTCATGAGTTCAAGCCCCGCGTCGGGCTCTGTGCTGACAGTTCGGAGCCTGGAGCCTGTTTCGGATTCTGTGTCTCCCTCTCTCTCTGACCCTCCCCCCGTCCATGCTCTGTCTCTCTCTGTCTCAAAAATAAATAAACGTTAGAAAGAAAAAATTGTTTTTAAATATTGCTGATCTGAATTGAGATGTGCTGTAAAGTATAAAATACACACTAGATTTTGAAGACTCAGCACAATAAAAAGAATATAAAAATATAAATAATATTTATATTTATTACATATTGACTGATGGTGTTTTTGATATGTTTATATGTTTATTTCACCTGTTCCATTTATACTTTTATATGTGGCTACTAGAAAATTTAAAATTCCATCATATTTCTGTTGGGTAGTGTTGATCTGGAGGGGAGAAAAAGAGTATGAGGAATGCTTCCTGACTCCTAAAAGCTGCGGCCCCTTGGTGGATTGGTTGTGGGGCCACATTGAGATGTAAGGGGAGCTAAGAAATGTCATTCCCAGATGGGCAGCTGCTACTTAGTGATAGGTCTACATAGAAAAAAGATGGCATAAATTTTCGTGGACAGATAGCCATCCCTCCCACAGAAACACTTACAAATGAGAGAACATGCTAATTTGGGCCAACTTCTTGGGGAAAAAAGTTAAGGGAATGCAGACAAACCCCAAGGAAATGGCCTAATGAAGAGGAAAAAGCATGATTAATGATCAAAGGTGAGGATGAGAGCATTTATGAATATCATGGTACCATCTCGTCTCTGTTTCAGTCAACCTGAGCATTATTGACATTTGAGACTATATAATTCATAATTGTGGGGGGCTGTCCTGGGCCCTGGAGCACGTTTAGCAGCATCTCTGGCTTTACCCACTAGATGGCAGTAGTGCCCCACCACCCCCCAGTCATGACACCCAAAAATGTGTCCAGACCTTGCCAAAGCTCCCCTGGGGGGCATGATAACCCATGTAAGCACCACCAATATAGATTGGGGGGGGGGGGGGGATTGTAAGACAGAAAACTAAGGGAAACACAGTATTTTAACAGTTTCTGACAGGATTAAAATGGAAATAGTTCCATTATCTTTACTTTATAGAACATAATGCCTGTAAGGTTAATTTCTGCAGAGAAAATCTCCTTTTCCCACTTACTTCAGGAATATATTACTATAGGAAAAAATCCACAATGGAATGAAGTGAAAATATTTGATGAGGAAGGGATTAAGACAACAGGCTCGGGGCGCCTGGGTGGCTCAGTCGGTTCAGCGTCAGGCTTCGGCTCAGGTCATGATCTCGCAGTTTGTGAGTTTGAGGCCCGCATCGGGCTCTGTGCTGACAGCTGGGAGCCTGGAACCTGCTTCGGATTCTGTGTCTCCCTCTCTCTCTGCCCCTCCCCTGCTCACGCTCTGTCTCTCCCTCTCTCCCAAAAATAAATAAACATAAAAAAAAAAAAAAAAAGACAATAGGCTCATGACTCGTACATAACCAGTAGCTCTCCCATAAGGAATTAGGGAGAAAGCAAGTTGCGGCAACTACAAG
Organism: Prionailurus viverrinus; assembly: GCF_022837055.1. Classification (NCBI taxonomy): domain Eukaryota; kingdom Metazoa; phylum Chordata; class Mammalia; order Carnivora; family Felidae; genus Prionailurus; species Prionailurus viverrinus. Next base: position 68,034,752 of record NC_062561.1, on the reverse strand, counting down.
ACGTCGCATGAAAGTGAGCTCAAGATGTGTTCTCTATTAATGTCTTGTAAAGAGCAAATGGGATGCTTCTGGAACTTTGTGACATTTGTCCTCCTCCCATAGTCCTTCATGTCTTGGTCGATGGCATCTCCATTCTTCGTGTCGCTCAAGCCCCACACTCTGGGGTCATCTTTGACCTCTCTCCTCACACCTCACATCCAGCACATTAGCATCTTGTCAGCTGTACCGTCACATACATGCAGAATCAGATCCTTTTCCTGTTCACTTTGCCTTTTGACCTCTTAATTTCCCAAGAAACCCCATAATAGGACCAACTGCTCGCTGAGTCGTTTACATCGGTCAGATATCAGTGGAAGCATAGAGATTATCTTATTTCAGCTTCCTCCCTTGTGATGAAGCTAAGATCTTCCCCCCACCCAGCCCCCCCCCCACCGCCACACACACACAGTTAACTGAAATGTATGGGTCTTACTACCAGTAAGCAAAGAGTTGGAACCATGAGGACTGAGGATCTGTACTCATCGTTATTCCACTGTATCTGTCAGGTAGACTAGTTAATATGTTTAGACATGAGATTTATAAACTCCTGTGAATTTCACCCTATCAGTATTTTGACACATGAGTTCCAGTTAACTGATTTTTAATATCGCCACAGTTGCTAATTAGAACAAAAGCATATAAAGGGGAGGGAATGCTTTTGCTAAACAAACTCGAGAAATTTCTAAAGGCTAACAATATTTGTCTGTGGAAAACACAAGTATATAAACCAGATTTTAGTCCAAAGAAAGATAAGAGAATACTTATTAATATAGTCTGCTATGTTCTTTTACAAAATAATCATGTAATTAGATCTTTTGCCAAAACATTTTGGAGAAGTGTTTGACAGACTCCTTGTTAACCATAAGAATGTTTTTAAACAATTTTTGTTTAAATTTCTGATTGAGGTATTTGCATTAAATACTTACTTCTTACATAAACTATCATTTGTCATTTCGCTTGATCCTTTCCCTATTAAACTAAGTACTTTTATTTGTTAGTGATTTAAATATTTAGTACTTAGGGCTCTGCTTTTTATAAAATTCATTTTGTATGCTGTAGTGACATAGTAATGTTCTCAAGTATTTCCTTTTTTCCTGGACAATGATCTGTTCATCCTCTATCCCTGCCTCCCTCCCTCCCACCTTTCCTTCCTTAAATGAAGCATAATTAACATACAAGGAAAGTCATTTTTCATTAACCAAATTTTATTTAAACTTTTAGTGCAATAATCCCAAAACAAAAGAACCTAAGCTAAAAGCTGCTGCCAGGATTGTCCCAGAATGGGTGGAGTATGACACTGAGATACGACAACTGTTAGAACACCTAGAAAACAAGAAGAAAAATGCAAGTAAGTCATCATTCTCTGGTGGTGTCTGAATCATGTGTTGCCTGAAGTGAAATTAAAATAGATTACAAACTCATTTCTTGGTGAATTTAGTAAATGATCAGGTCAGAATTTCTTTCAGAAAATTTGTGACATTATTAAGAACTTCATTTTATGTGGACTTAAACTCACAAATTTAAAACATGGATAGAGAATCTATTCCCCCACGGATGTAACTTCAGTTCATATCACCACATAAATGGGTGCCAAAGCATTAGCCTCTGACACAAGAGGTAGAAAATAAAAGTAGAAAACCTGCTTGTCCTTAGGATTACACCAAATGTCCCAAATATGAAAATCCAAACCCTAAAGTTTAGTGAAAGACTTATATGGAACCTAGAAATATTACCTCCTATCTCCTGAATTAATCCCATGTGGAATATGGATTTCCCATGTGTTCCTGGTTCTAGTAGCCTCCTCAGGGCTGGAGGGTGACTTGGACTAGATTTGCTACCATTTCTAAGATTAAAATGTGGTTACCTAGGCATTTCATCACTCTACATAAACCTTCAACAAGTAAGTGTTGAATATTCTGTTAAAGGTGCTGTAAATTTCTTGATTGCCTCCTAATTCTCCTTCCTCATTAGTGCCTAGTTCTCTCAATTTTTCTTTACTCTTTTTTAAAAATAGCACTGAGCTCCAGTGTTAGAGACTTTCAAACAGGTTGTATTAATCCTCAACAGTAATTCTTCCCAGTGGTTCAGAATAATATTCTTATTTCCCTCAGCTTTATTTTTTTTAGAAGCTGAAATGTTAAATATAAACATACAAATGTTATACATAAGGGCGCCTGGGTGGCTCAGTTGGTTGAGTGTCTGACTCTTGATTTCAGGTCATGATCTCACAGTTTGTGGGTTGAAGCCCTGCATCAGTCTCAGTGCTGGCAGTGTGGAGCCTGCTTGGGATATTCATTCATTCTCTCTCTCTCTCTCTCTCTCTCTCCCCCCCCCACTCTCACTCTCTGCCCTTCCCCCACTCATTCACTTGTGCAAGCACATGCGTGTGCACCCTTGCACTCTTTCTCAAAATAAATAAACTTAAAAAAATAATATATATAAACTTTCTCACATAAGCATGAAATTGTGTTTCATCTTTTTGTATTCTTTAACAAAACCAATGCAGTTATTTTCTGAGAGGTTGAGTATTTAAAACACATCCATGTTTTGTTAATGAATTTTTCTACTGTTTATTTATTTTGAGAGAGAAAGGGCATAGGGGAGGGGCCAAGAGAGAGAGAGAGAGAATCCCAAGCCCAGTGTGGGACCCCAGCTCACACACTGTGAGATCATGACCTGAGCTGAAATCAAGAGTCAGATGCTTAACCAACTGAGCCACCCAGGTGCCCCTGTTTTTAATTAATAACTTAAATAATTTGAAGACACCATTTCAATTCAGAAGAATATTCTGTAAGTGGTGTGATACAACTGTTTTAAAAGGGAGTTGAAGAAGGCAGAAAACAGGGGAGAAAGGGGTGGGGAAAAGAAGACAGAAAGGAAATTTTATACAATTACCTCAAAATTTTTTAATGCACAGAACATACGGATGAAATGTTTCTCTTTCCAAATTGGAAAGAGTTAAAGGATTAATAATAGCCAGAGTCAGGAAGTTACTGACAAGTGAGCACTCATATGCTCATACATACAGCAGCTGTATAAATTAAGGAAATTTTACAATGTGTATAAAAACTAAAATATGTGTGTCAGGTTTACATTTAAAAAGAGAAGTGAGGGGCATCTGGGTGGCTTAGTTGGTTAAGCATCTGACTCCTGATTTCAGCTCAGGTCATGATCTCACAGTTTGCGAGTTTGAGCCCCGCATTGGGCTATGTGCTGACGGTGTGGAGCCTGTTTGGGATTCTCTCTCTCCCTCTCTCTCTGCCCCTCCTCTACTCATGTGCGCGCACGCACTCTTTCAAATAAATAAATAAATAAATAAATAAATAAATAAATAAGAGAAATATGTATACATGTTATGCCATTGTTTTTAATAATGAAATTGAAATAATTGATCCATTAATAGAAGATTGATTATATAAATGTCAATACATACAAAGAAATATTGTAGTCTTTCAAGAGAATTGAGATAAATGTATTTTGTGGATAGCATATTTTAAGTTAAAAATATAGTAATATTTGTAATTGGCCCCATCTTAAATAAAAATGGTTGGGGCGCCTGGGTGGCGCAGTCAGTTGAGCGTCCGACTTCAGCCAGGTCACGATCTCGCGGTCCGTGAGTTCGAGCTCCATGTCCGGCTCTGGACTGATGGCTCAGAGCTTGGAGCCTGTTTCCGATTCTGTGTCTCCCTCTCTCTCTGTCCCTCCACCGTTCATGCTCTGTCTCTCTCTGTCCCAAAAATAAATAAACTTTGAAAAATAAATAAATAAATAAATAAATAAATAAATAAATAAATAAATAAAAATGGCATGTTTGTATACATACCTATGAATGTGTAAAAATAAGTTTTACAAAAGATTTTTGGATTTTTTACTTAATTTTGAATTACAAATGTAAGTCTGTTATAAACATGAAAACAATATGGAAGTACTATATATAGAAAGAATAAAATTGGAAGACCTCTTTTACTCAAACACAAAGAGGCAATCATTTTTAAGGCTATAGTAGGCCTTGTTTTATAACTTTTGCATTTCTCTTATTATAAGCTGTATTAGTTTTCTGGGGGTGCTCTAACACAGTACCACAAAATAGCTGACTCAAACGGAAGAAATTTTTTGTCTCACTGTTCTAGAAGCTTGAAGTCCAAGATCAAAGTGTCTTTAGAGTTGGTTCCTTCCTGAGGGCAATGAGGGAGGATCTGTCCCAGTCCTTCTCTTGACTTGTAGGTAGCCACTTTCTCGCTGCGTCTCTTCACATTGTCTTCTCTCTGTATACGTCTCTGTGCAGATTTCCTCATCCTACAAGGACACTAGTCATGTTGGATTAGGGTCTACCCTGATGATGTCATTTTAACCTTATTACTTCTGTAAAGACTATCTCCAAATAAGGTCACATTCTGAAGTCCTGCAGGTTAGGGTTCCAACATATGAATTTTAGAGAAACACAGTTCAACTTGTAACATGAATGGAGTTGAGAATCTGGTCATATGTTTCAGGGACATTTGTAATTCTGTTTTTCAACTGCTTATTTTTATCCTTTGCTCATTTTTTTCTAGAGGATTATTGTCCAATACTGGAAAAAAGTTGATGGTCTTTATTTCAGAGATTTGTGTTGCCACCTTTATCATACACTAAATTCCTGCATTATTTCTGTCTGGCACATTTTTTATCCTGTTCCATTTATCTCTGTCTATACATGTGCCTATTATATACTTTTTTAATTAGAAGATTTATAGCATGTTTTATTACTGAGTAGGGCTCATCTCCCCTCATTACTATTTTGTTGTTGTTTTCCTGGTATTCTTGTGTATTTTTCCATATAAGCTTTAGAATCATCTAGTTCCAGAAATTTTTCAGTTTTTCTTTTTTGGTGGGGGGTAGAGAAGAGGATGGAGGGAAGATTACATTAAATTTATTACTTAAGTTAGGGAGTATTGACGTGTTTGTGAAAACTGTTCTTTGCACCTAAGAACATGTTGTATCTTTATGTTCAGTTTCAGTTTTATGTTTGTCAAGAATCATAACATTTTAATCATATAGGTCTTACCCATATCTTTTTTAAGCTTGTCCCTAGGTATTTCATCTTTTTGTTATTATTATAAATGGGATTTTCTCTTACAGTGTTTCTTACTGGTATTTGCTTGTGATAGATTATTGTTTTCAGCTTATGAATCTTTATGATCATACTGAATCCCCCTATTATTTATAGTAAGATTTCAGTTGGTTCTCTTGAATTTTTTCCCCTAGGATTACATACATCTTATCTGCAAACAAAAATGGTTTTTCCTCTAATCATTATACCTCACATTGCTTTTTCTTGTCTCATTGCTTTGGTTGATATATCTAATATGATGTTAAATATTAGCTTCTTTTTCTCACTTTTTTGGCCAACCTTCTCTGTTTCCCTGTTAAGATAATGGCTTTGGACTAAAAAATTTATGTTGAGGAAATATCCATTGATTCCTGTTCTAATAAGTGTTTTTATCAAGAATGGGTTGCATTTTATCAACCACATCCTCAACAAAAATAGAAGCAACTGGCTGGTTTTTATATTTGATTTATTAATATAATAGACAATATTAATAGATTTACTAATATTGAAATTTCCTGTGTTCCAGAAACAAACTCAGCTTGGTCATGACCTATTATTCTTTATTTTTCCTTTTTTTAAATTAAGATATTATAGCTATAATATTCATTTCAAGCATGTAACATTCATTATTTGTATATATTGTGAAATTATAGATACTTATAAAATTTGTTTTTCTTGTGATAAGAACTTTTAAGGTCTCTTAGCAACTTTCAGTATACCATAGAGTGTTGCTAACTATAATCACCATGCTGTGCATTACATCCCTATTACTTATTTTATAACTAGAAGTTTGTACCTTTTGACCCCTCACCTATTTTATCCATCCCTCAACCTCACTCTGACAACCACTAATCTATTCTCTGTGTGTGTGAGCTCAGTATTGTTTTATTTTAGATTCCTTATATAAGTGAGATCATACAGTATTTGTCTTTCTCTGACTTATTTCATTTAGCATAATGCCCTTAAGGTTCATTCATGTTGTACAAAGGGTAGGATTTCCTTCTTTTTGTGTAATGTTCTGAGGAACTGCCATATGTTTTCCATCGTGGCTGCAGCAGTTTACATTCCCATCAACAGTGCACAAGGGTTCCCTTTTCCTCCACATCCTTGCTAACTCTTGTTATTGTCTTTTTGATAATTGCTATTCTACAGGTACATGATGGTAACTATGGTTTTGATTTTCATTTCCCTATGATTAGTGATTTTGACCTATTTATCTTTTTTGGGAAAATGTCTCTTCAGAGCCTCTGTCCATTTTCTTAATTGGATTGTTTAGATTTTTTGCTATTGAGTTGTATGAGTTCTTTATATATTTTGGATATTACCCCCTAATCAGATATATAGTTTCTTTCATCTGCAGAAGCTTTTTAGTTTCATGTAGTCCCCATTTGTTTACTTTTGCTTTTATTATCTTTACTTTTGATGACAAATTCAAAAAATTATTGCCAACACTGATATCAAGATGCTTACTGCCTATGTTTTCGTCTGGGAGGTTTATAATTTCAGGTCTTACATTTGAGTCTTTAATCCATTTTGAGTGAATCTTTGTGTTTGGTATAAGAATGGGGCAAAGTTTCATTCTTTTGCATGTGGCTGTCCAGATTTCCCAACACTATTTATTGAAGAAATTGTACTTTCCCCATTGCCTATTCTTGGCTTCTTTGTCATAAGTGCCCATCATTCTGTTTCAGTGATCTGTGTATCTGTTTTTATGGCAATGTCAAACTGTTTTGGTTACTGTAGCTTTGTGATATAGTTTTCTTGGTTTTGTTTGTTTGTTTGGTTTGTTTTGTTTTTTTGGAGAGGGAGAAAGAGAGAATCTTCCCACAAAGGGCAGAGAGAAGTGGGGCTCACCCAAAGCAGAGTTCGTGTTCACTGAAGCAGAGTTTGTGCTCACCTGAAATGGGGCTCGAGCTCACCCAAAGCAAGCCTCCAACTTACGAACCATGATATCGTGACCTGTGCCGAAGTTAGATGCTTAATGACTGAGCCACCCAGGCACTCCTGTGATACAGTTTTAAATCAGGGACGCTGATGCCTCCAGCTTCATCATTTCTCTATGTTACTTTGGCTATTTGGTGTCTTTTGTGGTTCTTCATAAGTTTTAAAGTTGCTTGTTCTATTTCTGTGAGAAATGATATTGGAATTTTGATAGGGATTGCATTGAACCTATAGGTTGCTTAGGATAGTATGGACATTTTAACAATATTAATTCTTCCAGTCCGTGAGCATGGAATATCTTTCTGTTTATTTGTGTCTTCATCAATGTCTTAGAGTTTTCAGGGTATAGGTCTTTCACCTCCTTGGTTAAATTTATTCCTAGTATTTTATTCTTTTTGATACAATTGTAAATAGATTATTTTCTTAATTTTTCTTTCTTATAGTTTGGTATCAGTGTATAGAAACCCAACAGATTTCTGTATATTGATTTTATGTCCTGCCACTTTACTGAATTCATTTATAGTTTTAACAGTTTTTTTGGTGGTCTTTAGGGTTTCTTCTATATAATATCATGTTATCTTCAAATACTGACAGTTTATGTCTATTCAGCTTGGATGCATTTTCTTGCCTAATTGCTGTGGCTGGTACTTCTAATAGTATATTGAATAAAAGGGGCAAGGGTAGGCATTCTTGTTCATGATCTGAGAGGAAAAGTTTTCAACTTTTTGCCGTTGAATATAATGTTTGTTTTCTGTGGACTTGTCATATATGGTCTTTATTACATTGAGGTACAGTCCCTCTATACCCACTTAGTTGTGAGTTTTTGTCATAAATGGATGTTGAGTTTTTTCAAATGCTTTTTCTGCATCCATTGAGATGATTTTTATCCTTCATATTGTTGATATTTATCATGTTGATTGATTTGTGGATATTGAGCCATCCTTGCATCTCTGGAATAAATCCCACTTGATCTTGGTGTGTGATCTTTTTAATGTATTGTTGAATTCAGTTTGCTAATATTTTGAGGATTTTTGCATTTTTATTTATCAGGAATAATGGCCTGTAATTTTCTTTCCTTATAAAGTACACTTTTCTGGTTTTGGAGTCCAGTTAATGCTGATCTTATAAAATGAGTTCGGGTGTGTCCTTCTCTGTTGTTTGGAAAAGTTAAGAAGGATTGGTATTATTCCTTAAATGTTTGGTAGAATTCACCAGTGAAGCCTTTTGGTCCTGGACTTTTGTTTCTCAGGAGGTTTTGATTACTGATTCAGTCTCAGGTTTGTTAAGGTATTCTATTTCTTCATTAGACAGTATATTCATGGTAAGTTGTATGTTTTTAGGGATTTATTCATGTCTTCTAGATTGTCCCTGGGTTGTTTTTTGTTTTTTTTTTTTTTTTTTTTTTTTTTTTTTTTTGGGTGTATAACTGTTCATAGTAGTCTCTTAGGATCCTTTGTATTTCTGTGGTTATATTTTCTATTACCTAGTTTTTTTCTCTGTTCAGGGAAATTTTTTTTTACTTTATCTTCTATTGATTATTTTTGAAGGGGGCAATCACATCTTAATTAATGTCTTCCCTAGGCTCATTATTATTATTCCCTTTACATTTTGTCTCAGGAGAAATTTGGTGAAGAAGAAACATAGTCTACCATCTCAAATTGTGGAATAGGATGCACTTACATTGTACTTTAATTCATTTCTGCCTGAAAATATCCTGAATTCTCAGTGTTTTAAAATCAGTTAGTATGTGACAACTCAGTAATACAAAAGAAACCATTTTGGTCTCTATCAGTGATAGTCTTCACTGATCCTCACATTTGTATCAGCTAAATCAGTATTTGACTTCTCTCTCTTCCCATCACAGGAGACCATATATGGCTTCTGCTCTTTGTTGTTCCATTACATTAGTGATAGGCTATTTGTGCATAGTAAGTGATAAATACGTATTTTTCAAGGCTTCAAATTGCCAGACAGTGTGCTAGGCTTTAGAGATAACAGAGATAACAAAGATATGGTCCTTGTCCTCATAGACTCATGAAAGCTCCCTTCTAGGTGGTAAAATGTAAGTACTTATGATACAGTAATGTACAAACAACTAATAATGAAGCAAAAAGGTACTAATCTAAGGATCCTCAGCCAGCACCTATGATTTGGGTGAAATTTGAGCTCATTTGATATTTAAGATTTCAATCACTAAATAAACTTTCCTCCTCTACAGTTTTGACACATGATGAACTCTAGCACTGGCTTATGAAAGACGACGAAAGTATTTCAAGAAATCTGCCACCTGCTGGGGAAGTGTGGAACTACTGCCAAGGCTTTGGGAAATTTCATTAAAGATTAGTGACATATTCTTCAATTTAAATAATATTTAAAAATACATGCAGTTAATGTATTGAATAAGTTTAAGTTATATAAAAAATGGCCATTGAGTATTTAAAACTAGATTATTTCTTTTTCCTTCTTGCTTAAGACCCTGGGTTTTCACCCATTAAAGTGATATTTTGCCAGATAGCCCAGTAGAAGAACATACCTGACTAGCTGGTTCTCAGGGGGATTTATCGAACCATCTGTGTCTGTGTATTCCAGCTCGTTGTGCACCCATATTTGCTTATTCTCAAAGTGCATTTAAAATGAAAGAAAGCTGTTTTGTGTTTTTTTCCTCTAAGAAAAAAGGACTTGTGGTTACCCCTGAATAATAAAAAAATTAAGCCCATTTATAACTTATTTTTAAATGAAAGTTGTGTGGTACTGTAATCATTTATCTTAAACAGTATGATGTTTTCATCCTATGCTGCATTTGTAGTTTCTTAATGTTTCTAATTTTTATTTCACAAAATTATATTCATGGACTTACTGAGCTTTGTATGCCTTCAAAATAAGTATAAAAAAAGAAGTATAAAAGTAGTCACTTCAATGGAAACTAAAAATATGAAGTTTGTTTTCCTGCCGTGTATTAATAATAGATGAATAGGAATAGTAAATGTTCAAAAACTATCCAGCTATTCTAAATCGGATCTCAGTAATGGAAGAGACTTCAGTGTCATCTGAATCCCATCCCCTGAAGAAGCTGATTCAGTGGGGCTGAGCTGAGAATGGGAAATCATGATTGCTTAAGGAGATCACCACACTCCTGATGAGTGTGGTGTGGGAAATGTTTAATAGAGGGGCTTCCCAGCCACCATGGCAGTCCCACCTAGTGGAGCCTCAAGCCCCCTGGACCCTTGCAAGGCAATAGGGAGCTGTCTGCTTCAGGAGGCAGGCTGGTCCATCTGAGCTCTACAGTGAGCCAGAACGGTCCACTGGTGGTTTCTCCTGCTTCTTGAGCTCTACTGAACAAGTCTAGCCCTTCTCTATTCAGCAGCATAGCCCATAGAGTATTTGAAAATAGCCTCCCTGTTCCCAGCTGCTTCATTCATTTCTAATTAGAAGTCACAAGGGCTCTCCCTCTCCTGCTCACCCTGCCTCTGTTACTTGTTCTTGTCTGTGATAAAATGGAGTGTGGCCTGCCCTGATGGAACTAGATTGTTCTAGATGGTTTGATAAAGCTTATAGATAAGAGACTCTATAATCTGCTCGAGTGAGTTAGATGCTCCAACCCAGCTAACCTGAGGTCTGCAGTGGTTTTCGGGACAGAATCCCCAAATGACTGTAAGATGGTACCTACACTTCTTTCACTGTCAGTCTCTGTTTTCGCTTGTCTAAGAATTTTGTGGGGAGAAGGATCGGGTAGGTAAAGGCACTAGTTCCCATGTCTATCACTAACTGCCATCTCCCATATGCTAGATTCTATATTTGATGCAGTATAAGCTGAAATTACAGACTAATACAAAGTCCTGATGCTCCCCTCCTAGTTTTTATCTTGTGATTTGAAGGGCACAGTGTACAAGTCTCATTTCAGGTGAGTGATAGCTTGCATTTAAAAATCTCAATTTAAGGGGTGCCTGGCTGGCTCAGTCAGTAGAGCATGAGACTCTTGATCTCCGGGTCATGAGTTCATGCCCCACATTGGGCATGAACCCTACTTAAAAGAGTAATTTTTTTTTTTTTTTTGAGAGGGCGAGAACTTGAGCAGGGGAGGGGCAGAGGGAAAGGGAGAGAGAGAATCCTAAACAGGCTCCACGTCCAGCACAGAGCCTGATGCAGGGCTCAATCTCATGACCATGAATGAGATCATGACCTGAGCTAAAATCAAGAGTTGAATGCTTAACTGAGTCACCCAGGTGCCCCAAGAATAAATAAATTTCTTTAATTAAAAAATATAAAATAAAAATCCAGATTTCTAAACAGATACTTCTTTACGGGCGATTCTTTGATAAAATGGCTCATCTTTACGCTAAGTGCTTATAGACTGCTGTGTCATACAAAAATCTACCCCCCCCCCCCCCCCCCCCCCCGCCGGGACACAGTGTGGGAACTGACCTTCAGGTCTGACTTGAGCATGTGGGCAGCTCTTCCAGAGAAAGCCACCAGCTCCATTGAGCTGGAAATGCTGAAATGTAGCCCAGGCCAGGGGCTTTAGTGTACATTCTGGATCCTGAATTCAGGTGCAGGCCCTGTATCAAACTAACAAAAATCAAATCCTAGAAGAAAAGGATCTATCTGTGAAGTTATAATCCACTTCTCTTTCCCCCTCCTTTAAGAAAACTGTCTGAATGGTTTATCCAAGAATTGGCAGATTTTGAGCTTATCCTGTAAAAACCTGTACGTTTTAGGCATACAGTAAACCCAGAATATGAGACTGAGACTGAAGGCAACTCGGTGTTCGCACCACTAAGAAGCTCCAATGCAAAAGGTTAGATTTTGGAAGTGCCCATCCTTTGGCTCCGGTTGTCAAGTTCAGAGGACAACGGAGCTTCTAGAGAGAATAGAATACTTCCAGAAAGCACCATACGCCATCTCAGCCTTGGAGCTAACAAATAAAATCAGGCTTTTCTTTAATAGGAAACATGTAGTTTGACACAAGGTGGAGGGCGTGGTGGGGGGGGGGGTGGTGCTTAAGGAAATGGTTGTTCCTATGTACTACGTACCAGGTCCTGACTCAGGCACCGAGCAGGACAGTTTTAAAGGCAGAAGGTAGGTAGATGTCAAGTCCAAATATCCTTCAGTGACTAAAGCATGGCTGAGACATTCTTTGAGCTATAGCAGCAAAGAAGTTAGTGACATTTAACTTCCCACTAGAACAAATAAGACTTCACGGAAGGACTCTACAGGTCTCGGATCCCTGGCTCCAGAGGAAAGGTGCTGATGAGGCTCAGTACCATGAAGTCTAAGGTACTGTCCAGCCCCCTCTTGCCTGCTTCTCTGACTTGGTAGACTTAAGGCGGTCCACTCATTTTCAAAAAACCAGTTGATTTGTTAAAATCTTACCTTTGGTGGCAAAGTGAGAGGAGTGGCAGGGAGGTCCAGGGCTCTGATGGCCAGAGTTCAACTTACAGGCAACTCTGTGGCCCAGGGGTGCATGGTCTGCCGTAGGGATCCCTGGGGGCCCGTGCTGCTGCTCTGGAGCCCGGAGGGACCATGGAAATGGGACAGCTGCTCCCTTTTTATGGTGTATTATAAAGCTCAGATTATCAAATACAAACTTCTATTTTCTGAGAAATTCCAGAGGGGAACCTCTTGACTTAAAAGTTACTGTAAACAACCTTGTTTAAAAATTTCAGGTTTGGGAAGGTATCTTGTTCCCTACAGTTCTTAATTACTTGAACTTTAAAGTTGTCTTTGATCACATGGACATGCCCAACTATATCAGGCTTGTTTCCTACCAGATATGATTTCACTTTAAGGTTTTTCCACGATGAAGCACCACCTCCCACCTGTCAGATGGCTAAAATCAACAACACAAGAAACAACAGATGTTGGCAAGGATGTGGACAAAGGGGAACCCTCTTGCACTGTTGGTGTGAATGAAGACTGGTGCAGCCGCTCCGAAAAACAGTGTAGAGGTTCCTCAAAAAGTTAAAAATAGAGCTACCCTACGACCCAGCCATTGCACTACTAGGTATTTACCCAAAGGACCCAAAACCACAGATTCGAAGGGGCATGTGCACCCTGATGTTTATAGCAGCACTACTGACAATAGCCCAAGTATGGAGAGAGCCCAAGTGTCCACTGACTGATGAATGGATAAAGACACACACACAATAGAATATTAGCCCTCAAAAAAGAATGAAATCTTGCCATTTGTAACAACATGGATAGAGCTAGAGTGTATTATGCTAATAAGCAAAGTAAGTCAGAGAAAGACCAGTATTTCACTCCTATGTCAAATTTAAGAAAAAACAGATGAACATATGGGAAGTGGGGGAGAGAGGAAAACCACAAGAGACCCTTAAGGATAGCGAACAAACTGAGGGTTGCCAGAGGGAGGTGGGTGGGGGGTGGGCTAGATGGTAATGGGTACTAAGGAGGGCACTTGTGATGAACACCGGGTGTTGAAGGTAAGTGATCACCAAATTCTCCTGAAACTAACACTGCACTGTATGTTAACCACCTAGAATTTAAATAAAATTTTGAAAAGAAAACCACCCATGTTTTCACATCTCCCTGAATTAAAGGTTTTTGATAAGAATTAAGGGAATACAAATTAAATTTTAAAAGACTCGTTCAAAACCAAAACGTTTGAATGACAAAGATCAACTTCATGTTTAATTTAAAATTGGGGAGAAGGTAGAGAAGAAGAATGGTAGTGGCCTTGCTGAGAGGAATTTTGAAGTAAACATGACTAATCATATAGAGGAGAATCTAGAGCAGCACCAACTCCTTCTCATACAAAAGTCACTGAACCTGCCTCTGCTTCTACCAGAAAATGTGTCCAAGAGGCTTCATCTGAGGAAGGCCAAAATATAAAGTTTCCATAACCTGAACCAATCCAACAGCTATTTAAGTACCTACTATGTGTCCTTTTGAAGTTACCAGACCAGAACAAATGGCATTCAATAAATCTCCAAATGAAGATGTTATGAAGGGGAAGTGTCAGGAAGGAAAGGACATGGACGAAACTCGAGGTGGGAGCCGGCTGCTAGCCGGGAGGGGGAGGGGGTGACAGGGTCATGCAGGAGAGTTTGCAGACCACAGGAAGAGCTTTTGTGCTGTGGTCCTAAAATGCAGTGACAGGCTTTGCCATCCATGAACACTTCTCCAGGATTGCTCAGTATCTTTCTGCCTGCACGGCTTCCTGACAGTCCTATTTATTTTTTTTATTTTTATTTTTCTGACAGTCCTATTTAAGTGTTCTGCAGCACTTGGTCTAGCAGGTAACAGCTCACGGATACCAGGACAAGTAGGATCCTCTGGGATTTGGTGCCATTTTTCTCCACTGCACAGCAGCCATAATAAACTTCCCCAGGTGTAAAGACCACATCTTACAAGGCCCTCCTTGCATGTTAGCATAACCAGAGTGGATCCAGGTGGAAGAGATGCTATTTTGCACAAAAATTGTACAATTTCCACTCATGAGGTCTTAGTAACTTGTAATAAAATGCATTAAATTCTCGCAAGAAGCCAAACACTGCAACAGGTGATAGAATTAATATAATCCTAAGAAAATACAGTGAAATGTTACTTGTTAGAAGAGTTATCCTTTGCTATCTTTGAAGCATCTTTCACACCGAGAAAAACCCTGAGGATCTGGGAAGAGAAAATGGATCTTCCCTTCCTCTTCTTGTTTTCCTGCCAGCTGTCACATCTGTTGATATTTTCATGATCTTCAGACTAAGGCTGATGGCTCATAGATTGCAAAGACAGCAGGATTATTAGCAAGAATTTGGAAACTGCACTTTTTGGGAAAGTCCTAAGTATTCTAGTCTTTGAGGATATGCAGGAGACTTGAGAAGAAAGCTATGTGGGTCTGTAGTTGGAAATCTGAGACCGCACTGCAAACCCCGTTTTACGACTTTAACAGAAATGTGCAAATTAAGTATAAAAGTCTTCCAACCAAGCCAATTTAAGTATTAGATTTTAACAGTATTGAACCTGAAGAACTGTCCACTTTAAGGCCTAGCTGTTCTAGGACTTTTGGGGTAAGAAGTTTTAGCTATTTCTGTTTTGTGCTCTGACTTTCCTTCACCTGAACATGAAGGAGGAGCCCTTTGGTCACCCCGGTCACAGACTACATGTCAGGCGAAGTTGGAAGAGAGACTTCTCCAAAAGACTAAAAATGAAGCGAAAGCAAGAAAATAATGATTTGACCATAAATATTTTTATTAAATGTGAAAATACATGGGCATAAAAATAGTACCCATATTTGCAGACATATCTGAGACCCATTTCAATTAATTTTCAGTTTCTTTACTAAAACACTAACTTGGGATGGATTAAGTTACTTAGTCTTGTCTCACTCAAAACCAGCTATAGCCTTATAGTAGGAGTAATATTTTAACTTCTCAAACATCTCCAGGATCCACCTCCTCCACACTCTTTCCTTCCCCTGCAGGCAGGAGGGGCCGACCACAGACGAGTGCAACAAAACCTGTTACTTATACACAAGGCCACGCAGTGGCTAATCTGACTCTTAAATCATTCAGCAAATGAGATCATCCATTAAAAAAAGAAAAAGTATCCCCACCTATTAACATCATTTGCAATTACAGCATAGACTCTGCTAACAAAAGGAATGATCTGATTTAGAGTAAGGATGTTATTTGTGGACAAGTGAGCATTTGCCTTCCTCCTTCCTTTACAAATACGGAAAAATCACTACGTTCAACGAGGCTGCGTGAACTTCTCTAGGTGCCACCGCTGACGTGTACTCTGAAAATGTCTGTAAGGCCCGTCACTGTGACCTCTGGGCTTTAAGGCAGGCGGCTCAAACACAACCTGACCGAGGAACCACTTTTAATGGAAGTCTCTTATGCATTTTTTTCATGGTAAATGTCACAACTGCTGACCAATTTCATGCCTTTAAAGGTGTAATTTTTCATTTTCCACCATGAATAGGAAATGCTGCCAATTTCAAATTGTGATTCTATGAACTTTTTCCCTACTTGGTTATCAGCATTTTTCTCTTAAAAAAAAAAAAAGGTAGTTTTTACATTCCATTATCAGAGTCCCCAAAAGTTCTGCTTTCATACTGATATTTAAGATACATTTTTAACACTGACTGAAGACGTTTTAAAGTTAGCATGACGTTCATCCAATTCACAGTAAACTACTGAGGTTGTCCTCCATTTTTCGTTTATCCATGGAAAGAAAGCACAAACTTTCAAAACTGGGCACTAAATTAGTTTATTCTCTTTTAGGACCTTTCTCGCGTTTCTAGGTTGCTGTGCTTGTTCCTGGCTGCTGTGGAAGGCAAAGTGTCCACAGTGTACAGATAAGTGAGACTTCGCTTCCGGAGCTTACTGAGGAGGGAGGGAGGACCCTAATACAGCTAAGGCTTGGCACCTCTCTGGTTTTACTTTTCCAGAAAGAGCCATCATGGTGACCGGGCACCTGCGGGCCCCAGAGACAAGAGCCTAGAGAGTGGCACATGGAAGGAGCCCCAAAACAAGTGCCTTTTCAGTCCGTGCAATGACCTCACCCATCGGGCCAACAGGAGGAGCGACTTTCCCTCGATGGCCCGGAGGACTGTCTGCCCTGACAGGCGGTGGCCTCTGACACCCAGCAGGGCTGGACTTGCGGGTCATTATTTTGTCACTGAGCCCTCTCTGTGGCACTGGCACATGGCACCATAGCTTCTCTCCTCTGTTCACTGAAGACGAGCAAGTAACTGCACATTTCAGCTACGCCGACTAGACTGAATCCACGGGAAAGGTTTAGGCGCAGGAACGACGGTTACTGCAAGTAGAGAAAACGCGAGCCACCATCCGGGCAGCTTGGACGGTCCGTGGGGTAATGGCGCCGGGGATGCATCTCCAGCAGCCCAGCCCTCCACCGTCCTGACTCCCTCGGGCTCCTTCTAGACCTCTTCTCTGAATGGAAAGGCAAGTGATTGGATATTTCCTTGTTCTGACTCTGCATGAAAATTCTTACTTCAAAAGTAGGTAGAGGCCATTGCTAGATTGCAAAACGGTCAGTGACGACAGACACCAAAGAACCAGACTGGAAAAAATATATTGCTGACACAGTGGAGTAATGAGATTACTAAGATTAAAGAATAAGCAAAATTGAATTTCCCTTAGAAATCATCTTCACACTGGCTTGCATTTTAAGATACTAAAAAGAAAGGAAAGCTGCAAACTGTTCCCTAATTTTCCAAATGCACTGTTAAGTTT
Source organism: Prionailurus viverrinus (assembly GCF_022837055.1). Classification (NCBI taxonomy): domain Eukaryota; kingdom Metazoa; phylum Chordata; class Mammalia; order Carnivora; family Felidae; genus Prionailurus; species Prionailurus viverrinus. The sequence continues at coordinate 68,017,469 of NC_062561.1, read as the reverse complement.
ATTGGTAAGAAACAGACTTCTAAGTAGATGTAAAAAAGCACATATATGTGTTGCTTAACTCAACTATGTGATTTTTGTCTCTCAAAGAAATTTTCTTCACGTACGTTGCAGGGTGACCATGGAAGGAAACGCTCTGTGCTTGGCTGCTGTGGTCAGGACGCTTCCCACCACTGAAATTAAAATGCCTGACTTCATAAAAACAATATATTAGAGACCCATACTCATCAAAATGCTCTGAGGCAAAAAACAAAAACCTTTCCAGAATGAAGGTAATCATTCTTATCTAAAGTAATTCTCTTAGATTTTAAATGCAGCATCAATAGTTCCATAAATATTTAATGCTCTTGATTAAAATAATACTTTTTAGGGAAAAAATTATCCAGTACACAAAGACTGAATACCTTAATTTCTTAAAAGGTAAGAAGACAGAATCCCAAGAAGAGATGCCATCTTGATGATGGAAATACAGCCAGAGCTGACTAGATTTGTAAATGTGTATTTTTCCTGGCAGGAGAACAGCAGACGCATCGAGGTCCGGGCAAGGGGCGGGTCTACAGTTTAACTCCTGCCTCAACAGTCCCATGTGGGAGTGACTGCAACCCCAGAGGGCTGGCCAGGCAGTCAGAGAAGCTGCCCCACCACCCTGATTACAAGTAGGGCACACGGCATTCTCTCTCTCTCTCTCTGTCAACTGAGCAACTTGACAGTTCCAAGCCAATCCTGTTACAGGAAATTCTGTTTAACTCACAACTTCAGCTATTAAAGTATTTCATTCCACACCTCAGTTCTATTTTAGGTAACACCACTGCTGTATTACCCATTCTCCTTTAGTTAATTTGTTTCATATTAAACAAAAGGGCCCATAGATTTTTATAATCAATTCTGTTTCAGTGGTCTTCAGTGTTCTCTTGCAGGTACTGGACATAAAATGCACGCTTAATACCCATCCAAAGTCTGTACCTGGCGATGTCAGCTACCACTGGGCAGCAGGCTTTCTAAAAGGCGGGTTCCGTCCCTCCCTCAGTGCCAGCCGTGCTCACGCCAGCAGAGGTGCAAGTGCGCTTGCATTCACGAGGCTCTGTAATTTCACAGGTATCTGCAAGCAAAGGGACTGACCAAAATCTAAGCCAAGGTGTCCCTAGGACCGCACAGCTCAAAATGTTAATATCCTAAGAATACTAAAACTTAACCTGCTCTCCCAAAAACTACAGTTCCCCGTCCTCGTGCAGGCACTGATGGGCTATGCGAGGCTGTGAAGAAGAATGTCTACCGCTCTGGTGAGAAAACTATGTGAGCGCTTGCACAGGCACACCTCCCTCAGACCCTCTTCCAGAGGCTCAAACATTTACATGAGCTGCTCTGTCAGAAATAGAACGAGTCTTCGCCTCTCTGCCTTCTCAGACCCATCAACCTCCAGTCTAAAATGGGTAAGAACGGATTTTTCCTATTAAAACAACTCTTTGGTCATGGACAAACTAAGAGATTTGAATTTTTTCTTTTTTTTTTTTTTTCCATTAGGATCCCGGGACAAGGTTTCTTTCTTTTTAATCTTTAAAAAAATTAAGGAAGAAGAGCAGAAAAACAGCTGGTTTAATTGAAGTGGAATTTAAATCTAAAAGGTCCGCCTGAGCTGAAGGGGTTAAACCCCTGCCATGAGTTCCAGCTTCTGTGGAAAGGGTTGCCTCCACCTCCTTGTTGGCTCTCTGCGTCCAGGGGATCTTCTCCATCATCAAATTTCTTCCTCATTTCTACAAGAAAGAAACCAGAAAATGAAGACCCAGGTATTAACTAAGGCCTGGGGAGGGGGAAGGGAGCATCACAGGATTTCTGGCTTCTCTCTTATCAAATCAGTCATGCCTGACACACAGATCCCGGCTCCCCCATTCCTGCCCAGCTCACAGGTTTGGTCTCAGGAGAAACAGCCTAGAGAAGAAATACCGGTCACAGAAAAAGGGTTGAGGTTCAGGGCTGGAAATGGGTATTCCTTGAAATTCAGGCCCCCTGAATGTTCTCTCCTCACAAGAAGCTACCCAAGGAAATTCTCTGGAAAAAAATAATTGCAAAGAAAGAGACCTCCAAAAATCACACCCCTATGAACAAAGAGCCACGTCACCGTCCTCACCCCAGTAACACAGTCTCAACAACTTTCCACGCCTCACTCTTGGTTCTGTTTGGACTTAAGGTTCCCTGCTGTGCAGCACAGGAGGCTGCCCTCACTGCTGTACCTCTCAGTCCCGAGGAGGGTCTCTGACGAGACAGAGGCCAATGCAGGCAAACGGGAGAAAGGAATCCTGCAGGTGGCAGGAGAGCAAGTGACTACACTCAGACTAGAAAAAACTATTCATCCCTAAAATAAGAACAGGGGCGGGGCGCCTGGGTGGTGCAGTCGGTTAAGCGTCAGACTTCAGCCAGGTCACGATCTCGCGGTCCGTGAGTTCGAGCCCCGCGTCGGGCTCTGGGCTGACGGCTCGGAGCCTGGAGCCTGTTTCCGATTCTGTGTCTCCCTCTCTCTCTGCCCCTCCCCCATTCATGCTCTATCTCTCTCTGTCCCAAAAATAAATAAACGGTGAAAAAAAAAAATTAAAAAAAAAAAATAAGAACAGGGGCTAAGAAAAAGGAACAGAACCAAAAGAACTCCTAAGCATCAAGAAAAGAACTGCATTTGTAGGTACTTTGTGACTATCGGCCCCAACTCCATTGGTTGGCTCCCTGCCATCCTTAGTGCTCAGCTGCAGGGTTGTCTCCCCATATGCCCACCACCCCCCCCCCCACCTCCCACCGAAGATTCCCAGCTCCCAGTCCATTGTGGCCCCCCCACCTGTCCACTGTGCCAGCTGAAGACAGACCATTTGAGAATGTTGCTGGCACTCGTTTGCTGAGTGAAAAGATAGACTATCCTGCTGTGCTCATTAACTCCATTTCCACCTCCCTTACAGGATTATAAATGCAAATAGAGGGCCAGAGAGCTTCGATTCCATAGCAGGAACAGATGTTCAAAAAAGATTTGCCAAGGAGGGCACCTGGTTGGCGTAGTCGGTTAAGTGTCCAACTTCAGCCCAGGTCATGTAGGTTCGAGCCCCATGTCAGATTCTGTGCTGACAGTGTGGGGCCTGCTTGGATTCTCTCTCTCTCTCCCTCTCTCTCTTTTCAAAATAAATACACTTTAAAAATTTTAAAAAAAAAATTGCCAAATGGGCATAAATCTTGAGTCCCTTCTATTTTTGATGAATTTGTCTAGCTCAAGTCATAGCTTCTACTCCTACTGACATGGAAAGGCACAAAAAAGCAATAGGTATTAGCTTAACATTAAATTCCCTCTGGAAATGTCTAAGCATTGTTCAGTATTACCTAATTTCTTCATTTTCTCTCTCGTTTTCCAGGCCATTTTAGCATATGATAAAAACATTCCAGCAACCAGTAAATCTAATGAACATTTGATTCAGGACAAGGTTCCTGGGCTAGGTATACACCTCCCACCCTCACTGCCCACCCCCCCTCCCCACCCAAGGCATTCTGGGTTCCTAATCGAGCTCCTAGAAGTTTGGTATAAAGAATTCATCAGTGATCCGGGAAGGTGGAAAAAACCTAAGACATCCCCCTCACTGGTGTAAAATCTGAGGCTCAAAAAGCTCTAAGAACTTTGGCAGTAGAGCGAAGAGTCAAATCAGGCCTTCTGATTCCAGGCTTGTTGGTCTTTCCACTGAGCCAGACAGAAGGGCCCTGAGTCTGACGGGGGCAGGCATGACATCTGGACTTCTGAAACTGCAAGGCGGGGGACCCAGTGGTCCCCAGCTCCTACGGGGTGGCCCTGAGCAGCCCGCCTGTCCCCCCTGTGTGACCCTGTCTCCAAGTCAGCAAAGGAACGGAGCTAGAAGTCTGCGCATCGCAGACTCAGCCATTTCAGAAGAACAGAAAATGCTAAGGACAAACAATACCTGGGTCAGAGAGGACCTCTTTAGCAGCCGCTATGTCAATGAACTTTTTCTCAGCTTTTTTCTTTTCTTCTTCATTCTGGAAGTTATCTGGGTGCCACTGCAATGCTAATTTTCGGTATGCTTTAATGATTTCTTGCTTTTTGGCGTTTCTGAGAAGTATGAAAATAAATAATCATTAGTTAAGCAGTGCCCAACACACAGCCACAAAAAACTAAAAGACAGTTATGATCCCGCCGGCAAGTTAGCAACCTGGTTCTTCTAATCGTGCCCATGGTGTCACAGGCTGAACATTAAATATCCAGACTGGATGATCATTAAAGCTGGTCAGGCTTCCTCAGATACTTGTTCCCTAAGATCAGAATCTCACTGGGGAGAAATTACTTTTGATCTTTGCAATGTTCCCTTTAAAAAAAAAAATCACACAGATGTGTTTTTAAACTTTCTGAATTTCCAGCCTACCATGATACAAATCTTGGCATTAAAAGAGATACTCTGAGTCTGAAACCCACTTTCTATTTTGCATCTGGTTAGCTTACTTAACAAAGGTTCAACTTTTGATAAAAGATTGATGGTTCCTTCTTCAGGGAAAGTGGGTCTGACATTACCCAGCTTTTGTAGATCTCAGGGCGTGTAAGTTATTTCTCAAAAGTGCCACTTTATTTTTAGGCCTAGAGTTTTCTTTCCCCCTCTCTCCCTCCTGTCCTCACAAAAGAAAGCTCACTCCTACCTCCTTACCCTTCCTAAATGATCTAGGGCAGGATCTATTCATGCTACAGTGTCATACCTTTGTTACCAACTACTAATTCCCTATCACTGCAGTACTAGTTGCTATCAAAGAAATCTGCCTGTAACAAAATAGCTTCACTATGTTAAAGATGGTTAGGTTTAATCCATGACTGAAATTACATAAAGAAACCAATGAATCCGGGGCGCCTGGGTGGCGCAGTCGGTTGGGCGTCCGACTTCAGCCAGGTCACGATCTCGCGGTCCGTGAGTTCGAGCCCCGCGTCAGGCTCTGGGCTGATGGCTCAGAGCCTGGAGCCTGTTTCCGATTCTGTGTCTCCCTCTCTCTCTGCCCCTCCCACATTCATGCTCTGTCTCTCTTTGTCCCAAAAATAAATAAACGTTGAAAAAAAAAAATTTTATAAAAAAAAAAAAAAAAAAAAAGAAACCAATGAATCAGAGAAAAAAGGAAGAGCAATGATAAGCTTTAAAACAGTTGATTTATGTAAACTTTAAATTAATAACTCACCTTTTTACTCCCAAAATTTTATAATAATCTCGTTTCTGTGACTGTTTCAGTAGCCTCTGTGCCTTCTCTAGACCTTCCCGAATCTGCTGATCATTTTCATTGTGTTCCTGAGCAGTTTCATAATCCTGAATAGCTGTCAAATTATGTTTAAGATAATGCTGTTAAAGGTAATGCAATTTGTAACCTCTACTTATCTGGTAAGATTGATACTAAAGTCACTATCCCGACCCTTTACTCTCGTGCAATTACTGCTTAAGAGCCTAAGAAGTTATAGTAATGATTTTGTTAGCAAACTTATGAAAGGCATAGCATAATTAAGGCTGAATTTAGGTAGCTTTTTACTCCCACTCAATCACTGCTATTTGTTTACTTGCCCACCCTCCCACATTACCTTCACCACATCTTTGAGGTATTTTAATGCCCATACTTTATACAAAGCAGTCTTAACCATCACTAAGATTGAAGTGATTGTTACAAAGGAAAATAAGACCATGGCAAAGAAAATCTGCACAGTCAGCAATGGGTCCACAGTTCAGAAGAATCAGAGGCTTATAAAGGGAGCCCAAGAGGAACCATCAGCAACCAGAATGTCTGTGTCACCCAGGAGTTTCAACAGGAGCTGTTACAAACCTGATGTTTTTTAAAGTATGAATCAAAGCAAAACAACACACACTGACTGTCCCAGTATGGGAAGTCTGATAACAAACCACATTATGTCTTTTATCTCATTTTCAAATACTTTAATATCTAGAACACAAGGCATCTGGATATCTAAGTCACCCAGAAAAGAGCCAACATAGCCAGCTTGAAACTGTTATCCTTAGAAGGGCCTGCTGGTAAGGCTGGTCCTGGCTGACCTCTCGAAAGACGGGCTCCAGGAGTGTTCCCACCACTCCCTGGTAAGAATGGCTCACCGTGCCTAAATGTCTGTACAAACAATGTGGTTTATGCTAAACATCTTCTTGCCTTCTGGGAGTCTGGAATTTGGGTAGGGGGTGGGCAGAAGGTGCCTACCTGACCAGCCTCAAATAAACACCCTGGGTGGTGGCTCTACCAAACTTCCCCAGTAGGCAACACTTCACACGTCTTGAGGAATTAGCTTGTCCTACAATTTCACAGAGAAAGACTCTTGGAATCCTCTACCTGGTTTCCTCTGGAATTTGCACCATATGCCTTTTCTCTTTGCTGATACTACTTTGTATCCTTTCACTAGGTTAAATCTTAGCCTGAGTACAACTGTATGCTGAGTCTCATGTGTCCTCCTACCCAATCATCAAATCTAGGAGCGGTCTTGAGAAGCTCCAATACAAGTCTTCCTTATTGTTCTCCCTGGACAGACATCTCAAATAATGGACTGCTGAATGCAAATTCTAGTTTTTATGGAAGTGCAATGCGCTGTGGGAAAAGACCTCTCTCTTGATGACATGCCTGAGCATTGGTCTTGGCAACAGCTGATCCTGGAAGGGAGTAGGAAGGCCGATCATCCTTCCTTCTGACATAGTGCTGGAAGGCCAAGAGCAGCCTAATGCCCTGTCACAACAATGCCTATGTCATTCACCTCACTTCGACTCATCCTGCAGGCATTTCATCATCTCATATCATCACAGGAACAAGGGTGAGTACAGGACAATGAGGTATTTCTAGAGACCACATTTACATAACTTTTATGACAGTATTTTGTTATAATTATTCCGTTTTATTATTCATTAATACTGTTGTATTGTTATTGTTTATTATCACTGTGCCTAATTAATAAGTGAAACTTGATCATGGATATGTATGTATAGGAAAAAACAGTATATATAGGGTTCAGTACTATCTGCAGTTTTGGGCATACACTGGGGGACTTGGAAGGTATCCCCTGCATAAGGGACAGTTACTGTCATAAGCCTGCACTCCATAGAAAATGCACCCATGCTACCTTTGGCCCGTCGGGGGTATGTTTAAATTTTTATCCTAATTCCTACCTCAGTGCATTATTGCGTATTAATATGAAACATTATTACAGTCACCCAATCCACAATGACAACATAAAATACCTTTCCAATTTAGTACACAAAACCATCATAAATAGTAGTGAGGGTTAACTTTACAATTAATACCCATAGCACTTGATGCCACAATCTAGTAAGGAAATGTACTTTGAAGGAATTTAATACAAAATGTTTCAATATATGCCATTTTGCTATTAATGCAAACTCTACATTTTAAACATGTTTTAATTCTTAAATGTTCAGACTGTCTCCTTCGAAGCAGTCTTCTATCTTTTATTAAAACTTAAGGTAGGCACATTTTTCCCCATACAGAAAAAATATAAAATTATATAGGTTGTTTCCTACATTCACATGATTACAGGTAGGTAATTTAATTAGAAACTTACTATAGGTGATGTTAAAACTTCCCATGGACATTATATTTACTCCGATTCCACACTCTAAGGAGGAATCTTCAAAAAAATAAAAGTAACACCCAATTATGTTTATCCCATACTGTCATTAAGCATCCGTGAAAAGCAGAATAAGCCAGAAATATTCAGGCCCTGAATAAACCATCTATTACATATCAGCCAACTCATTTTCTATCCTCTGAATCTAAAAAATCTTCCCAAATCCTTTTTCTGCCAGTCCCCCCAGTCGATTCCTAGGGAACAAAGCAAACTAGACCAAGCTGGCAGACAGAGGAGGGCACATCCCTTCCATCCCACTCTTCCACAGAAATGACACACACAAAAATAATAGAATCATGGCAGCACCAAAAACAGCAGCAGACCAGAAACTTTTGGAAATTTCTGAAAGAAAGGTTTATTCATTATTACCATGATCCCATTTGATTCCTACGTGTAGAGAACCCCAGTGCAAGCAGAGGCCCTCGCAGATGTGGGAGCCATTGCGTTTGGCCAAGGATCCTCAGTTCAGCATTCAGCAAGCAGGGGCAGCTTACGCAACCACCAGAACAGCTCAGGAGAGAACTGAGGGATGTCTGGGCGGGCTCTCCCTGTGAGTGTGCAGCCGCCACTGCTGCATTCGCCCCACCAGGGCCCAAGAATCAGTCTCGGAACCGAACAGAAGATGAGCACGTGGCGCAGCCCCCGATGTGGCTGTGGGAACCAGGAAGAGTGGCAGAACCAAGCCCACGGACACTCCAGATCTCTACAACAGACCTGGACTAAACAAGGACAAGAACTCCACCCAATAAGTAAAATGATTAATTTCCTGTTCATTTTGGCAACTGGGCCAGATGGCAAGCGCCACAGGGGAAGTCTCCCTGCGAACAGTCCCACCCACTTAAAGCCTGCTTTAAGCTCCCCAGTGCAGAAGCAGCATTTCAAAGACAGATGTGCACAGCTGCAAAAGACTGCCTCTTTCAGTCCTTCAGTCCACTAGCAAATCCCAAAAACTATGTCCAGAATTTACCTGCTTCTCACCATTTCCCCAATGACCAATGTGACATATGCAGTCCACCGTTAATACACCTGAACAGCTGTTTCCGGCTTCCACCCTTATCCCCCTAAAAGTCTATTCTCAGTACAGGGACCTAGAGAGCCTCTAAAAGAGAACATCAGACCCCAATATAAATATGTCCATGGACACCAACCATCTCCTCCAGGATATCATGCAAAACAATCAAAGTGTACAAGGCCTGCTAAAATTAGCTAATATCAGCCATGAATCCAAGATGAGAGGGGGAAGCAATAGTGAGAAAGCCCAAAAACAAAAACAAAAACTTTCTAGGAGTATGGGCTCACCCTAAAGTGACAACCTATATCCTTTGCATATTATGAGAACCGTGAAATCCAAAGCCAGACAGAGTGGAGATAAAGCAAAGACCTTACTCAGGAAAAGACAGAAAAAAGAGAATATGAGAAGAGAAAATAGCCCTGAGCAGCACATCTCAGAAAACCCCAGCAACTATGTGCTCTCTGAAGGTGAGGGCTCACCCTCAAGTGTAAAAGATATACCCCTTTGGTAGCAAAGGAAGTGGGCAGAGGGGCAGCAGGGCTGGCAGCTGATGACCTGGACATGGTTTGGTTCAGAGAAGCAGAGAGGGCAGAGGTATGTAGAAAGGCCATTTTAGCAGGAGGCAGAATGTCTGTGGAAACAGTGAAGCAGAGAGGACTGCAATTGCTAAGTACAGAAGGCTGCCCTGTCCCCAGCACTCCCTTATATACACACACACCCCAAAGGACTTGCCCACAAATAGCTAGGGCAGGATAATTCATTTTAATGGTACAGCATCGGGGCACCTGGGTGGCTCAGTCAGTTAAGTGCCTGACTCTTGGTTTCAGCTCAGGTCATGGTCTCACACTTCCTAGGTTTGAGCCCCATGTCGGGCTCCATGCTGATAGCTTGGAGCCTGCTTGGGATCCTCTCTCTCTCTCTGCCCCTCCCCTGCTCATGCGCTCGCTCTCTCTCTCTCTCTCAAAATAGATTTTTAAGAAAATGGTATAGCATCAATTCAAGGACAGCTTTTAAATAGAGACAGGAAAAGAGCACCAAGACTTACCTGATGAACACACATCAGAACAGTAGCCGAACACATGAGAATTCTGAGCAAACATGCCATGAATTTTTAGAACTTATCCAATCCCCTCTTGTAAGGGTAATCACAAAGCAGAATAAGAACTCAGCAAAGAAAGAGTGAGACAAAGAGGAGACAAAAATGTGAGTAGTCAATACTCAAGAAGATCACAACTATCGTAGAATTACAGATGAAATGAGAAGGGGCACGGGAAGCAGCATCATATGGAAAAAAATAAGGATCTAACAAAATGAAATGGAAATAAAGAGTTTAAGAAGACTAGAGAAAAAACAGCAGCTATACCCGACAAGCAAAGGGAATACAACCTACACATAATTAGATCTCAGAAGGAGAAAACCAAACCAGTAGAACAAAACAATTCAAATATTTTAAAAATATTTTAAAGTTTATTTATTATTGAGAGACAGAGAGACACAGAGTGTGAGCAGGGGAGGGATAGAGAGAGGGGGAGACACAGAATCCGAAGCAGGCTCCAAGCTCTGAGCTGTCAGCACAGAGCCCAACGCGGGGCTTGAACTCACAAACTGCGAGATCATAACCTGAGCTGAAGTCGGTCACCTAACCAACTGAACCACCCAGGCGCCCCCAGATTAAATTTAAGACATTTTCAATCTGTAAATTCATTTGTTATTTCAGGAAAGGGCACACTAGGTGTCAGGGCAAACTGGATGGTAACAGTAAAGAGGAAGACCTATGCTGGCTAGTCTAATTATGCATTTGAAAGATGAGGGCTCTTTGAACCTGGCCCCAGATTTTCCAGAGCAATATTCTGTGCCAGGGGACAATGGAACAATAACTTCAAGATACAGAAAAAGTGTGAGCAAAGGATTTTCTTATCTAACCAAACCATCCTTTTAAGAATAAAGATACAAATGTAAAAGAAATGAGAAAATAAATTTTCCTAGGAACCCCTCGAGGATGAACTTACCAAGGAGAAAGCTAGAGATACCACAACCAAAGGAGGGATGAAGAAGAAAAAGAACTGGTAAGTCAAAAGGCTTAGTTCTTGGCAAAAATCAATACATATCTCTAACCTAATCAGGAAAAGAAAGCAGGATCAAAACCAAAAATAAGAAATAAGTGACAAATAAGATAGAAGAAATTAAAATAATGAGACTACTACTTTGCTAAATTTGAAAACTCAAATGAGTAACACAAACTGATCCTAAAAGAAAAACTAAACAGAACAATTTTCACAGAGAAATAAAGCCACAGGCTTTCCACAGAGATATGGAACTGAAAAGGAAAATTTCCAAATAATTACAAAAAACTACCTTAACTGATAGTTTGCTATATATAAAAATCTGGGGTAAAAAATAATTCTTCCTCTGAGTTTTTTGAGAATACTGAAATACTCCTTTCTGGACTTGGTAGGAGGGGATATGAGACAGGAAGCGGTGTTCACGAGCAGAATTTAGCAGTCACAGATGCGTGTGTTGCTAATAGCAGACCTTCAAAGTGCTTAAAGGAAAAATGGACAATATTAAAGGGAAAGATAGGAAAGTTTGCAACCTTCACAACAGGTAATTAAAGATCTTGAAAACTCTCCTCTCTCAGCAATTGATGGGAAAACTAACATAAACATTACACGCAACAACTGCAGATACACATTATTTTCAAGTTCACACAGAACAGTCAGCAAAAACAGACACCACACTGGACTAAAAGACAGGTCTACATAAATTTAAAAGGAAGGAAATCACATGAAGTATGTACAGTGACCACATAAAATTAATAAGATACCACCAAACATTTCAAAATTAAAAAAAAATCCAAATAATCCATGTGTCAAAAAAGAAGGGAATTAGAATACATTTCAAACCAAATGATAATGAAAACAAAATATGAGACGTACAGCTTTAAATGCTTATATTGAAGGGCGCCTGGGTGGCTCAGTCAGTTGGGCATCCAACTTTGGCTCAGGCCATGATCTCACAGTCCGTGAGTTTGAGCCCCACGTCAGGCTCTGTGCTGACAGCTCAGAGCCTGGAGCCTGCTTTGGATTCTGTGTCTCCCTCTCTTTCTGCTCCTCCCCTACTCGTGCGCTATCTCTCTCTCTGTCTCAAAAATAAATAAAAACATTAAAAATTTAAATGCTTATACTGAAGGAAAAAAGAGAGAGAGAGAGAGACCTAAAATCAGTGGCAATTCAACCACAAAAAGCCAGAAAAGCACAAAGTAAACCCAAAATAAGTCAAAGGAAGGAAACAAAGAAGAAATCAATGAAATAAAGGAAAATCATAGAAAACATTAATAAATCCCTAAAGTTGTTGCCTTTAAAAGACCAATAAATTTGGCCAAACTCAAGCTATATTAAGAAGGAAAAAAAGAATTACAAAACTATCAGTATTAGAAGTTAAAGAGGGGCGCCTAGGTGGCTCAGTGGGTTAAGCATCTGACTTCTACTCAGGTCATGATCTCATGGTTTGTAAATTCAAGCCCCATGTCAGGCTCTGTGCTGACAGCTCAGAGCCTGGAGCCTGCTTCAGATTCTGTGTCTCCCTCTCTGCCCGCTTGCGCTCATGCACACTCTCTCAAAAATAAACATTAAAAAAAAGAGGGCATACGATATGGTTCTATTAATATGAAGATCTAGAATTGGAAAAACTAAATGAGGAAAATCAGGACAAGGGCTGCCTGAGCAGTGGATCGGGACTGATTGGTAAGGGACAAGAAGAAAATGTAATGTTCTGCATCTTGATAGGAGTTTGCGTTTGACACTCTCTTTAACCAAAATTTTAGTCAGGCTCCTCTGAGACCTCTTTCTAAGGGCCTGACCTTGGGTTTTCCTCTTGGTTGTTATAGAATCCAGTTTGAGCAAGAATCCTGCTAAGTCAGTTTACCTAACATCTCCCTGATTTTGGTATCTGACCAAATTTGAATTTGTATCTGATCAATTTTCTCATTCCCTACCCTGGCCTGCCATCAGCAAGAATCCAGTTGAGTCCATCTAGCAAGAATCCCCCCTTTCCATGATGTTTCCTCTTGGTAATTTTCCATCCAGTGACCCCCACGATGCTCCTTGGTTATAAATCCCCACTTGTCCTTGTTGGTGTCAGAGTTGAACCCAGTCTCCCCCTCACTGCAAGACCCCACACTGCAGTAGTGGTCCCTACACCTATGGAGATTAGCCACTCCCCTTCACAAGAATAAAGCCTTCCTTAAGGTCTTTAACAAGTGTCACAAATAATTTTCTTTTTAATAGATGACATGGGTATCAGAACTCAGGATTGGTATCCCTAAGATTTGTGCATTTCATTGTATCTAAAACTACTCTCCCTCAATAAGGAATAAAAAGGAAAACAGTAAACAAATTCTAGTTAATGATATGCCAGTTGAAGTATTTGGGGAAAAGTAAAGTCTACATTGTTTTGAAATGCATCTAAAAAAGATGAACTGACAGAAAAATAGAGGGATAGGCAGATTAAATATGACAAAACATAATAAAATATTAACTTCAGAATCTAGATAGTGAGGACATGAGTGCTTACTGTAAAATTCTTTCTACTTCTTTCTGTATTTGAAATTTCTCATAATCGCATGTAAGGGGGAATGTTTCCCTGCTCTGAGACTGTCCTAATAAAGACAATGGAAATCATAAATTTTCTACCACCTTGTTTTCTACATATTCATTCTTAAGACAACGACCTTATCCAAGAACTCTTATAGCCTCATCATGTAAGAAAACAGTGAGCTATTTCTGATATTATTAAAGTCAAACTCCATGCATGTAACTACTTCCTACAGTAGACTGCATTCCAACATTAGACTGAGGGCAAGCTCAACCATTACATCTTAGGCTGATTTAAATAGTGTAGAGGTTTAATTCTGTACATTGGGACTTCCTCTAGGAAGTCTATAACATGGACATAACATGGCCTGCACACTAACTGAAGCTATATATCAATGTGCTGTATACATAGGTGTTGAATTTTTCACTTGGAAAAGAGATAGTGTCAACAGTAAAATACAAAGAGAGAATTTCAGTTTGTCAGACTATGAAATTCTAAATCCTGCACTATAATTTCTCTATCAATAGTCAGGAGATCTCACCAACTGTATTTAAGCCCTGGAGTAGACAGACATAAATATAGGCCTTGTTCCATGTACTTAGTCTGTCTCTATTGTAACATGATAAATACTTGGGTTTGTTTTTATTTCTCTTAAAGAAGTCACTTCAATATTTGAGGTCACACAAAAACCTATCAAATGTCTTTCTTCCCCCTATCCAAACTTCCCCTCTGTCCAGTCAGATGTGCCTGTCACCACTGGAAAAGCAAAGGACCCCATCATTCACCTGCCCCTGGACTTCTGTTCCAGCTATATCTCCCACACCTGGTGTCTGTCCCAATTTTTTTCCTTAATATTTTTTCCAATACTTAAAGCTTTTGATCATTTGGAAATTAGCTTGTAACGTATCTTTTTCTGCCGCATAATGCTGCTGAACTACTGTAAATATTTCCATTTCTCCATCTCCTATTAAGCTCATGGATTCCTTGGTATTTCCTAGAGGAAGTCCCAGTGTTGCCAAGATACAAGTGGTACCATGTTTTGCCCAGTAATATATGATTTGCAAATGTGCTAAATCTAAGCTGATTGGTAAATGTGCTAATCCCCACAGAGCAGGGAGCTTCGTAGTCTCCCCTGTAACCATGCATTTTTATTTTTCTCAGTAATCTCTATACCCAACATGGGGCTCAAACTCATGACCCTAAAAGCAAGAGTTGGAGGCTCTACCAAATGAGCCAGCCAGGCGCCCCTGAAACCATGCACTTTTAAAAAGAAAAGAAGGGGCTATGGCTAAGCAGTCTGTATGTAAATAAAAATGGAGGCCAGACTTACAGTTCATGAATTTATAACCAAAGGACTTAAGCAATCCACATATACAGCATCTTACACTAGTTGTCTTTGCAAAGGACTAAGCCATTTTCTAGGCTAACAACCTGCTTCCAACTCCTTAGGTGAAGCTAAGGGAGATGCACCTATTTCAAGACGTGGAAGGTTCAAAAATACCTGCTTTCAAGATTCTGACTACGTGGGCCCACAGTTATATGACTAGCATCATCAGAACAGATGACCCTTGAACAATGTCGGGGTTAGGGCACTGACCCCCTACACAAAAGAAAATCTGCATATAGTTGTTGATTCCTCAAAAACTTAACTAATAGTAGCCAGTGCTGACCGGAGGCCTCACCCATAACATGAACAGTGGATTAACACAGATTTTGTATATACATTATACATTGTATTGTTACAATAAGGTAAGCTAAAGAACAAAATTTAAATCCTAGGAAAGAAAAAATACATTTACGCTACTGTACTGTATTTATCAAAATAAATGTACATGTAAGTGAACCCATGCAGTTCAAACCCATGTTGTTCAAGGGTCAACTGTATACAAGCAGCTTCCAACTTACAAAGCTAACTTTAGGTATGATCTTAAATACAACCAATCTCTTCCCTTCCTTCTCCCCATATATTAGGAGCCAGGGAATCTGGCCAATGACCTCAAAAAAAAAGCAGCAGCCATGACAAATATGATCCACTCTCAGTCTTTCCTGACTCGGGATGAGCCCTGTAGCTCTATACCTGCCCCCAACACTGCCTAACATGTAAGTGGTGGCACAGGCACTTGCTTATATCATAAGGAATAAAAATCTATCCGTGTTTTATGTAAATATCCTAAAATTAGCCACTGTTCCTCAAATACTACTGTACTGGGGGGCATAAGAGCACTGAAGCAAGGAGGTGGTATAAATCTTGAACACAGAATATTTTTGTGGAAGATGGTGAGCCTAGAGAGTATCATGAGATAGTGTCCCAGGATAAGCAAGAGGACACAAGACTCTGTACACAGGATATCAAAGACAAACTTTATCTATTTTATAATTTTGCCCAGGCCAGCTCTTTATCTAGAAAAAGTACTACTTGGCTCCTTTTCTTAGAATTTTGGATATCCATAGTAATACAGAACACCTGTGTCAAATGGAGTTAATGCAGCAGTCACAGATTGGACCTAGAAGCTAGGCATCCCATACAACTGTTTATAGAGAGAAGTCAATGCAAGGTCCAAACAACTGTCCTGAAAATGAATATAATGGAAACAATGTACCAAAAAACATAGGAGGAGTGTTCTGGAGTCTGAGAGGTCTCTTGGAGTTGGGGCTTTCCTGGTCTTTGGGGTGAGGGTAACAAGATGACCTGGAACTGTGGCTTCTGCCAGTGATCCTCTCCCCGTCTGATGGTAGAGAAGGTGGAGAAACACCATGGGCAAGAACGAGGTCCCCAGTGTAGGAAAGTCTTTGGCTTGGGGTTACAGAATACTTGCCCTGGCACCTAGCCAGCACGCTGTGAGGAAGCCCAGGCCACATGCAGAAGGTACAGGCAGGTGCTCTAGCCACCAGCCCCAGCTAAGGCCTCTGCCAACAGCCAGCATCAACCTCCAGCCACGTGACTAGATAAGGCTTCAGATAACTCCAACCACTATCTTTGGAGTTTTCCAGCTGAGGCCACAAACTGTCCTGTCATTTCGTGTGGTTGCACAACAATGTACCTTAAAAACAGCTAAAGATGCTGGAGACAGCAGGAGTAAGAGAACCCTAGGCTTGCCTCATCCCACAAATACAACTACATAACTATGAAGTCATCCTCAATACCCCCAAAATCCATCTGAAGACAGGGAAAACAAACTCCACAACTAAGAGTGGAGAAGAGGCCACCTCAAAAGAGGCAGGAAGTGCAAAGACACTCTTTGGGAGAAAAACAGATTGTGGCCACTGTGGTGGGGACAGTGCTGGAGTCATAGAGAAGGGCAAGAGACAGAGTACCACACAGAGGAGCACGCAGGGAAAATAAATCACCATAGCAATTGGCTAGGAAAGTGAGAGGACCCGAATTTTGCAGGTTCTTATAACCAGTGGGGCTTACAGCCTAGAATTTTAGGGTCAGCGTGATTGGCTCTGGGAGAACTTAGAGCACATTGTACTGCTCTTGGAGAAAAGGCTGGGCAAACAGCCTGCGGACATACAGCATGGAAACAGCAATTGGAAGAGCACCAGGGGCACACAGTGGGAGGTTAGCTGCTCATTTCAGAGTGTGTCCCCGAGAAGCAGCATTCAAACATAGGCCCCCTCTGGGAACAAAGGAACCGGTCAGCACCATTTCCCTGCCCTGCCCCTGAGCATAAGCACAGAGCCCGGACGCTCACTACCTAACTTGCTTACACCAAGCTCCCCTTCCCCCCACGCACCAGAAGAACTGCCCTTCCCAGTCAGGCCCGCTTCAGTCACAGTGTGACTGGCACCCTCCCCCAGACCAGCCCAAACCCCTTCTGACACCTCATCTCCCCATCCAGGAGTTTTCCAAGGCCTCCGTTCCAGCGGCAGCGACAACACATCACATTTCTCAAGCCGACCAGAGCACAACTAGTTAGAACTCACCACGTTCAGGCCAGGGATCAAGCAATGTCCACAACAAGCAAAGAAAGACTCTGGAGATGACCAGCCTGAAGGATAAAGCAGCAGGGGCACAAGAGCAGGGCACAAGCAGTACACACTGGAGACGCTCCTAGAAGAGCCAGGCCTTGGGGAACAGGGGACACTACAGAGCACTACAGGACCTCTTCTTCATAAAGCCATCACCCTCAAGAACAGGAGATAGTTGCCTTTCCTAGCACACAGAAGTAGGCACAGAGACTTAGACACAATGACAAGATAGAAGAATTAGTCCCAAATGAAAGAATAGGACAAGGCCATTGCCAGAGATCTAAAGCAAAACGGATATAAGTAACATGCCTGGTGGAGGGAGACTTTAAGGATAATCACTGGACTTGGGAAAAGAGTGGAGAACATGAGTGAAACAACAGAGATAAAGAATAACATAGCAGAGATAAAGGGCTCAATAAATTAAATGAGAAACACATTTGATGAAATGAACAGCAGGCTGGAAGAAGCAGAGGAATGAATTAATGACCTAGAAGACAAGAATGGAAAGTGATCTAGTTGAACACAAAAGAGAGTAAAAAGGATTATGCAAAATGAGAATAGACCTAGGGAACTCATGACTCCATCAAGTGTAGTAACACAAACATAATAACATTCAGGGGTACCGGGGTGGCTCGGTTGGTTAAGCGTCCAACTCTGGATTTTGGCTCAAGTCATGACTTCACAGTTTGTGAGATCGACCCTACATCAGGCTCTGTGCTGACAACTCAGAGCCTAGAGTCTGCTTCAGATGCTGTCTCCATCTCTCTCTGCCCCTCCCCCACTTGTGTTCTGTCTCTGTGTCTCTCAAAAATAAACAAACATTGGGGCTCCTTGGTGACTCAGTCAGTTAAGCATCTGACTTTGGCTCAGGTCATGATTTCACAGTTCGTGGGTTCAAGCCCAGTGTCAGGCTCTATACTGACAGCTCAGAGTCTGAAGCCTGCTTCGGATTCTGTGTCTCCCTCTCTCTCTCTGCCCCTCCCCCACTTATGCTCTGTCTCTCTCAAAAATAAACATTTAAAAAAATTTTAAACATTAAAATATTAAAAAATAAATAAAAAGCTTCTGCACAGCAAAAGGAAACAATCAACAAAACTAAAAGGCAACCTACAAAATTGGAGACGATATCTGTAAATGACATATCTAATAGAGGGTATATAAAGAACTTGTAAAACTCAACACCCAAAAAACAAATAATCCAATTTAAAAATGGACAAGGGGCCAGGATGGCAGAGCAGCATGGAAGGTTTTCTCTTGCCTCTCTTGTCCCTGAAATGCAGCTAAGATCGACACCAAAACATCTTGTACACCTAGAACACTGAATTGAGGATTAACACAGCAATCTGCACAATGTGAACCACAGAACTCAGCAAGTACGTAGTGCAGAGAGGTTAACTGGGGGAGGGAGAAGCCATGGAGGGTAAGGAGCTATTTTTGTTTGTGTCGAAAGGACGGAGACAGGGAGGAGAGTACAGGAAAAGCACTTCCCCTGAGAGCAGCTGGGGAGAAAGAGAAAAAGTGGAAATGCCCACAAGTGACTGAACAAGAAAGGGAGAAGGGAGAAAGGAGAGGGTTTAAATAACATTGACTCTATACGGAGTGCAGAGTCTGAAACCCTGCAGCTCAATATCTGGCAGAGCTCTGGTGGGAAGGACGAATCCCCAGGAGAGAGAATGAGGTCTGAGAGGTCCTTGGGCCACAGGGGGAGAGGTGGTTCCCCTGCTGGGAGGACACTGGGTAGAGGCTGTGCAGCCTCGCCACAGGCAAAGGTCCCAGCAGACCCTGGACAACAGCCATGTTCACTGGTATTGGAAGAAGGACATTAAGGGTGAAACCTGGTGCCAGATGCGTGTTATGATTTACCATAATCCCTGAAACCCTGCTGCTACACGATCACGTGAACTTCTTCTGGGGTTTTTCTGGGGTGGGCCAAAACCCAGTTGCAGTCTTGGGGTATCTGCAGCAGCGCAGTCGCCCCAACGTTCCTGGGGGTGAGCCGGCACCCAGCCATTGCTCAGTAAGACCCTCCCCCAGAGGGTCTGAGCAGGTCAACACTGCAGGGCCCTCAGAAGTGAGGGGTTTGGAAACAGCCCCATTTGAGATAAAACTCGGAAGGGACGGGGCGCCTGGGTGGCTTGGTCGGTTAAGTGTCCGACTTCGGGTCAGGTCATGATCTCACGGTCCGTGGGTTCGAGCCCCGCGTCGGGCTCTGTGCTGACAGCTCAGAGCCTGGAGCCTGTTTCAGATTCTGTGTCTCCCTCTCTCTGTGACCCTCCCCCGTTCATGCTCTGTCTCTCTCTGTCTCAAAAATAAATAAACGTTAAAAAAAAATTAAAAAAAAAACAAAAAAAACTCGGAAGGGACATGCCACCTGGCAGGCTGATGGGTTCATCACTTACAGTGTAGAAGAGGGGAGTGAACAGAAGCCACAGAAAAAGGAGGGGTGCTAGATTGCGGGTTGACGAGAGCAGAGTTCTGATGCTAGAGACTGGGTAGCTGGGTGAAGCCATTTTCACCCCTCCTGCACATGCGCATACATGCCTACACGCGCCACAACGATCCACCCCAGTAATTAAGCAGCACCATCTAGTGGAAAACAAGGTGTTACACCAAGCCCTGTCCAACTGGGCTAACTGCTCTAGAGGAACACAAGTCTCTCCGCCTGCTTAGTTTATGGACTCTAAAGTGCTTCGCAGTTTGACTTCTAGCGGAAACTGGATATAATTTCAATTGTATTTCATTCTGTTCACTGGTCCAAGTATTCAATTTATTTTCCCTTTTTCTTTTCTTATTCTTGAATACAGAAAGATAAATCTATTTTTATTTTGTTTTATAAAAAATATTTAATTTTTCTACTGTATTTATTTTTGTAAATTTTTTAAATTCTACTTTATTTTCATCATTTCATTCTATTTTATTGTATTCATTTTTTATATTTTCAAATGTTTTCCTTTTTTTTTCTTCTTTCCCTTTTTTCTCTATTCTATCAAGGTTCTTAAAACAACCAGATGAAAACACACCTAGGATCTAGCATCCTTTATTTGATTTTTTTGTGTTTTGTTTTCAATTTTTTAATTTTAATTTTGCTTTTTACTTTACTAATTATTTTCCTTCCTTCAAAACGACAACACGAAGGAATTCACCCCAAAAGAAAGAACAGGAAGAAATGACAGCCAGGGACTTAACACAGATACAAGCACGATGTCTGAACCAGAATTTAGAATCACGATAATAAAAATACTAGCTGGGGTGGAAACAAGCATAGAATTCCTTTTTTCAGAAATAAAAGAAGTAAAATCCAGTCAAGTCAAAATTTAAAAATGCCATAACTGAGATACAATCTCAAATAGGTGCCACAGCGGCAAAGATGGATGAAGCAGAGCAGGAATTCAGCAATACAGAGGACAAAGTTATGGACAAACTGATAAAGCAGAAGACAAGAGAGACACTAAGGCAAAACCACACGATTTAAGAATTAGAAAACTCAGTGACTCATTAAAAAAGAATAACATCTGAATCATAGGGGTCCCATAAGATGAAGAGAGAGAAAAAGGGGTAGAAGGTTTATGTGAGCAAATCATAGTGGAAAACTTTCCTAACCAAGGAACGACACAGACATCAAAATCCAGGAAGCACAGAAAACTCCCATTAGACTCAACAAAAACTGACCATCAGCAAGGACTATCATAGTCAAATTCACAAAATATTCAGGCAAGGAAAGAATCATGAAAGCAGCAAGGGAAAAAAAGCCCTTAACCTATGAGGGAAGACAGATCAGGTTTGCAGCAGACCCATCCACAGAAACATGGCAGGCTAGAAAGGAGAGGCAGGATATATTCAATGTGCTGAATTAGAAATATATGCAGCCAAGAATTCCTTATCCAACAAAGTTGTCACTCAAAATAGAAGGAAAGATAAAAAGTTTCCCAGACAAACAAAAACTAGTGGAGTTCATGACCACTAAACCAGCCCTGAAATTTTAAGGTGGACTCTGAGAAAAGATGAAAAAAACAGAAAAACAAAAACAAAAAAGTCCAAAAGCAATAAAGACTAGAAAGGACCAGAGAACACGGAAACTCCAACTCTACAGGCAACATTATGGCAATAAATTTGTATCTTTAAGTACTCACTCTAAATGTCAATGGACTAAATGCCCCAATCAAAAGACACAGGGTAACAGAATGGATAAGAAAATAAGATCCATCTATATGCTGTTTACAACAGACCCATTTTACACCTAAGGA
Source organism: Prionailurus viverrinus (assembly GCF_022837055.1). Classification (NCBI taxonomy): domain Eukaryota; kingdom Metazoa; phylum Chordata; class Mammalia; order Carnivora; family Felidae; genus Prionailurus; species Prionailurus viverrinus. The sequence continues at coordinate 67,996,015 of NC_062561.1, read as the reverse complement.
CACCCTCAGATTGAACATAAGGGGATGGAGAACCATATCATGCTAATAGTCACCAAAAGAAAGCCAGAGTATCCATACTTACATCAAACAACTAGATTTTTTAAAATAAAGACTGTAATAAGAGATGAAGAAGGGAAATGTATCATAATTAAGGGGTCTATCCACCAAGAAGACTTAACAATTGTAAACATTTATGCTCCAAACATGGAGCACCCAAATACATAAATCAATTAATAACAAACATACAGAAACTCATGGATAGTAATACCACAATAGTAGGGAACTTCAACACCCCACTTACAACAATGGACAGATCATGTAACAGAAAATCAACAAGGAAACAATGGCTTTGAACGATACACTGGACCAGATGGATATTCAGAACATTTCATCCTAAAGCGGAATACACACTCTTCTAGAGTACACATGGGACATTCTCCAGAGCCGATCACATACTGGGACACAAATCAGCCCTCAAGAAGTACAAAAAGATTGAGATCATACCATGCATATTTTCAGACCACAACACTATGAAACTCGAAATCAACCACAGGAAAAAATTTGGAAAGACAATAAATACTTGGAGACTAAAGAACATCCTACTAAAGAATAAATGGGCTAACCAAGAAGTAAAAGAGGAAATTAAAAAGTACATGGAAGCCAATGAAAATGGTAACACCACAGTCCAAAACCTCTGGAATGCAGCAAAAGTGGTCATATGAGGGAAGTATATAGCAATCCAGGCCTTCCTAAAGAAGGAAGAAAGGTCTCAGATACACAACCTAACCTTTCACGTTAAAGAGTTGGAAAAAGAACAGCAAAAAAAAAAAAAAAAAAAAAAGAACAAAAACAACAAAAAGAACAGATCAATGAAACCAGGAGCTGGTTCTTTGAAATAATTAAAATTTATAAACTCCTAGCCAGTTTGATCAAAAAGAAAAGGGAAAGGACCCAAATAAATAAAATCAAGAATGAAAGAGGAGAGGGGGCGCCTGGGTGGCGCAGTCGGTTAAGCGTCCGACTTCAGCCAGGTCACGATCTCGCGGTCCGTGAGTTCGAGCCCCGCGTCGGGCTCTGGGCTGATGGCTCGGAGCCTGGAGCCTGTTTCCAATTCTGTGTCTCCCTCTCTCTCTGCCCCTCCCCCGTTCATGCTCTGTCTCTCTCTGTCCCAAAAATAAATAAAAAACGTTGAAAAAAAAAATTTAAAAAAAAAAAAAAAAAAAAAAAAAAGAATGAAAGAGGAGAGATCACAACCAACACTGTGGAAATACAAACAAAAATAAGAGAATATTATCAGCAATTATATGCCAATAAATTGGGCAAGCTGGAAGAAATAGACAAATTCCTAGAAACATATAAACTACCAAACTGAAAGAAATAGAAAATTTGAACAGACCCCTAACCAGTAATCGAAAATCTCCCAAAAAACAAGAGTCCAGGGCTGGATGGCTTTCTAGGGGAATTCTACCAAACATTTAAAGAGGAGTTAATATCTATTCTTTTGAAGCTGTTCCAAAAATAGAAATGGCACTGGGTGTTGTATGGAAACCAATTTGTCAATAAATTTCAGGAAAAAAAAAAAATAAAAAAAAAAAAAATAAACAAAAAAAACAAAAAAAAAAAAAAAAAAAAAAAAAAAAAAGAAATGGAAGGAAAACTTCCAAACTCATTCTATGAAGCCAGCATTACCGTGATTCCAAACCAGACAAGGACCCCACTGAAAAGAACTACAGACCAATTTCCCTAACGAACATGGATGCAAAATTCCTCAACAAGATACTAACCAACTGGATCCAACAATACATTAAAAGAATTATTCACCACAACCAAGTGGGATTTATACCTGGGATATAGGGTTGGTTCAATATCTGCAACTCAATCAGTATGATACATCACATCAATAAAAGAAAGAAAAAGAACCACAAGAACCTCTCAATAGAGTCAGAGAAAGCATTTAACAAAATACAGCATCCTTTCTTGATTAAAGAAAAAAAACCCTCAAGAAAGTAGGGATAGAAGGATCATATCTCAAGATCATAAAAGCCATATATGAAAGACCAACTGCTAGTATCATCCTCAATGGGGAAGCTTTCCTCCTAAGGCCGGGAACACAACAGGGATGCCCACTCTCACCACTGTTACTCAACACAGTATTGGAAGCCCTAGTCTCATAAGTCAGACAACACAAAGGAAAAAATGGCATCCATATCAGCAAGGAGAGGGTCAAACTTTCAGTCTTTGCAGACACCATGATACTCTATATGGAAAACCCTAAAGATTCCACCAAAAAACTGCTAGAACTGATCCATGAATTCAGCAAAGTCTCAGGATATAAAATCAATGCACAGAAATCAGCTGCATTCCTATACAGCAACAATGTAGCAACAGAAACAGAAATCAAGCAATTGATCCCATTTACAACTGCACCAAAAACCATAACCTAGGAATAAACCTAACCAAACAGGTAAAAATCCATACACTGACAACTATAGAAAGCTTATGAAAGAAACTGAAGAAGACACACACACAAAAAAAGGAAAAATATTCCATGCTCATGGATTGGAAGAACAAATATTATTGTTAAAATATCAATACTACCCAAAGCAATCTACATATTCCATGAAATCCCTATCAAAATAATACCAGCATTCTTCACAGAGCTAGAACAAACAATCCTAAAATTTGTACGGAACCAGAAAAGATCCCAAATAGCCAAAGCAAACCTGAAAAAGAAAACCAAAGCTGGATGCATCACAATCCCAGACTTCAAGATGTATTACAAAGCTGTAATCATCAAGACAGTATGGTACTGGCACAAAAACAGACACTCAGATCAATGGAACAGAATAGAGAATCCAGAAATGGACCCACAAATGTATGGCCAACCAATCCTTGACAAAGTGGAAAAGAATATCCAATGGATTAAAGACAGTCTCTTCAGCAAGTGGTGCTGGGAAAACTGCACAGCGACATGCAGAAAAATGAACCTGGACCACTTTCTTACACCATACATAAAAATAAACTCAAAATGGATGAAAGACCTCAATGTAAGACAGGAAGCCATCAAAACCCTCGAGGAGAAAGCAGGCAAAAACCTCTTTGATCTTGGCCGCAGCAACTTCTTACTCAACACGTCACCGGAGGCAAGAGAAACAAAAGCAAAAATGAACTATTGGGACCTCATCAAAATAAAAAGCTTCTGCACAGCAAAGGAAACATTCAGCAAAACTGAAGGCAACCAACAGAATGGGAGAAGATATACATAAATGACATTATCAGATAAAGGGTTAGTATTCGAAATCTGTAAATAACTTTTCAAACTCAACATCCAAAAAACATAATCCAGTGAAGAAATGGGCAAAAGACATGAATAGACACTTTTCCAAAGAAGACATCCAGATGGCTAACAGATACATGAAAAGATGCTCAACATCACTCATCATCAGGGAAATACAAATCAAAACCACACTGAAATACCACCTCACACATGTCAGAATGGCTAACATTAACAACTCAAGCAATAACAGATGTTGGCGAGGATGCAGAAAAAGATGATCTCTGGGGCGCCTGGGTGGCGCAGTCGGTTAAGCGTCCGACTTCAGCCAGGTCACGATCTCGCGGTCCGGGAGTTCGAGCCCCGCGTCGGGCTCTGGGCTGATGGCTCAGAGCCTGGAGCCTGTTTCCGATTCTGTGTCTCCCTCTCTCTCTGCCCCTCGCCCGTTCATGCTCTGTCTCTCTCTGTCCCAAAAATAAATAAACGTTGAAAAAAAAAAATTTAAAAAAAAAAAAAAAAGATGATCTCTTTTGCACTGCTGATGGAAATACAAAGTGGTGCAGCCACTCTGGAAAACACTATGGAGGTTCCTCAAAAAATCAAAAATAGAACTACCCTACAACCCAGCAATTGCACTGCTAGGTATTTATCCAAGGGATACAGGTATGCTGTTTCAAAGGGGCATATGCACCCACCCCAATGTTTATAGCAGCACTGTTAATAATAGCCAAAGTATGGAAAGAGCCCAAACGTCCAATGACGGATGAATGGATAAAGAAGATGTGGTGTATATATACAATAGAGTACTATTCAGCAATCAAAAAGAAAATCTTGCCATTTTCAACTATGTGGATGGAACTAGAGGGTATTATGCTAAGAGAAATTAGTCAGAGAAAGACAAATATCATATGACATCACTCATATGAGGACTTTAAGAGACAAAACAGATGAACATAAGGGAAGGGAAGCAAAAACAATATAAAAACAAAGAGGCGGACAAAGGATAATAGATTCTTATATACAGAGAACAAACTGAGGGTGCTGGAGGGGTTGTGGGTGGGGGGATGGGCTAAAAGGGTAAGGGGCATTAAGGAAGACCCTTCATGGGATGAGCAGAGGGTGTTATACATAGAGGATGAATCACTGGAATCTACTCCTGAAATCATTATTGCACTATATGCTAACTAACTTGGATGTAAATTTGAATAATTAATTTTTTAAAAAAGAATAAGGGACACGTGCAAACAACTAATTGTGAAGCTTGGCTCTTTCGCTACCGTTGATGGTTCTTCATTTGCTCAAGAATAAAATCAATGGCATGTTATTGAGCATATTTTCACACCATATGCAGATGCTTGTAGAACATAAAGAATGAGTTTCCAGGACTGAATGAAGCCAGATTGGAGTAGGAATCCTTCTCCATGGCACCATATGTGGACATGCTGGTTGGGTTACCGTCTGAATGCAGTCACCAGTGAGCTCTGTCCATCATTTCCATCTAACAGAGCCCCCAGCACTTGCCACCATCCTGACTCATTACAGTGAATCTGTATTCTAAAAATTGACAGAAGTCAAATCTCAGGAAATCAACCAACCAGGTATTAAACTTAACCTAGAACCTAAGCTTTTCACCAAGTTGCATATAGACACCTCATGAAAGATATCAAAAGATGTCATTACTCCCATCAATATGAAACCATTATCAGTAATTTTTAAAGATACAGCTTCATGTTTATTATTTTAAGTTTTGTGACAAATATATGTTTTAATTAATTGAAAAAAAATCTGTTGAATGCACAAAAAAAGAATATTATCTCTTATTTTTAAAGTTCATGGAATTTTTCTTTGAGTGTTATTTTAGGATTAATTTTAACAAATGTCCAGAGGGACTATGAAAAGAGTTAGTCTCTACTTGCATACTATAGAATTCAAAATTTACAGTCCTGGTATACTTCTCAAATCCTCTACATAGTGTTGTTTATTTTTTGACCACTTGGTTTTCCACGAAAAATTGATGCTAAAAATTTCTTTTTTTTTTATTTTTTTATTTTTTTCAACATTTATTTATTTTTGGGACAGAGAGAGACAGAGCATGAACAGGGGAGGGGCAGAGAGAGAGGGAGACACAGAATCGGAAACAGGCTCCAGGCTCTGAGCCATCAGCCCAGAGCCTGACGCGGGGCTCGAACTCCCGGACCGCAAGATCGTGACCTGGCTGAAGTCGGACGCTTAACCGACTGCGCCACCCAGGCGCCCCGATGCTAAAAATTTCTATATGTTATGTTATGTTTCTTTTCACCTACATTTTTTTATCATATTATTTGATGCATTAAAACTCATAATTAACATTTAAAAAAAATTAAAATGGGCAGAAGACATGAACAGACATTTCTCCAAAGAAGACATACAGATGGCCAATGGACACATGAAAAGATGCTCATCATCACTTATCATCAGAAAAATGCAAATCAAAACTATAATGAGATACCACCTCACACCCGTCAGAATGGCCAAAATCAACAACACAAGACAGAACAGATGTTGGTGAGGACACGGAGAAAGGGGAACCTTCTTGCACTGTTGGTGGGAATGCAAACTGGTACACCCATTCTGGAGAACAGTATAGAAGTTCCTCAGAAAGTTAAAAATAGAACTACCCTATGACCCAGTAATCGTACTACTGGGTATTTACCCAAAGACTACAAAAACACTAATTCAAAGGGACACATGCATTCCTATATTTATAGCAGTGTTATTTACAATAGCCAGGATATGGTAGTAGTCCAAGTGTGTGTCAATAGATGAATGGGTAAAGATGTGGTATATATCTACAACAGAATATTATTCATCCATAATAAAGGATGAAATACTGCCATTTGCAATGACATGGATAGAGCTAAAGCATAATGCTAAGTGAACTAAGTCAGCCAGAGAAAGACAAATACCATATGATCTTAGTCACATGTGGAATGTAAGAAACACACACACACACACACACACAAAATGAGCAAAGGGAAAAGAGGAAATGAGACAAATCCAGAAATAGACTTTTTTTTTTTTTTTTTAAGTAATCTCTATACCCAACATGGGGCTCAAATTCATGATCCTGATATTAGGAGTCATGCTCTACCAACTGAACCAGCCAGGTGCCCCTCAGACTCTTAACTATAGAGAACAAAGTCACCAGAGGGAAGTGGGTGAGGGATGGGTGAAATAGGTGATGGGATTAAGGAGTGCACTTGTGGTGATGAGCACCAGTCATAAAACTTAAAAAAAAAAATGGCTAAGATGGCAAATTTTGTTACGTTAATTTTCCTACAAGCAAAAACAAAAAATAAAATAAATGACAGACTCAAATATAGGACTAATTCTAAATCCCATACTCCTTCCACTATGAACTTATTGATAAACTACCTACCTTCATTCATTCAGCAAACATATGAGTGCCTGCTATGTGCCAGGCACAAGTAGCCGAGATGGATCAGTTAATGAAAGACACAGGTTGTCATGTAGCTTAAGTTCTAGCCAGTTTAACTCCTTATCTCTTAAGGATGGCACTTGAATCATCCCTATATTCAAAGGAACTTTGCTAACTGTTTAGTATCACTTCAATGTCAGTTTGTTCCTCTGAAAAGCTATGAAAAGAATTACTCGGGGCACCCGGATGACACAGTCAATTGAGTTTCCAACTTGGACTCAGGTTGTGATCTCATGGTTGGTGAGTTCGAGCCCTGCATTGGGCTTGCTGCTGTCAGCCTGTCAGCGTGGAGCCTGCTTTGGATCCTCTGCCCTCCTCTCTCTCTGCCCTTTCCCTGCTCACACTCAGTCTCTCAAAAAATAAATAAACATTAAAAAAAAAATTTTAATTACTCATCTATCTGAAGAGTCTCCTTCATTTTTCATGATCTCAGAGGCATCCTCAAACAACAATCTTACTTACTTTCTCATGAGTGGAATCCCCTAATATCTTTCCTGATAACTCTGCCAGAATCTCCAAATTAATAAGTCTCCATGTTCCATTATTCACTAACCTAAAACTTTGTTTTTCTCTATTCACTACATTCCTACCATCATTTTTAATTGCTTATTTAAATAAAGGCTAAGCCAGTAAACAGAATATGGAAAGCCCTCATATTTTAACTCAGGATTTCAAAATATTATTTAGCCTAGGTAAGTAAGATTACTTACTCATCTCATCATTTACTAAACCTTCAATTCAATAAGTAATAGCCTTCAGTTTTAGTTATACAGGTGTCCTCGGCACCTCCCCCCCAAATTGAGAGGCCTAGAAATCCATTCTCAGTCTCTCCATGAGGTTGCTTAATTGCCATATTTGTGACTCAAACAGCCATTTTACTTGAAAACCTTAATTCAGAAAGATTCCCAGTGTATAATCCAAACCCACCAACAAAGACAAAGAATAAATTCCTATTTATTTTTTTAATGTCTGTTTATTTTTGAGAGAGACAGAGAGAGAGAGAGAGAGAAAGCAGGGGAGAAGCAGAAAGAGAGGGAGACACAGAATCGGGAGCAGGCTCCAGGCTCTGAGCTGTAAGCACAGAGCTCAATGCAGGGCTCAAAACCATGAGATCATGATGTGAGCCGAAGTCAGACGCTTAAGTGACTGAGCCACCCAGGCACCCCAATAGACTCCTATTTAAAAGAAATTTTAAAAGAAAAAACAGACTCTGAAGACAGATCTATTCTATTAAATTAGTATGAAGCATCTTTTTAAGAATTAAGCTGTCAAGTTTCCCTAAAAAGCAAGTCAGTTTAGCTTTCAAGTTACAAAAGCATCTTCAAATTATATTTACTAGCCTACAAGATTTAACCATTTTTTTAACAGCGCTTTTCATATTCTTCTGTGGCTTCTCTAATTTCACAATTACAGCTGAGGGTTTAAATACAAATGACAAAAGTCCCTTTGATGAAGAGTTCCAAACACTAACGGGAATGCAGAATCCTACAGTATGGCCAATCTCACTGAGAAGACACAGTAGCTCAAAAGTGAAAAGAACAAGGATGCTAATACGATCTTCTTGAAGATCATTTGGATTATGTACATTTCAAGCCCCAACCAAACCTCAAGGACTATACTATAAAATGTCCCACAAATAGCAGTAACTAGAATTGTCAGCACTCATAGGAAACCACTTAGGAGCAAGATTCTTTTCAAATTGTGAAAAGCAGAAAACAAATGATCAGTTTGTCTTAAAAGAAAATGAGTGCCACAAACCTATGTAATCTATCATTGTTACAGATACATTCTCAGTATGTTTAAAGTATTACCCAGGATTACCACTTACCATATCATAATTACTTTAACATGACATTAAATGTAATACATATTAATAGTTGCATGCTTTTTTATTAAGTAAATATTCAGCACTTAATTGGAGGAGGGGGGGAAGAATACCACAACCCAAGTTTCACCAGAAAAATACTCTTACCATTCTCAATTTAAAATGCTTTACCTGATTGAAATGAAAACTTTGCAATAAGGGCTATAAGGCTCACTTCTTTTAAAAACCATCTTATTTAAATGTTCATAGCATACGGTCACATAAAAAAAGCCACAAAACAATAAATATGAAAGGATTCCTTTTTTTAATGTATATGACCATATACTTTAGTTATCTTCTGAAAATAGGACACTGCCCTTATTCAAGGTCCTTACAACATCTAACAGGAAACTCTGTTATTTCAACTTGAACAAAGAAGGATAAGCAACTACCCTAATGTTACTAAACAGCTTTTGGTCACAGAAGATCATTTTAGGGGCGTCTGGGTGGCTCAGTCGGTTAAGCCACCGACTCCAGATTTCTGCTGAGGTCACAGTCTCACAGCTTATGGCACTGAGCCCCCATCGGGCTCTGTGCTGACAGCACGGAGTCTGCTTGGAATTCTCTCTCTTTCTCTCTCTCTGCTCGTCCCCCACTCGTGTTCTCTCTCTCTCTCTCTCTCAGAATAAACTTAAAAAAAAAAAAAAACTTAAAAAAAGATCATTTATATGTAGGACATATATGACATATATATGTATGTTGTAGGTATAATATACTGTACACATGCATAGAATATATATACATACATACACGCACATATATATGCATAAAACATAGACTAATATATATGCACAGAAAAAGTATGAAAGATATACATCCCAAATGAACAGCACTGATCTCTGGATGATACGAAATCTATCATTTAAATTTTTATTTTGCTATTTATCTATTCTAACTTGTCTACAACAAAAAAAAAGGCTAAAATTTTTATTTTTATATCCCCCTGAACTGGTTTCAACAGCAGAAATCTTTCCTCATATGGTGTACTAGTTCCACTAAGGAAGACTAATTTTCAAACTCAATGCCATCTTCCTAAAGTCATCAACACTTCCAGCTACTCTGGTAAACTTGTTCTAAACAAAAGGATGTTAAACATGTGCTAATTTCATATACACCAACGTTTAGATACTGCAAATCAAATTCCTTGAAGACTAACCTTCATCATACATTTCTTCTATTAAATAGGCCTCTGCTCGATCTTTCAGGGCATTCACATTGTCAGGCTCCGTCTGTAAAACTTCAGAACACACTCGAATAGCTTCAACAGGCTTCTCATCCTATGAGTAAATGTGAGAAAAGGATTTATGGCTGTTTTGCCATATATTAAGTTTTCACACTTCTGCGAATGAATCAACTGTTACCTTAGAAAAGCAGTGGCAAATTCTTTCTTTTGAGCGAATCGTATATTCAGCAACACTCGGCTCTGTTTTCATGACAGACTCATATTTGCTGGTCGCATCTGTGTATCTATTAATGAGCAAATCATGATGAGTAACAAATGAAATTCTATCTCAGGGGTTAAAGAAAGAGCCCTCTACTCTTCACTAATCGTTGCTTAATCAATTCACCTAAATGAGTACGTGCCTTCAAACAAGACTTTTACCTTACTATCAGTCAAAAGTTGGGAGATAAAACACATGACCACAGAAAATGTCTATGTACAAATCAAAGCATAGCTGTGAATACCAATCAAACAAAATGATGAATTTCTTTACAGAATAATGCTCATGATTTTGAAACGGAGTAAAACATCTTCTTAAAGTCTGACTTACACATGGCATTTTTCAGCAAAATAGAGATCAGGTTTATTTCTTGGTCCCTACACACCTTCATGAAATAACAAAGCCCATTATCTACATGTCATTTTATACAATGAATGTCAATATTCACAACTAAGTACAATGTGGTTCCCTGCAAAAAGAACCTGCTTAAATTCCCAACTTACTAGCTTTCTGAGAACAATAAAAGCTATTTCAGCCTTTTTTTAAAAACTAGTGAAAAATATTAGCCATGTTATACACGAAGTTACTTTCCTCAGTAACGGCACACTAAACAATATATTTATATGCCACTGTGGCACATTTTCCCCAAAATGCATTACAATCTTCACATTTAAATGCTGATGTATTAAAACACAGATTTCAGCAGAACACTTAAAACAGAAGTTATTGATGTCAAAATCCTAGCTGGGATAGTGTTGTATAGTTTTCCAAGATAGTACAACAGTTGTAGGAAGCCATACAGAGCATGCAAAACCTTGCTTTCCTTTTTACAACTACATTTGAAATGATGATTAGATCAAAACAAAAAGTTCAGTTAGAAAGTACTGAACTTCACTTGAAAAAAAAAGATAGCTTCTGGGAAAGTGGAGTGAATGTACTTTCCCCAGTTCCCCCAACTAGGTACAATTAAATACCCCTACACATTATGTATTTGTCAACATATGAAAAAACTCAGCAAGGGGAGAGAAGGAGGCAGACCAGCCCAGGACATGCGGCCTGAGGGGGAAACACAATATGGGAAAGCTTCCCGTGTTTTTTTGTTTGCTTCATATACTGCAGACTTGGAGGTGAAGAGACCAGCAACCCAGAAATGCCAATGGGTGCAGACAAAAAATCCAAAACCCAGCAAGAACCTACTCTCTCAAGCCACAGGACCTGGAAAGGGCAGCCTGGCAAGACAGAAAATTTATGACAATAACCGCTCCACTCCAGCCAAACGCCACAGAAGAAAAAATAAGGCTCCCTCCCAATGCCAACAGGTCAAGTGGAGAGGCTATGACGAGGTGTGCCCACACCCCCACCATGGTGGTGTCTGAGAAGGCCAAGTGGGAAGCTAGGACTTTCATCCATGGCTGGAAGTAAATATCCCCCAACCTCCACCTGCTCCAAGCAGTAATGAGAAACCCCACACCTCAACTATCAACAAATGCCAACGGGGAAAACTTCTACCTCCCCGACAGCAACAAAGTGATACCCGCCCCTGCTTTGCTGGAACAATGTCTGAAAAAGCCAGGTAAAACAGATTTAAATTAAAAAACAGTCTTATAAAATGAAAGTGTCCAGGTTTCAATCAGAAACCACTCATCATACCAACAGACAGTAAGATCTCAAACTGAACGAGAAAAGACAATAAATTCCAAAACCAATTATCTGACAAAGATCTTAAAGTAGCCTTGGCAATAGCAGCAGTGACAAACATGCTTAAAGAAATGAAAGCAATAGACGGCCTTGGCAAAGAAACAGAAGAGATACAAGAGTAACGTTTGGTTATCAGAACTGAAAACTAGAAAAACCCAAATAAAAAGTTCACTGAACGTGCTCAACAGTAGAATGGAGGGGACAGAGAAAAGAATCAGTGAATTGGAATGATAAAAAAAAATTACGAAATCTGATCAGAGAGAAAAGGAATGGAGAAAAATGAACAGAGCCTCAGGGACCTGTGGGGCTGAAACAAAAGAGCTAACATTTATGTCAATCAGAATCTAAGACAAAAACTAGAGATAGAGGGTAAAGCTAAAAAAATATTTCAAGACATAAAGGCTAAGGGGCACCTGGGTGGCTCAGTCAGTTAAGTATCAAACTCTTGATTTCAGCTCAGGTCGTGAGCTCATGGTTCATGGGTTCGAGCCCCACATCCGGCTCTGCGCTAAAGACAGCTCGGAGCCCAGAGCCTGCTTCAGATCCTGTGTCTCCCTCTCTCTCTCTGCCCCTCCCCCGCTTGCACGCTGTCTCTCTCTCAAAAATAAATAAATATTTAAAATATAAGCAATCTTTAAAAAGAAGTAATGGCTGAAACTTCCCAAGTTTGACAAGACACAAACCTACATATTCTAGAAGCTAAATAAATTCCAAATAGGATAAAAACAAAGAAATCCACACCAAGATACACCATAATTAAACTTCTGAATACTAAAAACAAAGAAAGCAAATTTTGAAAGCAGTCAGAGGAAAATATGTTATTTTAGGGGAAAACAATCAGAATGACCATGGGTTTCTCATCAGAAACCATGGAGGCCACAAAGAAGTGGTACAATATTTTTCAGATGCTCTAACAAAAGGACTTAACTGAGAATCTTATACCACAAGGAAGTCTCTATATACTCTGTATACATCTCTATCACTCTAGATCCCACATTATCTTTTAACAATCAGTTTATATGTCTGTCTCCCACACTAATCTTTAAGCTTCTTAACACCAAAAACCATGTCATATTCATCTCTGCACCCCTTAGTACATTGTCAGTGCCTGACACAGGAGATACTCAATAAATATTTGGTGAAATATAAATAAATCTGCTGGTAAGAATATTATGCAGTTACTATTACTTATATTCTGCCTTATTAAAAATAAGTACAGGGGCACCTGGGTGACTCAGTCAGTTGAGCATCCAACGGAACACACGCTTCGTGAGTTCGAGCCCCACGTCACGCTCTGTGTTGACAGCTCAGAGCCTGCAGCCTGCTACAGATTCTGTGTCCCCTCTCTCTCTGTTCCTCCTCTACTCGCACGCTCTCTTTCTGTGTATCTCAAAAATAAATAAATATTTAAAAATAATAATATTAAGTAGAGCTGCAGTAGTTTTGCCAAGGCCCAGGGCTATCTAGGATAGTCTATCCTCAATGGCTAATGAGTAAGAGAGCAAGCAGTTCAACTGTTCTTTTGTGCCCAGAAAAGACAGAGAAGGGAGGCTGTAGACTGCAGACAAGCACATTCTTACCTGCCGTCTCTGATGAGCTCTTCAGCTGACTCAATTAGCTTATTAAGTTTCTTTACTTGTTTATAGTGTGCAAAACACCTTTTATGATCCTGGTCCAGTTTAAGACATTCACGAACTTCACTGCTCATGTATTTAAAAACAGGAAAATACTCCAAGTCAAAATAATTAATGACTGGTTTTCCACAATACAGAAATCACATTAAAGGTATTTTTTGCTTGTAACGATTAAACAAAACACACTGACTTAACAACTGACCATATACTTTTACATGTGGCATTGTGCCACACACACGTATTAACTCAAATTATAATAACTTAAGTAGAATTATCCATTAAACACCTATTTTCTTTCTGCAAATATATCTCTATTTTAATAAGCATAGCTCATGAAAATAAACTATGTGGAAATAGAATAACTTAGGGAAAATACAAAATATACAAATAAAGAATATAAAAACAACCTTAACCACAGTTTTAATTTAAAATTAAAGTCTTTAAAAACGGGATTATCATCTTACTGCCAACAGTGAAAAGAGGATGAGGACGAGATGTGTATGTCACTAGAGCTGACCTGAGGGACAGTTCATGGTCTCCTAGTTGATAGTACAGTGTGCTGATTTTATAAAAAGCCTCAGTATTATCATTCTTCAACTTTGATGCAGCTTTTAAGTCACTTATCGCTTTCCTAGGTTCCCCCTCTTTTATGAAACATTCAGCTCGAAGTTCCCGTAGTTCTGCATCCCAAACACAAACCTTGAGAAACAAGAGAACTAGACTTTAAGAAGCAGTAAACTATGCACACTCATACTTCATCCCGCGTAGTTTGCTGACACACTTATCAACATGAAACCATCTTCAATTACTGTGATTTCTATATCGTAAAGCATTAAAAAGGCTGATACAATTCAGATGCGACAAAATAATTTCTCCAAGGATATCTTCAATTCTAATGGGGGAAGGGATGTATACGCTAACAAGGCCCCTTTCCTACTTCCTTCAATTATATAATTTTAAAACTCTGAAAATAAGAATACATGGCATTACTATTAGAAGGCTGCTCCCAGTGAAGCACATCTGATTTTGAAAAGAATATTCTTTAGTCAGGTTTTGGTACTTAATCAACAATTCTAATTTCTAGTTCCAAAACATAAAATCTAGGTTCTAAACCTGCAAAATACTTCTATTCTACTAATAACTAAATAGAACTCTCTTTTGTAAAATGTTGTCTCCTTGAAATTAAATTCTCATACCACAAAAACAAAGAAAAGAGGAGAACAATGTGAGAAGGTGGAAGCTTCACCATTTCCACTTTGTCAAAATGTTTATAAATGCATGAGTTTTTTTTTAAAATGTAAACCCAAAAGGTCACCAATAGGGTCTGTGGAAGGATCTTTACACATTTCTTAGAGCTGTTCTAAGGTCATATCAACTTTTCACATATTTTAGATACCAAAATCAACACATACATAAATTAAATATCTTGGCTAATCAAGTAGGTAAAAATGGCTATCTAAGTCCTGGAAGATAAAAATTATAACTTTATGTTTCCTTAACAAATCATAAACAAAATAATTTAATAAAACATGAATTCCACTCGACTGTATCACACAATTTCCTCTATAAAATTATCAAAGAAGCACCTACTCTACATACGTTAAGCTTCCTGCCATGATTAAATGCAATTGTACATCAAAGTGCCATGAAAATGATAAATAAACAAGAATTAGGATTGCTCCTACTTGAATATCTCAGTAGACTTCCTTCTGAAACCATCTGTCATTTCCTTCAGAGGCAAGGAAACTATAGACTGAGCTCTTGTCTTGACCTCTGGGGCTTGTCAACATTCCATCTGCTTCTTCCCTATAGACTTCTCACTCTAAACCTTCTTCCCCTGAAACATTACTTTTCC
Source organism: Prionailurus viverrinus (assembly GCF_022837055.1). Classification (NCBI taxonomy): domain Eukaryota; kingdom Metazoa; phylum Chordata; class Mammalia; order Carnivora; family Felidae; genus Prionailurus; species Prionailurus viverrinus. The sequence continues at coordinate 67,980,770 of NC_062561.1, read as the reverse complement.
TTTTTCTTCAACCAGTTCTTTCATCTTTCACCCCCTTTATCTAACTTCTAGAATTCTCTCCACCCCCCCCAATGCAAAATCAAACAAAAACAGTAAATCAAGCAATGTATAAAAATGTGTAACTCCCATTCCACAGCACATCGAGTACATTTTCTGCAAACTCCAGTTCCAAATTTTGTTCTACATAAACACCATCTCTCACTTAAGAGCTAAAAGCCCAAGGACCAATGTGATCTTATCCTCTCTAGGTTGCTTGTGATACATAACATGTCAAAGTGCATGAATGTGCCTCAGAGTAAAACACAGCATGTGTCAGGCTTGCCAGCTGCAATGTCTAAGAAACTTACCTCTAAAATCTTATCAAGGAAGGTTATAGCAGCAGTATAATCTGAGCTTTCAAAAGCATCAAGCGCTTGTGAGCGCAAACGCTGCATTTCATCAGATTTCACAAGTTGAAACTGGGCTTCCTTTTCTTCATTTTCACTTGGATTAGATTTGAGCTATAAGAATGAGAAGAGAAATTAAGCAGGGTTTTTAATCTCTTAAATCTAATACCCATAGTACACACAACGATCTGACCGTCGTAAACACTTAAATTCATCAGGGGAAAAAAGGGTAAGAGACGCTGGCAAAACTGGCTTGTGCAAGAACTTGAGAGCATGAGAGCATGCTCAAGCATGCTTGAGAGCATAAGAGCACCTTTACCTCCATTTGTAAGGTACACAGGAGCGAGCTGTGAAATGACCTATGGTCCCCGCACCTTCCTAGGATGCAAACACACTTAGGACTGTGAAAGAGCAGAGATGAATGAAGTAAGGAGAGCACCCTCCTCACTCTTAGGTTAAGCTCTGCGGAGTAACGAGAGTTTCATGTAGTGGGCCTTCTAGTTCTATTTCCTAAATGTGTATTTTTAAGAATAAAATGATTTTACCAAAATAATGAAAAACATAGGGAAACTGAGGAGATGGCAGTATTTTTTAGAGGTTATAGAACAAAGATTTGGCACCAGAGGGGCTAAGGTGTAATGAGTAGGGAAGAATTTATGGGGGAAAATGAGAGTAATACTTTATCACAAGGCTTCTAATGGAGTTTTAAGACATGTACACATTGTCTCTCTTTTTTAATAACTTTATAAAGGTATAATTTATACCATAAAATTCATGCATTTTAAGTATGTGATTCTGATTTTTAACAAATGTACCAAGTATGTGACCGCTACCACAGTTTTAGGCCATTTCAGTCAAACTTTTAAGATCCCTGGTGTCTGCTTACAGTTCGTTCTTGCTCCCAGCCCAGCCTAGGCACAGGGACTCTGAACAATTTCTTCCTCCATATGGAAAATCTTAACCTTAATGGCTTAGAAAAATTGAGTGCCTACATTTAAAAGCTATTGACTTGGGTGAGGGGGGGACTTTTTTCATGGCAATTATAGTTTATATGTAATAACTTCTGAAATCTAATATTCTTACCAAGATGGGAATCATAGTTGATGGGTTCCAACTTGGGGTGAGGTAGTGCCAATGGGAGATTATTTCTAGAAATGTCTCTCCTTCGACTGACCAATCATACTGCTTCTCCTTTTAGTGGATTCATTTTTTAAAAAAACACCCTACTAGCTACCTGGTAGGAGAGAACACTCCACATGAGAAACGTTGAGCATATTATTTCTTGGTAGAGGCTCTACATGTCTCCATTTGGTTTTCAGGATACTTTAGGTATTCTGTTTTGTCTGTTTAATCTGTTTTGTCTGTTTTAATCTGTTTAATCTGTTTCTGTCTGTTTTGTCTGTTTAATCCTTAGCTTTGAAGGAATGGACAGGACTCTAAGTATTCATAGGTAACTAGGAACTCACAACCTCAGCTTGCTCTGGCAAGGACTGTCCCTGCATGACTGACATGCAACTGTCCCTGCATGAATTATCCAGCTGAAGGGAGCTGCTGAGAGGCCGTGGCATGTTTATCTATGACTGTTCATAGTTAACTGTTCATGTTATCTATGACTGTTTCATCATCTTCAGGCTGGTCTTGAATACTTCTGCCAGACCACACTGGAAGGAGGAAAATGTGCAGGCACTATCACTTTGCTCTGGGTAAAAGTAGTTTATTGATAACTTGTTTCCTGTACGTATACTACCACTCCTTTTTAAATAGGATACATTAGAATGGATTAGAGATTGCCTCTTGTATGGAATTTGCACCTTTTCTCTCTCAGACTTTACAGTCTAATCTCTACCACACAATTTTTCTTGCTGGAAGGTGAGAGCGGGTAAAGTCCTAAAGCCTGAGATTGAGGATGGAGCTCAGGCTCACTTGGTGCTCAGACAATGGGAATGGGAATGAGAAAGAGGGGGTGAGGTCAGGTCGTCTGGAGCTCTTTGAGGCTGGAGGGAACTAGGGGAGGGAGGAGATTCTTGCAAGGAGGGAAGAAAGGAGTCTGAGACTAAGGACTTACTTGTAACCCTGAGGACTTTCAAAGAGGGTTAAAGGAGATGAAAATTTTCACTCTTACCACAGGCCGGGCTCCTCCAAGATATTTACATGTAGGGATTGGACCCTGCTAGCATTTCCCTCTCCTTTTTTCACATTTCTTGATATCCCTTCTCTTTCTTTAGTGTTTCGTATTTCAGACCCTTTCAACCAAACCTCTACCTATGACAATATTCTATTTCTTATTTCTTACCGTTTACTGTGATCACTGAGCTTTTGGATATAAACCCATAATAGCTATGGGATGGGGGGCTTATTAAAAGGGGTGAGCTGCTCTCTAATCTAATCTAAATACACTCCCATTTCTGGGATTTCAAATGAAAACTACAGGTTGGTAGTGGTGGTGGGCAGACTTCTAAGATGGCCCCAAAAGACCCCCAGGCTCCTGGAATTCATACCTTTGTGTGATCCCCTCTCCTACTCCTTTTAAGAAACAGACTGTGACAAAGGTGACAGTACATCACTTCCTTAGTTAGGTACAAAACACTGTGACCTCCATCTTGCTAGCACTCACTCTCTTGCTGGCATCTCTTGCCTTCTCACCTGCTCACTCTGAGGAAGCAAGCTGCCTGCTGTGGGATGCTTTATGGGGAGACCCACAAAAGAAAGAACCAAGGGAAGCCTCTGGCTGACACTCAGAAAAAACAAAGGCCTCAACCTAACAGCTCAAGAGGAATTACATCCTGCCAACAACAAAGTGAATTTGGAAGTAGTTCCTTCACCAGCCAAATCTTCAGATAATACTGCAAACCTATCTGACACCTTAACTGTAGCCTAGGAGAGACCCTGGGGCAGAGGAACCAGCTAAACCTGCCCAGATTCCTGACCCCATGAACTGTAAGATCACAAAGGTAGGAAGCTTTAAGCTGCTAACTTTGAGTAATTTGTTAAGCAGCAACAGAGAACTAATATAGTGGTTTTACCATTTTTCAATGGCCAGGTTGTGAATATTTCCAAACAGATTTTCTACCATTAATGTTTTAAAATAAAATCTAAATGGAGAAAAAAACAAACGCTCAGCCCAAACCTTGGCTTTATCACTTACTATCTGTATATTATTTGCATTTTCTTCACCAATAAAAGGGGAATAATAATGCTTACACCCTGAGGAGCAGTCATTGAGAAATCAAAAGGACCACCACATAGCGAGTATTCCAAAAAATGCTAATAAAAATTCCAAGCTCCTTTTTTGAACTTTCTATAATATATAAATTCATAATGAGTACAGGATGCAAGACATAATACACACTTTAAAAGGCTATTCAATTTATTTATCATTGCATTCCATACCAGCCAACTTGAACTGGATGCCTTTACAATTAAAGTCCCAGAATAATAAAACCTTAATTTGACTCAAGATCAAAATAAAATTAGACTTTAGCATAAAATATATTCACCAAACTGCCTGTTGCTCAAGAAATTAATCTTCCAATTCTATTAAATTTAATTATGGTTTTAAGAGGTAAGTAGCACAAGTTTACATTTTTAATTTGTTACTATTTGATAACATGGAAAAATATGTAATATTTGAGGTATATTGCAATATTCTCTAGCAACTCCTAGAATTTGCCTTCACCAATTCTTCCCTAAGTCTTTAAGGGATCTATACAAAAGTAATACTAATTTGAATGTCAATAAAAAGCCCCAATTTTTGAAAAATAATTATATCCAAGCCAGGGAGTAGGTGATTGAGTTAAAGTATTCTAAGTCCCCTGTAATTTTCTGGAGGAAGCTAAAGATATTGATTACCTGTAAACCTTAGTAAGCATGGATGTTGAAATTCCTGAAGTAATGACTAAGAGAAAAAGATATTCTTAAGGACTATCTTCACTGACACAAAAGAAACAGTTGGATAAATAGAATCTAAGAGAAATAGACACAAAAGATGTAAAGTTGCATTTCTTATACCAACCAAGCCAGCAAAAATACTACTGATACCAAGTGGTATTGAAGTTATGGGGCTCATAGAACCCCCCTAAACTGCCGGTGGGAATATAAATTGGAATAACCACTTAACGAGACAGTGCCAAACTGGCCAGGTTTAAAATGCCCATAACTTTCAAAGTAGCAATTATCCTCTTAGGTATATATCCTATAGTAGTGATTCTCAGTGTATGATCCAGGGACCCTTGGGAATCCTTAATACTCTTTCAGAGGTCTGTGGGGCCAAAACACATATGGATAAAAGACAAAGTACCGATTCAAAGTGCAGGCTAAACTAATGGATTTCATTATGACAGAGTACTACAAGTTCACTGGCAGGATTTCAGAGTCCACATTGCAACTAACCAATAACAACTACTGGAGTTTTGGTGTAACATGAAAGAGTATCCAAAATTATATAAAAAGACTATTAAAACATTCTTCCTTTTCCAACTGCTTATATGTATAAACCACATTTTCTTCAATAGTACTTCAACTATTGAATATTTCCAAACAGATTTTCTACCATTAATGTTTTAAAATAAAATCTAAATGGGGAAAAAAATAAACCCTCAGCCCAAACCTTGGCTTTATCACTTACTATCTGTATATTATTTGCATTTTCTTCACCAATAAAAGGGGAATAATACAAATCAGATCTGGGAATCTGATGGTCTTCAATAAGCCACATATTAAAGAGATTTGTAAAAATGTAAAACTTACCTCATTAAACTTTTTGTTTTTGAAAATATAGTTAGGTTGCATGCAAAAAAAAATCTATATTAACATAATGGGTTTGTTACTTTTAAATTAATAAGTATTTTTTAATTTCTAAAATTAACTTCTAATCCCATAAATATTGCTAACAAAAGGTCTCTGGAGGCCTCCATATTGACTAGTATAATGGGATCCTGAGAGCCATCCTAAGAACTGCTGCCCTAGAGGGGCGCAGCACGTACAAGGAAAACGAGCAAGAACGTTCAATGAACCTGACAAAATATAAATTCAAATATTTGTGAAATTCATAAATAAAACCTACCAGAAATGAAACATGGAAATGTGAGGATAGGCTAATTTCTCACAATTATAACACAAGAAAAAAGGTATCTTCGAGATTCCAAAACTCTCTTGTTCCCTCATACAATTTTCATCAAACCAACACCCTTTTCATGTCCCATCTCCTCCTAGCCTCCCTAACTGTTCCATACTATGGTAGTAATCGCTTCTCTCTAAATGCCGAAATCACGTAAGAAACCCTTAACAAAGAAGTAACGTAAGAAATCATCTTGCCCAATCAACTCGCACTTTGTAAATGAAAATACTGAGTCTCACAGTATTGACAGGATAATGATAACTTAACCAACATCACACAGCTAATCAGGAGAAAAAGTAAGGTGGGTCTCCCAACTTCTAGTCGTGTTCTTAATTCTTAATCTTATCATTTTATCCAAACTTATATGTCACTTCTTATAAATATCTCTGTGCTATTAATTTTTTACATATTTAGCGCTTATTTCCTCCAACTAAAGAATAAACTGCTAAAAAACAGGACATATGCCTTAATGCCTACACTGCATGCCTTTCTTTTTTCATTTATACTATTACCCATGAGCTAGATTTTACTACCCCAACTTTAGATAAAGAAATTGAATGATTATGTAACTTGCCAGAAGTCTTGCTTACTTTCCAACTAAGGTCTGTATCTCCAAAGCGCATGTTTTGGATGATGGTGATGATGAAGATCAATCATGACAGCAGAAAACATTTACTGAGTCCTCTCTAGGTTTGAGGCAATATTCTAAAGCTAAACCAAAAGCCCTAAAGGGCATTTTGGATTATCTCCATTTTACACAGGAGGAAACTATGGCTCAAAGTCACTTCCAGAGCCTACATTCTTAACCACTCCCTCTTACATGTACGCTGACGCCAAACATGCAACTGCCCACCTTACATCTCCAGCAAGACACCTTAACAGCGTTTCGCTAAGAAGAATTCCACGTCCCATTCCCAACCCACTGCCACTGTCACTGTCACCATCCCATGCTGTTCAAAAATGGCTCCTCTTGGGGCGCCTGGGTGGCTCCGTCGGTTAAGCGGCCGACTTCGGCTCAGGTCATGGTCTCGCGCTCCGTGAGTTTGAGCCCCACGCCGGGCTCTGTGCTGACAGCTCAGAGCCTGGAGCCTGTTTCAGATTCTGTGTCTCCCTCTCTCTGACCCTCCCCTGTTCATGCTCTGTCTCTCCCTGTCTCAAAAATAAACGAAACGTTAAAAAAAATTTTTTTTAAATGGCTCCTCTTATTATTTAGGATGTTAGATTCCTCTTTCCTTGATGTAATTAGGAGTCCCAACTCCATTTTACTGCTGCTATCTTTTAAGCCTCATCCTTCCCTCTTCCCTTTCTGCCTCACATCTAAAGCAAGGTGATAAAGCATACTTTGATTTCTCTCAGTGGAATGAGTCTTACCATCAGCCCATCAACATGACGGCATATGCACAAAAATGGTCTAGCACGCTTGACTCCAGTTATTAACACCGTTGGCATTATACATACAGGTTTTAACTGCCAAAGTCTTCATGAAGTTAATGTATAACAGAAAGGCAATGAGCAGGGCAGTGTGATAATAAAAACTTGTGTCTAAGTCTCAAATAGCTCAAAATAAAAATATAAGCACAGAATAAAAATATTAAGTTATAAGAAGGCATTATTAACCAGCAGCATTTATTCTTTTAATACAGCATAAAATAATAACATCTTACAATTGATAGCTCCTTGTATCTGATGAATTATGGCATATTTATACTATTACCCATATATAGCATTATTTCTGATTCAAAGAAAAAGAGAGCAACTGTAGCAAGCTATATAGCACACATTGCTATCTTTCTATTAAATTATAACCAAATTTATTTCATGCCTTTAAAAGTACTGCTCCCTTTTCTTCCTAGTTCATAATACTTAGTATTTTTTTTAACTTTGGTTATTTCTGATTTAGCTAACTTGAGGCACCACAATCATTTTTTATGTACTAAAAGATTAAAGATGGAAAAAACATGGGGCGCCTGGGTGGCGCAGTCGGTTAAGCGTCCGACTTCAGCCAGGTCACGATCTCGCCGTCCGTGAGTTCAAGCGCCGCGTCAGGCTCTGGGCTGATGGCTCAGAGCCTGGAGCCTGTTTCCGATTCTGTGTCTCCCTCTCTCTCTGCCCCTCCCCCGTTCATGCTCTGTCTCTCTCTGTCCCAAAAATAAATAAACGTTGGAAAAAAAAAAATTAAAAAAAAAAAAAAAAAAGATGGAAAAAACAATGCCTAAAGTTATATTGATGCATTTGGTAGATTTATGTTAGTTTGTTTTCAAGTAACACAAACTACCAATGAAGAGTTTATTTATTAAAAATCACACCAAAGCTTTGTACTTAAATTAAAAATTAAATTGCAATTGGCACTGATATTTATCTAATAATATGGCTGCTCACCAAAAACAAAATGTGAGTTGCCAATTTCATCAAAATAAAAAATACCAAAATATGAAATAAACATTTAAACTGATCATTACCTTCACTGTATTTGGATCACATGGAACACTGCCTTGATCTAAAGATTTTTCACTTAAACCCAAAGCACTGATAGCAAAGATAAATAAGGAAAAGATAAAACACCGAAGTCCAAAAACAGATGAGTTTAAAGTGCATTTACTGTATCTTGAAGTTGATAAGAAGGAAGAATTTATAGATCACAAATCATTAAATAAAATGAGTTGCTGAGAATCAGGAACATTTTTAAAACATTTTTTTTAATGTTTATTTTTTATTTTGGAGAGAGAAACAGAGCATGAGCAGGGAAGGGGCAGAGAGAGAGGGAGACACAGAATCCAAAGAAGGCTCCAGGGTCTGAGCTGTCAGCACAGGGCTCAAATTCACTAACCATGAGATCATGACCTGAGCCGAAGTCATACACTTAACCAACTGAGCCACCCAGGCGCTCCAGGATATTTTTATAAAAATAAGGGAGTCGGGGGCGCCTGGCTGGCTGAGTGGGTTAAACATCCAACTCTTGGTTTCAGCTCAGGTCAGCACAGAGCCTGCTTGGGATTCTCTCTCACTCTCCCTCTCTCTCTGCCACCTCCACTCATGTTGTCTCTGTTTCTCTCAAAAATAACTTAAAAAAAAAAAAAAGAATAAGAGTGTCAAACCATATGATCATTTTCAACAGATGCAGAAAAAGCATTTGACAAAGTACAACATCCATTCACAATAAAAACCATCAACAAAATAGGTTTAAAGGGAACAGACTTCAACATAATAAAGACCATATATGAAAAACCCACAAGCAAACATCACCCTCAATGAGGAAGAATGGAGAGCCCCTCCACTCTCCATTCTTAAATGGATGTCCACTCTCACCACTTCTATTCAATATAGCACTGGACATCCCAGCCACAGCAATCAGACAACAAAAAGAAATAAAAGGCATAAAAATCTATAAGGAAGAAGTCAAACTTTCCCTATTTGCAGCTGACATGATATTATATACAGAAAACCTGAAAAACTCTACCAAAGAACTGCTAGAACTGATTAACAAATTCAGTAAAGTCGCAGGATACAAAATTACTCTACAGAAATCTGTTGCACTTCTATACATCAATAATGAAACAGCAGAAAAAGAAATTAAGAAAACAATCCCATTTACTACTGTACCCCAAATGGTAAGATACCCAGAAATAAACCTCACCAAAGAGGTGAAAGACCTGTACTCTGAAAACTATAGAACACTGATGAAAGAAACTGAAGATGATGCAAAGAAATGGAAAGATATTCCATGTTCATGGATTGGAAGGACACTGTTAAAATGTCTATACTACCCAAAGCAATCTACACATTTAATGCAATCTCTATCAAAATACCAACAGCATTTTTCACAGAACTAGAACAAACAATCCTAAAATTTGTATGAAACTACAAAAGACCTGGAATAGCCAAAGCAATCTTAAAGAGGAAAAAAAAAAAAAAAAAAAAACTAAGTTGGAGGCATCACAATTCCAGACTTCAAGTTATATCACAAAGCTGTAGTAATCAAACAGCATGGTACTTGCACAAAAATAGAAACATATAGATCAAGGGAACAGAATACAAAATCCAGAAATAAACCCACAATTATATCATCAATTAATTAATCTTTGACCATCCAATGAAAGACTCTCCAATGAAAAAGTCTCTTCAACAAATGGTGTTGGGAAAACTGGATAGCAACATGTTGAAGAATGAAACTGGACCACTTTCCTACGCTATACACAAAAATAAATTCAAAATGGATTAAAGACCTAAATGTAAGACCTGAAACCATACAAATCCTAGAAGAGAGCACAGGCAGTAATTTCTCTGACATCAGCTGAGCAACTTTTTTCTAGATATGTCTCCTGAGGCAAGGAAAACAAAAGCAATAATAAACTATTGAGGCTACATCAAAATAAAAAGCTTCTGCACTTGTTGTGATGATTACACAGTGATGTGTGGAAGTGCTAAATTACTATATCGTACACCTGAAACCAATATAACACTGTAAGTTAACTAATAGAAATTAAAATAAAAACTTTAAAAAGTAAAACAAATTTAAAAAATAAAAAGCTTCCATACAGTAAAGGAAACAATCAACAAAAACTAAATGGCAACCTACAAATTGGGAGAAGATACTTACAAAAGACATATCCAATAAAGGGTATCTAAAATATGTAAAGAACTTATAAAATTCAACACCCAAAAACAAATAATCCAATTTAAAAATGGGCAGAAGACATGAACAGACATTTCTCCAAAGAAGACATACAGACGGCCAACAGACATATGAAAAGATATTCATCGTCCCTCACTGTCAGAGAAATGCAAATCAAAACTATACCTCACACCTGTCAGAATGGCTAAAATCAACAACGCAACAAACAATAGGTGTTGGCGAGGATGCAGAGAAAGGGGAACCCCCTTGCATTGTTGGTGGGAATGCAAACTGGTGCAGCCACTCTGAAAAACAGAATGGAGGTTCCTCAGAAAGTTAAAAACAGAACTACCCTATGGCCCAGCAATCACACTACTGGGTATTTACCCAAAGAATACAAAAACACTAATTCAAAGGGACACATGCACTCCTATATTTATAGCAGTGTTATTTACAATAGCCAGGATATGGAAGCAGCCCAAGTGTCCATCGATTAATCAAAGGATAAAGAAGATGTTTAAGAAACAGGACTGCCTGGGTAGCTCAGTCGGTTGAGTGTCCCACTCTTGGTCTTGGCTCAGGTCATGATCTCACATTTCGTGGGATCAAGCCCCACATGAGGCTCTACACTGACAACACGGAGCCTGCTTGGGATTCTCTCTCCCTCTCTCTCTCTGCCCCTCCCCCGCTCACTCTCATGCTTTCTCTCTCTCAAAATAAATAAATTTTTTAAAAAAAGATGTTTAAAAAACAAAACAAATGAGCAAAGGGGAAAAAGAGAAACTAAGAAACAGACTCTTAACTACAGAGAACAAACTAATGGTCACCAGAGGGGATGGGGGCGGGGTAGGTGGGTGATTAAGGGGATTAAGGAGTGTGCATTTGTGATGAGCACTAAGTGATTAAAATAAAAACTTGAGGGAAAAAAAGTATAAGATAGGCATATTTTCTCTACCCATCCTTCTCTCCTAAATAATTGTTCTCTGAGTTTCTATCTGAGGGAATAGCATGGACATGTAACCAATTTGAACAATCCAGAAACCCGGGCATCATACCTAATTGTTCCTTCTCCCTTAGCACAATCACTGCATCTCTCTTGATCCAACCTCCTAAATGTCCACCTATTTCTCTCAATCCCCACCTACTCCAGCCTAATCTTTGGCCTCCATAAAGTCACACTTGGACTACTTACTGCAACAGCTTAATTATCAGACTGTTTACTTCCACTCTCATCTTCTTCCAACCCATTTTTCAGAGTAGTCTGGGTTTTACTGAAGCAAAACCCTGATCATGACATTCCCAGCATAAACCTTCCATGGCTATTAAATGAATGAACAAACACACACCCAGGTCCCAGCACTACATATGTCCTCTCGGCAATCAGACCCCTGCTTCCCTGTCCAGCATTCTCAAACCCCTACTCCAGTGGTACTAGAGGTGTCATTTTCTTAAATGACAGGATGCTCACCATCTGCCTGGATGGGCCTCCCAGCCACTTTGCTAACACAGATTCATTCATTCTCTTACCATTCAGACTTCAAGTACATCCTCCTTTAAAAAGGCCTTTCTTGACTCCAGACTCCCAAATCCCAGCTAAGTTAGGTGACCATTCTGTCTGTTCCCACAGGGCTCAATCACAACATTTGTCATATGGTATCATATTCGCCAGATTATTTCTTACCCTAGTACAATCTCTCCAAAAGCTGAGACTAGTTTTCTTCATCAGCAATTCTCTAACACCTACCATTCTGCCTTGCAAATAATATGCACTCAAATGCTCACTGACCTAACAAATGACCACATGCACTGGCTACAGCAGGAGTCACTGATGGCTCCAAGACAAACTAAACCACGTAAAGTACTGATCAGGATTAGGATAGCTGGTATGGACCTGACATGATGCTCATTTACAGGACAGCCTCCAACAGTAGAGTAACCTGTACACCTAACAAAGAACGAGTTTCTCACTGTAGCCCAAAAAGAGATTAAGTATATTCAAATTTCTGTTCCGTTATGCAAAATGTAGTTGAATACATCTACCTGGTTGTATACAGCACTTTACTAGTATGATTAAATCTTTACTATATGTAACAGGCTCGTAAATGCTCCTAAATACCACAAAACGTCCATTTAACTAAAAAATATATAAAGCAAACAAGTTATTATGGATCATCTATATTCACAAATCTTTAAAAATTAATAAGGATTCTTTAATTGCTAAAAATAAAATGCAGTCATAACACAAAATTTATCTTTTCAACGTTTATTTATTTTTGGGACAGAGAGAGATAGAGCATGAACGGGGGAGGGGCAGAGAGAGAGGGAGACACAGAATCAGAAACAGGCTCCAGGCTCTGAGCCATCAGCCCAGAGCCCAACGCGGGGCTTGAATTCACGGACCGCGAGATCGTGACCTGGCTGAAGTCGGACGCTTAACCGACTGCGCCACCCAGGCGCCCCCAAAATTTATCTTTTCAAATGAGACCCAGAAATCATCTACTTTATGGTACCAAACTTTAAAGATAGGATGTCATCTATACAATTTCTATGCTTTGCAATGAGTAAAACAAGGTGCTCAGAAGGGAAGAACTTCTCAAAATCACCTTTCTTTCAAGAAGTACCAATGTTATCAGTTTCTTGCTTATCTTTCCAGAGGTTTTTGTCTGTATATAAGCAAATACATGTTTTCTCACACTTCTTAACGCGAATAACAACAAATGTTCTGTACCATGTGAAACACATACAGGTTTGAGTCCTGTGCCCATATTCGACAGGAATAGCCCTCAGAGCATGCATACAATTACTAATGACAGCAGAGAGCAACAGTACAGTGCATAAGAATGCAGGTTCTAGAATTTTCTAACCTACTTGCTTGCTACTGGTGTAATCTTGGGCAAGTCACCAAACTTCTCTGAACCTCTATTTGCTCAGCTGAAAATGAGACTACCAGTATGCCAGACCACAGAGGCAGAATAACGATTAAGTGAAATAATCCATCCAAGTCCTTAGCAATACGCCCCGTGCATGCTGAGTGCTATACAAACCATAGCTGAAGTACAAAAGTAGATCTAAAACCCAACGCTCCTTCCTGCCTCTTGTTCCAAAACTTGTCTTCTTTCTTCAGAATTTGTTTTATACAACTTTAAAACAGAAAAAAACTATAAATTTTAACCAATTGCCACTTATACCAGTTTAGCACACAAAAGTTTTCTGTAATCAGAAATAGCATTTACACACAATTTTTATTTTGCCCTTTAATTGACTTTATTTTGTAATGTAGGTCTATAAATCAATAGCAAACATAAATAATTCTTGTTCATGAATATTATTCTATCATACTGACACAATATTCTCTAATAGTTTCCAAAACAAATAGAACTCCAGTAAGTATCTTTGGGCAAAATGTTTTTCTTTCATAATATTTACGGCCAGATTTTTCTGTAAAAGTTCTATTTATACTTGCAATGTCAACAGTATTATATAACTGGAAACATTTCCTTAAAGTCTCATCAAGGTTGGGCTGTATGTTATCTATTTTTGCTAAACATAAGAGATAGTGGTCCTGTGAATAGTTCTAATGTTCATCTTTACATTTAGAAAGACTGGACACTGTAGACACTGGGTTTGGGTTTATATCTCGTGTTGTCCATCTGATAACATTCTTTTATCATTTTCCCAGTAGAATCAAGGTTCCAAATGCTTAAAATTTAATCATTTATATACATATGTTAACTGATAAGTTCTTCTCAATATTCTCATTTCATGATGCTCTAACACCTACACCCTTGGGACACTGTAATTACTGTTCAGACAAAAGATATACATGTCAGATTTTCTAATTATTAATCTGAATCTTAAGTCCAGGTATTTCCAATTTATTCCAAGTGAAACATAAAATAACTGTAAAATAATAAATTCTGTACTTGTATCTTCCTCTAAACCCAATCCAATCTAATATAATTATTATTACACACAACAAAATTGTTATTACATATTAAACATAGCTTTTGCAGTGTTAAGATTTAACTTGGCCTCCCATCTGTATTCCCATGGGGAACTGAGGTGGCTCTGTTGGTTAAGTGTCTGACTCTTGATCTTGGCTCAGGTCAGGATCGCATGGTTCGTGGGTTCAAGCCCTGCGTCAGGCTCCACGCTGACAGTGTGGAGCTTGCTTGGGATTCTCTCTCTCCCTCTCTCTCTGCCCCTCCCTGCTCACTCTCTCTCTCTAAATAAGTAAATAAACATTAAAAAAAATTTTTTTAATTTCTTCTACAAATTTAAATATGTGAACACTTTCCTGAAGAAAAAAAATCACAAAGATTATTCAATATGAAAAATGAAATTAAAAACACAGTACCAGGGGCACCTGGGTGGCTCAGTCGGTTGAGCGTCCGACTTCAGCTCAGGTCATGACCTCACGGTTCGTGGGTTTGAGCCCTGCATTGGGCTCTGTGCTGACAGCTCAGAGCCTGGAGCCTGCTTCTGATTCTGTGTCTCATTCTCTCTCTGCCCCTCCCCTGCTCACACTGTCTCTGTCTCTCAAAAATAAATAAATGTAAAAAACATTTTAAAAAAACAAAAAAACACAGTATCATTTTAAATCATCCCTCCCACACCCAAAAAAGAACTCGGGTATATACATTTAACAAAATATGTACAGGATCTGTACATTGCAAGTTACAAAACACTGATAAAAGAAATCAAAGACCTAAACAAATGGGGAGGCATATTATGTTCATGGATTGGAAGACTCAACATAGTAAGTATTTCATTTCTCCCCAAACTGACATTTAAGCTTATTGCAATTCCTTTCCTATCAAAATATCAGCAAGGCTTTTTGTAGACATAGAGAAGTTTATTCTAAATTTACATAAAAGGGTAAAGGCCAGGGAACAGCTAAAACGATACTGACAGAGAAGAATAAAGTGAGAAGGAATCACTCCACTCCCTAGTAAGACTCCTTATAGAGCTAAAACACCAACAGAGTACAGGAATGGCAGAGGGATAGACACACAGAAAACAGAAGAGAGAACCCAGAAATACACCCACCCAAGTACAGCAAACGTCTTGTTTTTAAAGGTGTGAAAGCACTTCAGTGAAGGACAGAAAGCCTTTTCAAAATATGGTGCTGGAACAATGGCATATCCAAAGGCAAAACAAATCAACCTCAACCTAAACTTCATACATTACACAAACATTAAGTCAAAATAGAACACAGACTTAAATGTAAAACATAAGACCATAAAACTTAAAAAAAAAATAACATAGGAGAAAACATTCGGAACATAAGGCTTGGAGAACAGTTCTTCAACAGGACACCAAAAACAGTGTATGCAGAAGAAAAAGCAAAATGGATAAATTGAATATCATCAAAATTAAAAACATCTTCTCTCTGAAACACCCTGTGAATAGTAAAAGACAAACTATGGACTGGGAGAACATATTTGCCAACCACGCATGTGATAAAGTATTGAAAATACATAAAGAGGGGCACCTGGGTGGCTCAGTCAGTTAAGCATCCGACTCTTGATCTTGGCTCAGGTCATGATTTCATGGTTCATGTGACCAAGCTCCCAGTCAGCCTCTGTGCTCACTGCGTGGAGCCTGCTTGGGATTCTCTCTCCCTCTCCCTCCCTCTCTCTCTCTCTGCCCCTCCCCTGCTAGCAGGCACACCCATGTGCTCTCTGAAAATAAATAAATTTTAAAAAGAAAAAAGCAGTGACAAAACCACATACTGGCAAAGATGCAGAGGAACAAAAAATGGCACAGTCACTCTGAAAAGCAGTTTGGTGGTTCCTTATAAAACTAAACAGGCAATTATGACACAACCCAGAAACTGCACTTCTAGGCATTTATCCCAGGAAAATGAAAACTTCTGTTCACACTAAAACCTATACAAGAATATTTGTAGCATTAAAAAAAAAAGTTCATACCAGTTTTATTCATAATAGTGAAAAAGTGGAAACAACCCAAATGTCCATTAATTGATGAATGAGTGTCACACACATACCATGGACTACTTAGCAATTAAAAGGAACTAAGTGATACATGCAACAATCTGAATGAATCTCCAGGGAATTATATGGAGTAAAAAAAAGTCAATGCCAAAAGGTTATATAACGCTTGTCCATGTATAATGTTTGAAATGTCAAAATTAAAGAAATGAGTAACAAATTAGTGGTTGCCGAAAGTGGATGAGGGGCCAAAACAGTATGTGAGGGAAGTGGGTGTGCTTATAAAAGGGCAACAGGAAGGATCCTTGTGGCAACAGAAGTGCTCAGTATGTTAACTGTGGTGTAAATAAAACGTGTATCAAATTAAACACACACGCAGACACGGACACTAGGCCTGGGTGGCTCAGTCCATTGAGCATCTGATTCTTGGTTTTGGCTCAGGTCATAATCTCACAATTCATGGGATGGAGCCCCACATCTGGCTCTGCACTGACAGTGAGGAGCCTGCTTGGAATTCTCTGTCTCCCTCTCTCTCTGCCCCTCCCCCGATCGCTGTCTCTTGCAAAATAAATACACAAACATTAAAAAACAAAACAAAACAGGGGCGCCTGGGTGGCGCAGTCAGTTAAGCGTCCAACTTCAGCCAAGTCACGATCTCGCGGTCCGTGAGTTCGAGCCCCGCGTTGGGCTCTGGGCTGATGGCTCAGAGCCTGGAGCCTGTTTCTGATTCTGTGTCTCCCTCTCTCTCTGCCCCTCCCCCATTCATGCTCTGTCTCTCTCTGTCCCAAAAATAAATAAACGTTGAAAAAAAAAAATTAAAAAAAAAAAACAACAACAAATGAACACTACTACTAAAACTGAGAAAATCTGAATAGACAGATTGTATCAATGTCAATATCTTTTTTGTAATACTGTACTATAGTTTTACAAGATGTTATCATTGGGGGACAGTAGGTATTGGGTAAAGGGTACACAGGATCTCTCTGTATTATTAATTACAACTGTATGGGAATCTACAATTATCTCAATAAAATTTCAATTAAAAATAAAAAATCATTCAATTCAGTTGCACACTGTCATGGACGTATCCTGTAATAATAATAGCAACGGCAATTTTAAGAATGCACTAGCAGAAGTATGACCATCAGAAAACAATCGAAAAGTGGCAATGCTGGCTGGTTCTTTGAAAGAATAAACAAAATTGATAAGCCCCTAGCCAGACTTATAAAAAAGAAAAGAGAGAGGACCCAAATAGATAAAATCATGAATGAAAGAGATCACAACAAACACTACAGAAATACAAACAACTGTACGAGAATACCATGAAAAATTATATGCCAACACACGAGGCAATCTGGAAGAAATGGACAAATTCCTAGAAACTCATGCACTACCAAAACTGAAACAGTAAGAGACAGAAAATTTGAACATACCCATAACCAGCAAAGAAACTGAATCAGTTATCAAAAATCTCCCAACAAACAAATCTCCCAGAGTCCTGGGCCAGATGGCCTCCCAGGGGAATTCTACCAGACATTCATTTTCTTAAATAGTATTCTCTTTTTATTTTATTTTTTAAGTTTATTTATTTATTTAGAGAGAGAGAGAGCATGCACACGTGATTGGGGAGGGGCAGAAAGAGAGAATCCCAAGCAGGCTCCACGCTGTCAGTGCAGAGCTCGATACGGGGCTCAAACCCAAGGACCATGAGATCATGACCTGAGCCGAAACTAAGAGACACTCAACTGCACTATTCACCATGATCAAATGGGATTTATTGCTGGGCTGCAGGGCTGGCTTAGTGTTCGCAAATCAATCAATGCAATACACCACATTAACACAAGAAAGGATAAGAACTGTATGATCCTCTCAGGGGCACCTGGGTGGCTCAGTCGGTTGAGGGTCGGACTTTGTCTCAGGTCATGATCTCGCAGTTCGTGAGTTTAAGCCCTGCGTTGGACTCTTGTGCTGACAGCTCGGAGCCTGGAGCCTGCTTCCGATTCTGTGTCTCCTTCTCTGCCCCTTCCCCCCTCATGCTCTGTCTCTCTCTGTCTCTCAAAGATGAATAAACATTAAAAAAAAAAAAAAAAGAACTATAGGATCCTCTCAATAGATGCAGAAAAAGCATTTGACAAAATACAGCATCCTTTCTTGATAAAAACTCTCAAGAAAGTTGGGAGTAGAAGGAACATACCTCAGCATTATAATTGCCATATATGAAAGACTCACAGCTGTAACATCCTCAATGGGGAAAAACTGAGAGCTTTGTCACTAACGTCAGGAACAGGGATTTCCACTCTCACCACTGTGGTTCAACTTAGTATTGGAAGTCCTAGCCTCAGCAATCAGACAACGAAAAGAAATAAAAGGCATACAAGGAAGGAAGGAAGAAGTCAAACTTTCACTCTTCACAGATGGCATGTGACTCTACGTGGAAAACCCAAAAGACCCCACCAAAAAACTGCTAGAATTGATATATGAATTCAACAAAGTCACAGAATATAAAATCAACATAATGAAACTGGTTGCAGAAAGAGAAATTAAGAAAACAATCCCACTTATGATTGCCCCAAAAACCTTAAGATACCTAGGAATAAACCTAATAACCAAAAAAGTAAGTTCTGTACACTATAGAAAGCTTATGAAAGAAACTGAAGAAGACACAAAGAAATGGAAAAACAGTCCATGCTCACGGATTGAAGAACAAATATTGTTAAAATGTCAACACTACAAAGCAATCTACATGTGCAATGAAAATCCCCATCAAAAATAATAGCATTCTTCATAGAGCTAGAACAAATAATCCTAAAATTTGTATGGAACCAGAAAAGACCCTGAATAGCCAAAGTAATGTTGAGAAAGAAAAGCAAAGCTGGAAGCATCACAATCCTGGACTTCAAGCTGTATTCCAAAGCAGTAATCATCAAGACTGTATGGTACTGGCACAAAAACAGACGCAAAGATCATTGGAACAGAATGGAGAACCTAGATATGATATGGACCCACAAATGTATGGCCAATTAATCTTCCACAAAGCAGGAAAGAAAATGGAATGGAAAAGATAGTCTCTTCAAATGGTGCTGGGAAAACTGGACAGCGACATGCAGAAGAAGGAACTTGGACCACTTTCCTATAACATACACAAAAATAAATTCAAAACGGATGGAAGACCTAAATGTGAGTCAGAAAACCATCAAAATCCTATAGGAGAACACAGGCAGCAACCTCTTTGACCTTGGCCACAGTAACCTCTTGCTTGACATGTCTCCAGAGGCAAGGGAAACAAAAGCAAAAATGAACTACTGGGACCTCATGAGGATAAAAACCTTCTGCACTGCAAAGGACAGTCAACAAAACTAAAAGGCAACCAACAGAATGGGAAAAGATATTTGCAAATGACATATCAGATAAAGGGTTAGTATCCAAAAACTATGAAGAACTTATCAAACTCAACACCCAAAAACAAATAATCCAGTGAAGTAATGGGCAGAAGACAGGCACAGACACATCAAGATGGCTAACAGACACATGAAAAGATGTTCAACATCACTCATCAGGAAGTTACAAATGTTCAACATCACTCATCATCAGGGAAATACAAATCAAAACCACACTGAGATACCACCTCACACCAGTCAGAGTGGCTCAAATTAACAACTCAGGAAACAAGAGACGTTGGCAAGAGAGAAAGGGGAACCCTCTTACACTCTTGGTGGGAATGCAGCCACTCTGGAAAACAGAATGGAGACTCCTCAAAAAATTAAACATAGAACTACCCTATTACCCAGCATTTGACTGCTAGGTATTTATCCAAAAGATACAAAAATGCTGATTCAAAGGGGCACATGCACCCCAATGTTTATAGCAGCACTATCAAAAATAGCTAAATTATGGAAAGATCCCAAATGGCTACTGACTGATGAATAGATAAAGAAGAGGGGTGTGTGTGTGTGTGTGTGTGTGTGTGTGTGTGTGTGTGCGCGCGCAATGGAATATTATTCAGTCATCAAAAAGAAATGAAATCTTGCCATCTGCAACAATGTAGATAGAACTAGAGGCTGTTATGCTATGCAAAATAAGTCAGAGAAAGACATATATTATTTCACTCATGGAATTTAAGAAATACAACAGATGAACATAGGGAAGGAAAAATAAGATAAAAACAGAGAGGGAGGCAAACCATAAGACTCTTAAATACAGAGAACAAACTGAGGTCTGCTGGAGGGGAGGTGGGTAGGGGAATGGGCTAAAAGGATGACGGGCATTAAGGAGAGCACTTGTTAGGATGAGCACTGGATGTCATATGTAAGTGGGTTCTACTCCTGAAATCAATACTACACTGTATGTCAACTTACTTGAAGTTAAATAAATAAATTTTTAAAATAAATAAAAGTGGAAAGTCCCCCTTTTGTTTCTGTGAGGTTTGGGAGGGTTTTTTTGTTTGTTTTTTAGAGAGAGAGCAAATGCAGGGGAGGGCAAAGGGAGGGGGGCGGGAGGGAGAAAGGGATGGGAGGAGGGAGAGGAGAGGAAAGAGAGGAAAGAAGAGAGAGAGGAGAGAGGGGGAGAGGGAGGGGAGAAGGAGGGGGAAGGGGAGGGAGAGAGACAATATCTTAAGCAGGCTCCATGCTCAATGTGGAAACTGACACAGGGCTCAATCCCACAACCCTGGAATCATGACCTGAGCTGAAATCAAGAGTTGGATGTTCAACTGACAGAACCACTCAGCCACCCCTCTGTGAGGTTTTAATATTGATCACAGAAAAGACATTAACTGAAGACATACCCAAAATTCAAAGAACTCACTTTTCCAGAAGGATATATCCAATGCCCAGTAAGGATTAATTTTTGCTAAAGCTTTCTTCTAAATTGTGTTATTCCTAAAAGGCTACTCTAATGTTGTGATTGAGAAACAATTCTACATAATAGATTTAGGCATTTGTTAAAAAGAAGGAAACTCATTCTTATGTTTTATCATTCATCCATCCATTCAACAAATTTCTCACAACACTTGCTATGTATAAGAACGAGGCTGGGGACTCAGATGCCATCACATCCCACGACCTATCCTTCAGCCTGTTCTCAAGCACCTTCCCAAGTAGTAAGGAAAATTAAATAAACATAAAAGGACATCCAGTTTTACTGAGACCAGGAGACAGCTGCTGATTAGATTTTAATACAATTAAGTCTAATGTTTAATTTCTCTGCATATGACTGAGTACTGTGAAAACACTGAGGTTATGAAATACTAAGGGTATAAAATACTGAGGTTATGAAAATATTAGAAATTTCAGTTTTATTTTCATAGTGGTTATCATCTAGTAGCTAAGTATTTTTATAAACTACAAAAATGCAAATAATGAACAATGGGGTTTTATACAGTTGACCTTTGAACAACACAGGGTTAGGGGCACCGATGCCACCCACCCCACGCAGTCAAATCCTCATAAAACTCCTGACTCCCCCAAAACTACTAGTAGTCTACTGTTAACCAGAAGCCTTAACAATAACATAGTCAATTAACACATACTCTGTATGTTATACGTATTATATACTGTATTCTTACAATAAAGTAAGCTAGAGAAAAGAAAACGTTATTAAGAATATCATAAGGAAGAGAAAATGCATTAACAGTACTTATACAGCCCACATAAAAGTGGACCCATGCAGTTCGAATCCATTTTGTTCAAGGGTCAACTGTATATATGCCCTTTCTAGGCCACTTCAGAAACAAATCCAGATGGAACAAAAATGCAGGTCTTAAAATAAGCTTCATGAGGGCATAAAGACTTTGGCTGTCTCTCCAACAAATCATTTTTCAATTATAGGTAACCTATAACATCCCCCAATGAATTCAAAACACTACACTTTGTAGAGTAGCCATACAGGAAATTACAAAACTCCCTTTTAAGAATGTCTCCTTATTCCTTCAAATCAAATGAAGTGTTTCCCAGAGGTATCTAGAGGAGTTTTAGAATAGTTCAGTTGATATCTCTAGATCCTCATGGAAAACAAAGCAGAACACGTGAGCTATATAAACTGAATTAAAATTATATATTAATTCCATATACTTTATCTTCCAACTCTTAAAGTGATTCTTTCATGTCAGCCACTATGTATTAATACAGAAACTGTGATTTTTAAATATACAAATCAAATGATTTTCCCTTTTAGCTACAAAGTTATTACTAAATGTCTTACTATATAAAAAAATAAGTCCAACATGTTCACTCATCTTCATAAAGGAGTACAACATCTTCATAAAGCCAAATACAAGCTGAACTTACCACTTTTTTAAAATCATCTTCTGCTTCATCAAGTTTTCCTTGTTTGAGTAATAAGTGACCTCTCTGTAATCTTGCCTAGAAAAAAGAAAGGGCGTTCTGAGAACCACGCATTACCAAATTTTCTTTAAACACAAAGAATGAAACCAAATACACTAATGAACTATTAACGAAATATTTATTTTTCCAATGCCCATTTGACTTGGCACTCTTGAGAACAATTCCTGGAACCAATGAATGTGTATAATTTTTAAGCATTAAGTATGCTTCTTTAAAAATACTTTTAGTGCTATATCCCCCAAAATTGAAAATATGTATCCACACAAATCTTGTACATGGATGTTCAAATCAATAGCTAAAAAGTAGAAATCACCCAAATTCCTATCAACTAATAAATCAATAAGCAAATGTGACATACACACACACACACACACACACACACACACACACACAATGGAATATTGATATTGTTATTCAGCATTAAAAGGAATGAAGTACTGACACGTGCTACAACATGGGTGAACCGTGAAAACAATATGCTAAGTGAAAGAAGTCAGACACAAAAGGACAAATACTGAATGATTTCATTTATATGAAATATCCAAATAGGCAAGCCCACACAGACAGAAAGAAAAGTGGTTTGCCAGAGTCCAGGGCATAAATGGGGAGGGACTGCTAATGGGTACTCGATTTCTTTTGGGGGTGATAAAAATGTTCTGGAACTAGACAGTGGTGATGCCTGCACAACCTTGTGAATACACTAAAACACCACTGAATTATACACTTTAAAAAAGGATGAATTTGATGATATGTGAATTTTATCTCAATATATTTTTTTTTTTTTGGCCATCGTAATAACTTTTTTGTCACCACAAAAAAAAAGCTGTGTAATTTGGGACTTTACCAATCAAAGTTCTAGATATAATTTTGTTTTTATTAACTTTGGAAATATTCACTCTACTACAACCGAATAACACCTCTTCCCTTTTCCCATGCATCATTTTTCCCCCTCCATCTCTGATATTCCTCTTCTCATGTGCATGATCCCATCTCTTCCAAGAATACCAACTCTCTGATGACCAATGTGACCATAAGACAGAAACCACACTGACATTCCACTAAAACTTAACACATTACTGGGGCGCCTGGGTGGCTCGGTCGGTTGAGTGTCCGACTTCAGCTCAGGTCATGATCTCGTGGTCGATGGGTTCGAGCCCCGCATCTGGCTCTGTGCTGACAGCCCAGAGCCTGGAACCTGCTTCGGATTCTGTGTCTCCCTCTCTCTCTGCCCCTCCCTCACTCACACTCTGTCTTTCTCTGTCTCAAAAATAAATAAACATTAAAAACAAAAATTAAAAAAAAAACTTAACACATTACTTTGACAGTACAAAAAATTTCCCTGATCCTCTGTTAAGCGCATCAACACACATAAAAAGGAAAACAAAGCCACTTTAACTAATAATACTAGGAAAATGAACTACTCAACTTTTGTGAAAGGTTGTGCTCAGTTAGCTAGGTAAAGTAACAGATTAAAAGAAAGTCTGACACTTGGCAATTCTGTCCTAAAATAATAGTAATATTTCAAACCAAACATTCACCCATATCTAATCAGTTATCCCAAGTCCTTTTTAGATTATGGCAGGATATAAACAGTAAACGGGCTACCAAATTAATTTTGAAAGCATCTAACTTATCCCATTATTTTAAGCCATTACACTAAATGCCAAACATCAGGATATCCCATTAGACTGTAAATTCCTCCATTTCTGAAGCTTGTGTGTTGGTTGCAGGGGAGGATGCCATCTAATTCAGAACTGTGTCCTTACTACAAACCACTATGTAAGTGACCTATCTCCTTTTCTTTATCTTTCCTATGACAGCCTTAATTGGAACTACTGTCAGTCACTTGACAGCCTGTTAATTCAATAGCCTCTTGATCAACTGGTTACTCAGCCTCACATCTTGCCCTACACTCCCCCCAAAAACAGAGGTCTTTCTAAGCCACAAGGATGATGTCACTGCCAAGCTTCTAAAATTAACCAAATTTCCCCACTGTTCCTTTTTCACACAGATCTTTGATTCCAGGGACTTTGGATTGTTCTTACGGCCCAGTCTACTACACCACAGCAGCTTCCTATGCTCCCCAGCTATGCCTAACAGGTCGATCCTCACCTTTAAAAACAAATTACCTCTTCCAAATTTCCTTAAGTTGTCTTTAAAGAAAGTTTAGATGCACTTACTGCAGTAAAATCCATCTTCAGTTCAATCACCTTAGTTAAATCAGGAAGTGCTGCTTTTGATTTGCCCATAGCTAAAAAGACAGTAGCTCTCCGATAGTAAGCAATATAGTTATCTGGGTCACCATCTGAAAATTAAAATAATAAATATTAGCTCTTGGTAATTTCCTTAAAAACACAAATCATCTGAACCATACTAGAGTTTGCAATTCCCTTAAGGCATTTAAGAGTCTTTCCATCAATAATGGGTCCAGTTGACTAGCAAGATCACTCCAAATAAATCCAGAACAGGATTGGCAAACTGTAGTCTCTGAGCCAAATCCAACCCACAGGCTTCAAGAATATCTTTTACATTTTTAAAGAGTTGTCAAAAAATAAAAATAAAAATAAATGCACAGAGACTGTATGGCTGAAAAGCTT
Source organism: Prionailurus viverrinus (assembly GCF_022837055.1). Classification (NCBI taxonomy): domain Eukaryota; kingdom Metazoa; phylum Chordata; class Mammalia; order Carnivora; family Felidae; genus Prionailurus; species Prionailurus viverrinus. The sequence goes on along the minus strand of NC_062561.1, from coordinate 67,955,764 downwards.
AAATATTCATCATCTGGCTCTTTAGAGGAAATGTTTGCCAACCTCTGATCTAAAATATTAACTATATTCGACTCACAACTTTTATAAGTATGCAATTCAGTCTTTGTCTTTACTGAAATTTCCTTAAGTTAAATACTGATTGAGGAGCACCTGGGTGGCTCAGTCAGTTAAGCATCCGACTTCAGCTCAGGCCATGATCTCATGGTTCGTGAATTCGAGCCCCTGTGTCAGGCTCTGTGTGGACAGCTTAGACCCTGGAACCTACTTTAGATTCTGTGTCTCCCTTTCTCCCTGCCCTCCCCCACTCATGCTCTCTCTCTCTCTCTCAAAATAAACATTAAAATTTTTTTTAAAAATACTGATTGAGAATGTGACTATGCTTTATTTAGAGTTAAGAAAATTATAGACTTCCAATTAAACTGACATATTAAATGTACAATCTCTGTTCCCTCACAAATTCCAATTAATATGGCAGTGAAGAAATAAAGATACAAACCTTAGGACAAAGGAGGAGAATGGAAATGAGACAAGACTAAGTTACCAATATTTGAAAGAAGGAAAACGGATGATTAGGTTTTTTAGCTAATTCTACTTTACTCAGTGGAAGTAAACCTTGTGCTGCCAAACAGTCCTTCTAGAAAGCAATTTTGAAATACATATGTGTGTGTGTGTGTATAGATATAGATATAGATATAGATATATAGATATATATCTTGACCAAATCCAGCCACGTGTCTTAAACAAATATTTATTTATGCACAGTTCTATCATTATAAGATTTACAACTAAAACTCTCTGAAAGTTCTACCCCTGAAGGTCTTATCATCTGAAAAACATGACCAATGGCAATCTATGACAGGATGGTTTGTCATCATTCAAAATATGGTTTTGAGCAGTTGTTAATGGCATTAACCTACCTGAACCACTGCTGAGCAAGAGGACAGGAGGAGAAAGTAAAGCTATAAAACCATATATGAGAGAAGATATACAAATGGCCAAAAGCACATGAAAAGATGCTTACCATCACTAATCATTAGGGAAAGGTAAATCAAAACCACAGTGAGATACCACTTCCCATCCATTAAGATGGCTATTACAAAAACAAAGGAAGGAAGGAGAGAAAGGGAGTGAGAAAAATGGGGAACAACTGCTTAATGGGTAGAGTTTCAGTTTGGGATGATGAAAAAGCTCTGGAAATGGATGGTGATGCAGGTTGCACAAATATGTGGATGCGCTTAGTGCCACTAACCCAATACACTTAAAAATGGTCAAAACAGTAAAATTTTGTAACATACTTTTCATTATACTATTTTATTAGGATCATATTTTTGAAAAGCTATGAAAACTGGGCATTTTAACCATTAAAGAACTATTTTTTCCTCAAATCTGAAACAAAAACCAAAAACAATCCATACATCCCAGCTAAGCATCACTGAAAATTTCTTTCTTGATCAATTTTGCTCAGGAGACCAGGAAAAAAAAAAGAGCATAGTCAGCCGCCTGTATATAGGGTATTTCCTACAAAATGCTATAATTAGCCTGAGGAAAAAGTAAGATATAGAGTAACTATACTTAAGAGCATAAATGATATATAATATTTTTAGGTTCAGTTTATATTTGATTTAGAATGTACAATAAATTAAAAATATGTGAGTCTGGGCAGCATAACTGGCCTGAACAATGACTTGATACCAGTCACTTTTAAGTGACTGCCTCTGAAAGTAAAAGGAAATTCACCACATGTCAACAGTAGTTATCTGGGCAGAGAGATCAGATTTTCTTCTTTATACCAAACACATTCCAAAATGTTTCATAATAAACATGGAGTGCTTTTATATTCATTAATTTAAAAAAAATTAAGTTTTCCATGACTTATTTACACTAAGCAAAAAATGCTAGAAGTAACATGATTTAAGACCTGGAGTTTACATCACACATGATCATCTTCGTATGTCCAAATCCTACTCAATCTTTGAGGCACAGCTCAAATGACTCATTTGATGACACATGTGAAATATATACCTTCCATTCCCTCAATTTCCATAACATTCTATAATATAGTATACCTCTTACTGTGCCCATAACACTTATCACTCCCTCGGGTATCAATTATTTATACACACACCTCAGTCTAGAGAAAATAAAACTCCTTGAGTGAATTCACTCGAGTGTCTCCATATGACCTGGCCCAAGGTATTCAAATAAAAGGAAATGGAAACAAATTCCTGATCACCACAACAAATGCCAACACTGAGACCTGCCTAGGACAAGCAAGGGGCTAAAGTCAGTACAGACATGGCTTCTTTGGTCTTTCTTTCATTTCCACAGGACACTGTAGTACTCAGCGGGTCCCTGGAGCTAGCCAGCTTTCCCACAGGGTCTCCTCAGCCCTACCATACCCCAGGAGCTCCTCTCTTGCTTCTGGCTTTGATTCCTGGGTCCTTCTCATTGAGAAAGCCCAAGAAACGCTTCATGTGAAGGGCTTCTGTTCTGTTTGCTTTCCCTAGTGCCATCCTGTTGTGGACAAGGAGGAAGCACGCCAACATCAGCCCTGCCACAGACCAAGAGAAACATTTCCCAGCCTCCGGATGAATATGGTCCACTTCCCATGGGTCTTGTTTCCAGAGCCAGGTCTGTAAACCCAGGGAGCAAATGTTTTGTTGTCACACTCTGTCCAGCCCAGAAGAGGTTTTTCTCAGAGGGGACAAAAGAGGAAGGGGGCTAAAGTCTCTGCTGCATTGCCCGCCCTCTGGTCCCTGCAGTCCTCCCAAGTTGGCACAGAGGGTATGACAGACACTGCCATCTCTTGCTTTTCAAAGAGTTGCTGCCTAGGGGCACCTGGGTGGCGCAGTCGGTTAAGCATCCGACTTCAGCCAGGTCACGATCTCGCGGTCCGTGAGTTCGAGCCCCGCGTCGGGCTCTGGGCTGACGGCTTGGAGCCTGGAGCATGTTTCCGATTCTGTGTCTCCCTCTCTTTCTGCCCCTCCCCCGTTCATGCTCTGTCTCTCTCTGTCCCAAAAATAAATAAACGTTGAAAAAAAAACATTTTTTTTAAAAAAAAGAGTTGCTGCTTGTAGATTCTGACCTCACTGGTCCGGGTAAGCTTTCCATTTGGAGTGCTTTCCATCCAGGAGGCAAAGCAAACAAACATCTGGTCACCCAGTTCCCTTTCTCCCTGCCAGCCACCCCACGCAGGGATTCCAGAGAACAGACCTGGCTCTTAAAAAGATGTGCCTCACCAGGATATTCAGATCATTCTCCCATATGAAATCAGCAATGGCATGTTGAAAAACAGATGTCGGTTATTTTGACCTCTGTATCTAGTTCTTTCAAGAAAAAAAAAAAAGAATGCTGAATGCTAGCATTGGGCAACTTATCAGAAAGTACCTACACTTCTATTTGGGGAAAAACTGACCATTTCAGTCCATGCAGAAAAACCTCTAATGAGGATTACATATGACACAGCTTTTAAGTATTTGATTACACATATATTAAAAAATGTTTATATACAATAATCTGGAGCACTTTCATTTACTTTATTCTTCAGTTTTTAGGTATTTTTAAGATATGAAATCAGATTAGAGACCCATTTTATAACAATGAACCTACAAAATTGAGTAATCAAATGACAGTGGCTCAACATATGAATGAAGAATCAATGTTCTGAGTGCCTGGGTGGCTCAGTCATTAAGTATCTGACTCAGGCTCAGGTCATGATCTCACAGTTCATGAGTTTGAGTCTCACACTGGCCGAGCCCTGCTTCAGGTGAGCACAAACCCTGCTTCAGGAGAGCCCCCGCTTCTCTCTCTCTCTCTCTCTCTCTCTCTCTCTCTTTCCTCCCCCACCTCCCACTGCCCCTCCTGGGATTTTCTCTCTCTGCCCCTCCTTCACTTGCTCTCTCTCTCTCTCAAAATAAATAAATGTGCTCTTTATTTTTTTCTTTTTTTTTTCATGTTTTCAGTGAACACCTTGTTTTGTTTCTTAATATAATTTATTGTCAAGGTAGCTAACATACAGTGCATACAGTGTGCTCTTGGTTTCAGGTATAGATTCCTGTGATCCATTGCTTACATAAAACACCCAGTGCACATCCCAACAAGTCCATCCGCAAAGCCCATCACCCATTTTCCCCTCTCCGCTGCCCCTCTCATCAACCCTCTGTTTGTTCCCTGCATTTAAGAGTCTCTTATGGTTTGCCTCTCTCTGTTTGAAACTATTTTTTCCCCTTCCCTTCCCTTCCCTTCCCCCCATGGTCTTTTGTTAAGTTTCTCAAGTTCCACATATGAGTGAAAACATGAGATCTGTCTCTGACTTATTTCACCCAGCATGATACCCTCCAATTCCATCCACGTTGTTACAAATGGCAGGATTTCATTCTTTCTCATTGCCAAATAGTATTCCACTGTATATATAAACCACATCTTCTTTGTCCATTCATCAGTTAATGGACATTTGGGCTCTTTCTATAATTTGGCTATTGTTGAAAGCGCTGCTATAAACATTAGGGTACATGTGCCCCTATGAATCAGCACTCCTGTATCCTTTGTATAAATTCCTAGTAGTGCTATTGCTGGGTCGTAGGGTAGTTCTATTTTTAATTTTTTAAGGAACCTGCACACTGTTTTCCAGAGGGGCTGTACCAGTTTGCATTCCCACCAACAGTGCAAGAGGGTTCCCATTTCTTCACATCCTCGCCAGCATCTGTTGTTTACGGAGTTGTTAATTTTAGCCACTCTGACTGGTGTGAGGTGGTATCTCAGTGTGGTTTTGATTTGTATTTTCCTGATGAGGAGTGACGTTGAGCATCTTTTCATGTGCCTGTTGGCCATCTGAATGTCTTCTTTAGAGAAGTGTCTATTCATGTCTTCTGCCCATTTCTTACTGGATTATTTGTTTTTTGGGTGTTGAGTTTGGTAAGTTCTTTATAGTTTTTGGATACTAATCCTTTATCTGATATGTCATTTGCAAATATCTTCTTCTATTCTGTCAGTCGCCTTTTAGTTTTGTTGATGATTTCCTTTGCAGTGAAGAAGCTTTTTATCTTGATGAGGTCCCAATAGTTAATTTGTCCTTTTATTTCCCTTGCCTTCAAATCAATGTTCTTAGTTGTATGAGGTCACATGGATGGCAAAACAAAATAGTTTCCCCTAGATCTTCATCTTAAAATACCAACAGTTCCTAGAACTAGTGTCCATTCCTGTATCATTGTGCATGAAGTAGCAACTGAACAAGGATCGGTTTAAAAATTCATGCTTGGGGCGCCTGGGTGGCTCAGTCAGTTGAGCGTCCGACTTCAGCTCAGGTCACGATCTCACGGTCCGTGAGTTCAAGCCCCGCGTCAGGCTCTGGGCTGATGGCTCAGAGCCTGGAGCCTGCTTCTGATTCTGTGTCTCCCTCTCTCTCTGCCCCTCCCCCATTCATGCTCTGTCTCTCTCTGTCTCAAATATAAATAAACATTAAAAAAAAATTAGGGGCGCCTGGGTGGCTCAGTCAGTTGAGCGGCCGACTTCAGCTCAGGTCATGATCTCACGGTCCGTGAGTTCGAGCCCCGCGTCGGGCTCTGTGCTGACAGCTCAGAGCCTGGAGCCTGTTTCAGATTCTGTGTCTCCCTCTCTCTCTGCTCCTCCCCTGTTCATGCTCTGTCTCTCTCTGTCTCAAAAATAAATAAACGTTAAAAAAATAAAATAAAATAAAATAAAATAAATAAAATAAAATAAATTTAAAAAATAAATAAATAAAATTCATGCTTAATTTCTCATAAAACAACATCTGACAACCTTGAAAATAATCACTTATCCTGTTATCCATTCAATACACAATACAGTTCATTATTTAAAATACTTGCAAGCCTACCTAAAGAAATACTAGATTTCATGTGAAAACATGCCATTCAAATTGTTATACTCGTTTATTAGAAACTTGAACATGAGAGATGGATTTAAGGTCTAATCTTCAAACTACTATTCAAATATGAAAAGATAAGCTGTAATAAAATGCAACTAATGAAGAAAATACATCAGAAAGCCAATTACAAACGATGTTATAAACAGTGGTAGTGGAAAACAGAAAGACCACACTTGTCTAAATACAGAAAAATGTTATTCTTGCTCCCAGCTAACCCAACTCTATCCCTTCATTTAAACTTTTACTGAGCACCTACCAGAGAGTAAAATAATAATGGCAAAATAGGATACTACCTATCTTTAAGATGTGTGTGTGTGTGTCTCTCTCTCTCTCTCTCTCTCTCTCTCTCTCTCACACACACACACACACACACACACACACACACAGAGGAATATTACTCAGCCATAAAAAAAAGAATTAAATCTTGCCATTTGCAACATCATGGATGGACCTAAAAGGTATTATGCTTTATGCTAACTGAAATAAATCAGGAAAAGATAAATACCATATGATTTCATTTATTTTATTTTTAAAGGTTTTAGTTTTAATAAACCTCTACACTCAACATGGGGCTTGAACTCACAACCCCAAGATCAAGAGTCACATGCTCTACCAACTGAGCCAGCTAGGCACCCTCCATACGATTTCACTTATATGTAGAATCTAAAAAACAGCATAAGCAAACAAACAACAGACTCTTAAATATAGAGAGCAAACTGATGACTACTGGATGGGGTGGGGTAGAGAGATGGGTAAAATAGATAAAAAGAATTATTTATTTTATAAAAAAGAGATGAAACACACAGTAGGGGAATATACTCAATAATACTATAATAATGTTGTATGATGACATGACTACACTTATTGTGGTGAGCACTGAATCATGTGTAGAATTGTCAATCACTATGTTGTCCATCCACCTGAAACTAACATTGTATACTAATTATACTTCAATAAAAATAATGAGGGGCGCCTGGGTGGCGCAGTCGGTTAGGCATCCGACTTCAGCCAGGTCACGATCTCGCAGTCCGGGAGTTCGAGCCCCGCGTCGGGCTCTGGGCTGATGGCTCAGAGCCTGGAGCCTGTTTCTGATTCTGTGTCTCCCTCTCTCTCTGCCCCTCCCCCGTTCATGCTCTGTCTCTCTCTGTCCCAAAAATAAATAAACGTTGAAAAAAAAAATTAAAAAAAAAAAAATAATGACAATGGTAATAACAACAATGAGATTCTACCTATCCTTAAGAAGTTCACCATCTTTTGCATTAGAACATGATGTTTAAAAAGTCATTAAGGTACTTTCTTTCCTTCTGTCTAAATGTGAATAGTAAATGCCCATCCCCATTTCACAAATGAGGTCCAAATGTGATGAGAAAGCACCATGATACGTTTGTGACAAATAAATGTAGGCATAGGTTTTGTTTTTTGATTTAGCAAAACTATAAATGTGATACTGACTTTCTTACCAAGCAAATAGAGAAAACTATCATTTCAGACATGCCTACCATTTAATCCACCACATTAGACAGGCATTCCTGCCCAATATAGCTCAGACATTCTGTTAGGTCTATCAAAAAAGTGATTTCAGACCCTAGAATTCATTATTTCCTTAAGACCATGCAGCGGGAATGAGAGTCAGGTCATTTTCACATTGCACTGCAGTTTTCTCTAATGATAAATCTCTAAACAATACTTGTGTCTGACTACTTCATAACACTGAAATGGATGCAACTGTTTTAGAAGACTAATTGGAAAGTGATAATCAACATCCTTCCTTAAATCACAGTTTCCGACAAATCGAGAATATTTCCCCATCTTAAATCTTAAAACTCCTGCCAAAAAATATTCATATGCCAGATACAAAAAAACTTCATATCACTGATAGACCCGTACCACTCTGTAGGAACAATGTGATGCTACTGATTTTTAATACATAAACCTTTTATTGTGTTAAAAATGTAATCATAAAACATACCAAGCCCAAGTAATTTTCAAAATGCACCTAGTAATTTTTCAAGAATGAAAATGGAAGGGTGCCACAACCATAAATAATGTCAACTACAGCATTATAATAAGAAATGATCCATTGATACTTACAATGCTGCCAGCCAAATTCTATTACAAACTTTCACATCAATTTCTAATCACAGAAGTTAAATAAAGTACATCACAAAATTTAGAAGCTGGGAAGTGTAACAAATGAATAAACATTTAATGAACTCTTTTACACAGTCAGTTTAAAGCAATGTATTAAACCATGGGTGATATTTCACCACAGAAGATTGGCATATATTTTACAGCAGCCCAGCTCTACCGCCTACAGCAACAAGCACACAATTTGTTAGTCTACAAGTCAGGAGACCCGGACAAATTCACTGTTGGTGAGACGCTCTCCCTAACTCACTGGGCTACCTGAAGCAGCCAGTGTGGCCATGCTAAATGTGAGGTCTGGTAAACCAGACAACTGAAACAGAGGATCTAACGTTCTTTTCTGATAAACACACTTTTAATAGGAGGGTCAGTAGGCCATGACACCACCACCCCCCTCACCATCTCCTGTATACTGCCATCATATACAATTTAATCTTTGTTTTCTACAGTTGGCTATAATCTGTGTTTGACACAAACTAAGATGATGAATGTCCCAAACTACACAGGTCTTTCTGAGAAATTAAGACATGTGAACATTCTGAGAATTGTTGTAAGTCGCCAAATCATGACAAACAAAAGGGCACATAGCTCTACAGCTCTCTGAACTCTGAATGCACTAGCACTGCTTCACTTTCTCCCTTCGCCGAATTTCACAAATAAATTATCAGTTCTTAGCTTTACTAACTGACATCTGACAATGAATATAATATTTTATTGGGTATTTTGGGGAAGAACCATCTCAAGAGTTCAAGTACAGCAGTGAAGCTAAAGAAAAGCAAGAAGTCATTTTAAACGACCGTAACAATATGCCATGGCCTTAACGTTTCTGCTAAAAGGGAGATTTAAAAAAGCAAATAATAAAGTAGAAAATAGGTAGGAGGTGTAAGTTTCTGCAAATATTCTTGCAGTACTAGGGAAGAATCAATATTTTTTAAGACATGCTTTATCTAAGACAATAATTGAAATTTTTTTTTTTTTAATTTTTTTTTTTTTTTTTTTTCAACGTTAATTTATTTTTGGGACAGAGAGAGACAGAGCATGAACGGGGGAGGGGCAGAGTGAGAGGGAGACACAGAATGGGAAACAGACTCCAGGCTCTGAGCCATCAGCCCAGAGCCTGACGCGGGGCTCAAACTCACGGACCGCGAGATCGTGACCTGGCTGAAGTCGGACGCTTAACCGACTGCGCCACCCAGGCGCCCCTGAAATTTTTTTAATTACCACGCTGCAGCAGAGCTCAAACCACCAGAAGAGTGTGGACTCAGTAATGACATGGTCATTTAGTATATGGTCTCCAGTGAAAATTAACTGGTACAAATTGCTGTGCCGATTACCTACCACCTCCCAAGGTGAGCTAATTGCTAAAATGAAAAAACCTACCTAACAGAAATTTCACATAGTTAAGAAAATTCTATTAACATATCAAGTCTGTTTTTTAAAAGTCTTAATTTTCAGAGATATAAAAACTGTATTTCTACAGATCCTACATGTGTGATTGTACCCTATTTTCAAAAAAAAATCTTTATATACATTATTCTCACCAATCTTCACAAAAAATCCTTTTAGGTGGCACAGTGAAAACTGCTAGGAATATGCAGGTAACTTGTTTAAGTCTATATTTACTTACATAACTTAACCAATAATCATAGGATTATCAAGTGGCAAAGCCAAGATTAAAAACTTTGGTTTCCTGTTATTCCAGAGGGTTAATAATACCAGTAATAAAAGTGTGAGTTTACAAAAAAGCATTAAGAAAAATACTGCCAAACCAAAATCTAATTATGTTCTGTTTACAAAGTAAATTACAGGAGTGGGATGATCATTCTTCTGGTGAGAACTTTATCTTACCAAAAACATAGAAAAAAATAAAAAAACCCACCTCATTACCCTACAGGTTAACTTGTCACTCTTAACCATCCCAAATAAAGGTGAGAATGTATAATTTAAGAGAGGATTCCAAAAAGTCAGTGTCAGAAAGTCCTGCACAAAAGCATATAGAAAATCCTTTAAGCCCTCACTTAGAACCTATTTATTGTGGCCATCTCGTTTCTCTCAGTCCCAATAGATTAAAAGCTGCAGAGAGTAGAAACTATAGACAAACATAAGTGAGCAACAGGATGTCCAGCCTAAGGGAGTGAGGAAGTTTGACCAACACAGAAGAGGCAACGGACTACAGGAACCCCCAAGGGCCTCAAAGTAAAAGAACTATACTTCTGATCTCAAGTCATCAAGAAAATTAAACCGTCTTTAGTGAAATCTTTTAGGGGGGGTAAAAAACTATATAATACAGTGAGAAAAGCTTTCTGTCAAAATTATCTTGACTTGGGGCGCCTGGGTGGCTCTATCAGTTGGGCGTCCGACTTCAGCTCAGGTCATGATCTCACAGTCTGTGGGTTCGAGCCCCGCATCGGGCTCTGTGCTGACAGCCTGGAGCCTGCTTCAGATTTTGTGTCTCCCTCTCTCTCTCTGCCCCTCCCCTGCTTTCGCTCTGTCTCTCTCAAAAATAAATAAAGGTTAAAAAAAAAAATCTTAAAAAAAAAAATTATCTTGACTTATTCTTGATACTTACAGTAGAAAATGTAGTTATCTGGAAAATTCTCTTGTGTTAGATACATATGCATTTAAGTGTTGTGTATTTATTTTATTAATCTATTTCACCCAAAGTCCTGCAAATATTTTTAAATGTTTTCTTTCAACATTAAATAATGTTTATTTTAAATGTTATCCAAATGCTATTAACTAGAAATAACTAGGATGGCCACTGAGGGTTTTGGTTCCAAGATACAAACCTACTGCAGCATGAAACTGAGATAAAGCATCAGCTAGTTGTCCAGCTGCAAGTAATTTCTTGCCCAATTCAAGATGTTTCTCAACATCTGCATTTACTCCACATTCAGCACCTAAAAACAACAACAAAAATCAGTTAACTCTCCATGACCAAGATTCAGTTCTGAATAAAATGTTAAAAATACAGTTATCTCCCTCAAGCATTTGCCCAGATAAGAGTCACAGAAGCCAAAGACATAGCTTTAGCTATAGAAAAGGTAACTTAATAAAGCACAGTGCTTCATTTAAAGCATATAAGCCACCCAAAAATACACCCTGGTCATATCAAAAGAATGTAACTGTCTCCAAAATATAAGGGAAACTGCATAACCCAGTAGTAAAAATACATCGAACAACAAAGTCAGAATTCCTTTGTTAAACTAGAATCTCATTTTAATGGGTATTATCACCAAGTCCACTCTAATATTCAAGTACTAATTAAGCATCTACAATGCATCAGGCACTATTCTAGGTATTTGGGATAAGTGAGCAAAACACACACACACACACACACACACACACACACACACACACACACACACCTCTGCCACTCACGGCACCTGACATTATGAAGGGAGAAGGCAGACACGAGAAATACATACACTACACAGTATGTTAGGTGAGAAGTACCACGGAAAAAGTCAAGCCACATGAGGGCACCAGAAGTGCTGGTGCTTCCAGTATTAAAGAGCATGGTCAAGGGTGGGCCTCATGGAGAAGCTGACATCTGAGCAAAGACAAAGGAAAGGAAGGAAATCACCAGGCAGATATGTAGAAAAAGAACTTTCTAAGAGGAACCAGTTAGTGCAAGGGCCCTAAGTCAGGAGAATCCCAGCTTATGTTTCAGAAACAGCAGGGAGACCAGGATGGCTACCCCAGAGCCAACAAGGAAAACAGTACTAGACGATGAGGTCAAGAAGCAGAGGGCCATGTACAGCTTTGGGTAAAATGGGGAGCTCGTGAGGAACTGTGAGTAAAATAACCTCCTCTGACTGACTAGGCCAGTTATCAATGTGCTACCTCTCTCCTCTGAATTCATCTTTCAGTACCTGGCTTTAAAAATGGACTGGAGTTTTTAAGCATTTCTTCTTTATACTGAGTACAATATTACACTCTGTCAAGTAAAAGGTACTGAAGGGGCACTGCAGGAAAGACACCTTCAGGGTCTTGTTGCTATCTTTATTTTGTTCTGGTTCCTACTGCACGGTACCTATGGGGAGGATACCCAGTGGCTCCCAGTCCTAGCCATATGCCCCTGGGTCCAGTCCCTCAGCAACCTGGTAGCCTTGACCAGGCACTACCTCCCAATGAGGACACCATGAAGTCCAGGTTTTATGCACACACACAGCACCCTGACTCCCCCCCCACACACACACACACACACAGGCCAACCAACCCGGGTTCAACTACACTTAAGAGGGTTATTTCCTGCTTGCCCAGCTACAGTGGACCAGCTCTAATCTCAGCAACTCAACAAACTTTTCTACCAGCAACTTAAGGTTGTACCTCTACCTTCTCTAATAAGATCTTAAACCCAAGACTTTAGTAGTTCACCCCTCTAAGTTGGCCCTTCTTTGGGGACCATCTGTTAGCCCCAGAGTATCCTTTAGAGCTCCCTTTACATATTTATAGTTATTCTCCTATCATAGCATAACAATTCTTTATATTAAACTTCCCTCTTTTAAATTACTCTGTGGTCTCTGTCTCCTGAATGGATCCAGATTTATATACAGTTGGCACTGGGGAATGGTCCTAGCAGACCCACAAAGACAGGATTTAAGCACAAGTTTGGTCATATCCTTGAGCTTGAATGTAGTGATGAACTCGTTGTCAATGAGAAATAAGATGTCAGTAATCCACAGCAGGTATTAGAATCATAATTAATCAAGATACCATTTGTGGTTGACAGTAATCCCATGCTAACTAGAAAACCGAGACTGTTGTTGAACTTGACCCCAATAATAGTAGTGATGAAGGTAAGGACTGTGGTTCGGGGGGATTCTTCTGAGTGCATTAGAGCACTTTCAGAGACAAAGAAAGAAGCAGCTCAGCCCGAGCCCTCAGCTCAAGTCTCTTTCTGCGAGCTTCCATGTCAGCCCTAAAACAATTTCTTATTTTTGTAGCCACACAGCCGATTGAGCTGAAAATCAAAAACAAAATTGAATGTAACGTGTGTAGAAGGGTGCATATGGAAACTAAGAAGCCAAAGCATTTCTCATTTATGGTGAGCATGAGGTTCCACTATTCAGATACTTAGAATGATGCTAAAATAGACACTGCCCAAAAAAAATTCAGAACAATCATCACTTGGGAAGGTGGGAGAAACGACAGACTGGGAAAGGGCAGATGAGAACCTTCTGGGGTGATAATGTTGTAATCTTGATAGAGGTTTGGGTACACAGGGAGGTGCAGTTATCAAAACTCAGCAAATAGACACTTAAAATATGGACATTTTATTATACATAAATTTTACCCCCCAAAAAGCTGTTGATGATATGCATGTTAAAGTGTTTAGGGAAATCTGCACGGATATTATGAAATATATATATTTATGTTTGTGTATTTATTTTGAGTGGGGGAAGAGACAGAAAGAGAGGGAGAGATAATCCCAAGCAAGCTCCACACTGTCAGCGCAGAGCCCCACACAGGGCTCAATCTCACAAACCATGAGATCATGACCTGAGCCAAAATCAAGAGTCAGACGATTAACCAACTGAGCTACCCAGGTGCCCCTTGAAATATATTTTTTTGAAAAGAATTAATGGGTAGAGAAATGCCCAGATAAATATGTGTTAAAACCAAGTATGATAATTATATTAATGGCAGAATCGAGATGATGGATATAGGCACACACATTACAAAATTCTTTCAACTTTATGAAATGTTTTAATAATACAATTTTCGGAAAATATACAATATAGTGTTGTAGTGGGGGAATACACGCAGGGTGCTGTAAGGACACAAGTTAGGGCACCTAACACCTATAGTTAAATAAAATTTAAAATTTGGGGTGACTGGGTGGCTTGGTGGGTTGACTGTCCAACTCTTAATTTCAACTAAGGTCATGATCCCAGGGTCATGGGATGGAGTCCTGTGTCAGGCTCTGTGCTGAGCATGGAGGCTGCTTAAGATTCTTAAGATTCATTCATTTCTCTCTCTCTCTCTCTCTCCCTCCCTCCCTCTCCTCCTCTCCCCTGCTCTTTCTCTCAAAAATAAATTTTTTAAAAAATGAAAACAATTTCAATTTCTCAGTCATTAGTCACAGTTTAAGTGCTGGAAAGCTACTGGCTAGTCCAGGAAACAGTGCACATAATATTGAACACTTCCCATCATCATAGAAAGTTCTACTGGATGGCACTGAGGGGGGTTTTACTGAAGTATCACCCGAAACCCAAAGGAAAAATGGGGACAATACCGCCTGCATGAAAAAGCCTTAAGAGGGAAAAAAAACCAACACTCCAAACACAAAGAACATCATATTTAAATGCCCAGACGGAAGAGAATTAATGAGGCTTTCAGAGAAATTAAAGTCCTGCATTTCAGCTCTCTCTCCTCTCCATCATGATTTAATTATTCTGGAGTGGGTCACTTTAAGTGCTAGGTGAGTCTCATAAATAGCCAGCACGGAAGAGGGAAATTATAAGGTATCCTGTTACAACAACCCAGGTAACTTGACAGCGAGGCGATCGAGTGTGGAGTAGGTGTGTGGAGGAGAAGCCATGAAAAAAAAGAAGAGTAGATTGCTCAGAGGAATAGAAGAGAGAAAGACAACTACACATGACTTGCGGTGACTGGCTGGATGTGGAGGGCGGGTGAAGAAAGACCAGGAATGCAGGGTCCAGGATATCCACAACAATGTGGGCAACTATGTGAGCCTGCCACTTTAGCCATCAAAAGCAACTGAATTCTTTATTTCATCTAACATAGCAAAGAGCTGAAAGAAATGCACTCTATCTTGCTATTTTCCCTACTAAACAAAGTACCTTTTTCAGCTTCCAGCGTTCCTAGTTTCTGTGCAGTGTCTTATTACCTTGGCTGCCTGATGGACCCCTCCACACAAGGAAGACAAGGAAGGGGAGGGAGGGAAGGAGAAAACCTTAACTTGATGGCCTCAAAAACTTAGGATCCTGTGAACCCTGTTTGTTTGGGGCAACAATGTGAAGACGGCTACCCTATTTAAGAGTGTGTGAGTAACATGTAGAGAAATTAGTTGGGAGTTTTCAATGGGCTGGGAAAGCACTGTTTTTCCCTTTATTTTTTTTTAATGTTTATTTCTTTATTTTGAGAAAGAGAGAGAGAGAGAGAATGAGCAGGGGGAAGGGCAGAGAGAGAGGGAGGGAGCATTCCAAGCAGGCTCCAGGCCTCAAGCACCGTAAGATCCCATGAACCATGAGATCGTGACCCGAGGCAAAATCAAGAGTTGGATGCCTAACTGACTGAGCCCCCCAGGTGATGTGGGAAACAAAGGCAGAAGGAAACAGCAGATAAAATTAAATTTCCTTATAACCTGCAACCCATTAACAACTACCTGAGGCTAGAGTTTCTCCAGGAACTCCCTACTGTCTTAATGCTAATGCTTTGCTAGAGGAAAAACCACCTTAGCTTGACAATAGCTAGGCCTCCAGTATCCTGTGAGTCTTCTTTAGCAGATGAAAATCTCTTTGGAAACTTCCTCTTGACATTACCTCCCACCAAATCCCAACTCTATAAGCAGTCTCTCCACAGGGTCCCAGAGCAGCTCTTCCTGCCCATGGGTCTTATCCCCGTGCTTTAATAAAATCGCTTTTGCACCAAAGATGTCTTCAAGAATTCTTTCTTGGCTGTCGGCTCCAGACCCCACAAACCCCACTATCATCCCAAAACCTCATCACCAGGCACCCCTATTTTTCCCTTTAAAAATGAGAATTTCCCTGTAAATTCACTATGCAGTAACGATTCAGAAACCAGTTACGTTCTGACAGTGAGGGTCACCTGTAGTTCCACCTAATTCCATACCATATCCAAAAATAACCTGCTTTTCATAATGAAGACTACGGAAACCAAGGTATTTCATTAAACAAATGTTACTGAATATACACTATGTGTTAAACTGTGGCCATAACAGAGATGAACAGGGTGGTCTTCCTCAAAGAGGCAATGAGGAGAATCCCTCAGGCTTTAGTCATTTATGAGAATGCCCTAGCGGGCAGGGTTCCCATCAGTGACTCTGGAGAAAGGCTGTTTTTGAACATTACACTGGCATCTCTGCCACATATTGAAGTATTTACAGAATATATAATATGAAGAACAGCACTGACTTCAAAATAATCTTGAAAGGAAAATGAAAGTATAAGTGAAATAAGATTGGCCATATGTTGATAAATTCTGAAGCTGGCTCACAATACTATTCCCTCTACTTTGGTATATTTTTAAGATTTTCCCAGGGGCGCCTGGGTGGCGCAGTCGGTTAAGCGTCCGACTTCAGCCAGGTCACGATCTCGCGGTCCGTGGGTTCGAGCCCCGCGTCAGGCTCTGGGCTGATGGCCCAGAGCCTGGAGCCTGTTTCGGATTCTGTCTCCCTCTCTCTCTGCCCCTCCCCTGTTCATGCTCTGTCTCTCTCTGTCCCAAAAATAAATAAAACGTTGAAAAAAAAATTTTTTTTTTTAAAAAGATTTTCCCAAATCAAGTTTTTAAAAAATTTAAATCCTTTCAATAAAGAGAAAACTGGCTTATAAAAATCTCTTACACTGGGGCCCCTGGATGGCTCAGTCGGTTAAGCATCCGACTTTGGCTCAGGTCATGATCTCATGGTTCATGAGTTCAAGCCCCACATTGGGCTCTCTGCTGACAGCTCAGAGCCTGGAACCTGCTTCAGATTCTGTCTCTGTCTCTCTGCCCCTCCCCTGCTCGTGCGCTCTCTCCTTCTTTCTCTCTCTCTCAAATATAAAATAAAACATTAAAAAAAAATCTCTTATATCAAAAATGTTTTGAAGTAAGTGGACCACAGGGACTAGCACATGAGCCTACCTCCCAACATACTCAAATTTACAGAAGCTATTTAAAGAATAAATGCATAACCTTGCTGGGGGTGAGGGGGGAATTTTTATTTAAAGAAGAAGGCCATCAGAGAAACAGAAATCTTAGGGGGAAAATGTAGAAAGGACAGAATAGGGTTAGTGGGCAAAATCACATACAAACACCATTCCGGGGAATGTGTGCCATGGAGGCAGATGCAGTCCTTTATGCTCCAAACTCCAATACAAGGAAAAGGAAGGGACCCTTGGATTTCCCAGCCTCCAGACAATTGGCCTTCTCCCACAAACTGCTCTCACACTGGCAATGAGCAATTCTAAAATTTACAAAGATAATCATAAAATCAATCTTTAAGAAACTAATACCAAGTAAGAGAATTTAGGGGAAATAATTAGTGGAACAAATAATAAAAAAATTCTAAAAATGAATATAATGGCCATTCTTACAAATTCAAAAGGATGCAGCATTCATAACACACAGAACAGACCAACTATTTATTCATTTATTGCTGTAGCAGTGGAGAAAAAGATAAAATCATTTCTAAGCGCCATAACAAACTGCCAGAGGAAAGGAGGAGTACTTAATACAAAGGGGTCAAATAAGTCTTCCCTAAGAAGATAATGTTTGAGTTAAAACACAAAGGGGTGTGGGGATAGGGAGGATCCTGAATGACAAGTGCCTCCAGAATGCCAAAATATGTCCAGACAAGGAGTACAAAACAAGTGCAAAGGGCTTAGATAGGACCAAGCTCACCTTCGAGGAATCGAAAGGAGGCTCCAGCATGTTAGGAAGGATAGAGGACAGGTGCCTGAGTGGCTCAGTCAAACTTCGGACTCTTGGTTTCGGCTCAGGTCATGATCTCATTGTTCCTGAGATAGAGCCCATTCAGCTCAGGTTATGATCTCACGGTTCCTGAGATAGAGCCCCATGTAGGGTGGAGCCTGTTTGGGATTTTCTCTCTCCCTCTCTCTCTGACCCTCTCCTGCTCATGCACAAGCACATGTGTGCTCTCTCTCTCTCTCAAAATAAATATTTAAAAATAATAAAATTAAAAAAAAAAAAGGATAGAGGATGCAGGCAACATAGATCACAATGGGCCTTTCAGGCCAAGTTATGAAACTTACATTTTATTCTAAGTACAAAGACACATCATTAGAAGGGTCTTACTAAGGAACTCACTACCTGATTTACATTTTAAAAAGACCCCTGCTGGCTGCAGTGTGGAAAAGAGATTAGAGGCAGACAAGAATGTGAAGAAGTGTGGTGGGTAGCAAGCTGCATTATAGTATATACACTCTGATTTCATTTATGCTTAAAATATATATATAACATATATTCCTAGATTAACTTTTTCCAGTAAAAATGTACTCATGTACTAATACAGTACAAACTTAATAAACTGAGAAAGATGTTCCTGATTGAATAATCACTTGCAACTGAAAACTCTTGTAAAGAATATTTGCAAACACTATATACATATAATATTTTACAACGAAGCAGCCAATTAAGTCAGGAAAGAAAAGCAAAATAACCCTGCCTCCTTTCTCAGAGGACTGTGCAGCTGGGGAGATTCCAACAGGACAGAGAATGTTAGATCTCATTGTCTTCCTACCCCTGGACCTTTCCCCCAAGCACTTCAATAAAATGGTTTCATTCCTCCCACCCCCAAAAACAACAACAACAACAACACCCTGCCTCACTTGTTTAAGTGTAGTTCAAAGGGACAGCATTATAATCAGATACTGCAGAGAATATAGGTGATATAGATCCTAAAATTTAAAACAATCCTTATCTTTTACAGATTCCAAAATATTTATGAATGAAATGAGAGCATGTATGATAGGTTTAAAAATAATCCATGGGTATAGATGCAATAAGATCAATCATGAGTTGGTAACTGTTAAAGCTAGGAGATGGGTACCTAGGGGTTCATATACCATTCCCCACTTTTGTAAATGTGTGCAATTTTCCACAATAACATTTTATATTAAATCTCTTTAAGGGATTAGGGGTGGAATATTAAAACAGTTAAAGATAGCTCATTTTCATTTTTTAAAAGATAATTTCTAATATAAGCTATCCATCCATAAACATTTATAGTGCCTAGTGTAAAATACAAAAATTTGTGCATCGCTCATGAAGGGAGAAATGTGTGTACAGAAGCCATGGTAAATTAAAGTAGAGAATGACTAAGAATCAAATAAGAATGGTGAAAGCACTGTGTGTGAACTCTGGAACAATCCAGCCCATTACAGGAGGCTCAAGTAATTACAGGAGCATGTCGATGGGATTCTGTGTATTCTCAAAATGCAGGGGGTATGAAGGGGGTAGTCTTCAAAATAGTATGAAGGTTTCATTTAAAACATTTTCCTGATACATTTTCTCAAAGGGAGGATCAGATCAATGTACTCAATACAAGATTCCAGACTGCCTGAGGAGGGAAGAAATTTGGGCATGAGATAAACTATTAGTGAAAATGTTTTCCTTATCCAACTATGAAAATGTTTAACAGGAAAGATGTAACACAAAAGGAATTAAGAACCTACTATGGGCTGGATACTTTCAGTGTCATAATTTCACTTAATTTTCACAACAACCCTAGAAGATAAACATGTTTCATACTCTTACAGCTCAGAAAACTGAGGTTTAAAGAAGTTACCCATGCTGCTAGAAGACTCACAGTATCTGTCAAAACAAGATTCAATTCCAAAGCCCAACTTTCTTTTCAGCATAGGCCATGATCCTTTTCCCTATCTAATCTAGGCTAGGTGTCCCGCAGTTACTAAGCCCTGTACGCTTCATTCACTCGACCCATCATTTAATATGACATTTTAGCACAATGGTTTCCAACCTCCAAGGCTGATTTGAACCTAGGTCTAGTGAGAAGCAAGGAATGCATCTGCCAAGTTCTTTGAACTATTCCATCAAGTCATTTTGGGTCAGACATTCCTCACTGAGTCATTGTGGTTTCCTGCTTTCACAGTGGTTGGAAGGAACAGAATTCAACACCCAACTGACTCTCCACCACCTCCCCACAGTGCCCTTAGAAGAACCCTCCTTGGCTACCCTCGCAGGTGTGCCATAACTACAACCAGGAACCAGGGACCACCATCAACTGCCAGATCAACCTGGAGCTCTCTGACTCCTACTTCTACCTACTTCTGCCTCCATGCCTTACTACTTTGACCTCAATGGTGTGGCTTTGAAGAACTTTGTCAGATATTTTCTTCTCCAATCTCAAGAGAGGAAACATGCTAAGATGCTGAGGAAGCTGCAGAACCAACCAGGTGACCAAATCTCAAATCTTTCAGGATATCAAGAAACTAAACCATGGTAAGTGAGAGAGCTGGCTGAAGGCAATAGAGTGTGCAAGTGTTACCTTGGAAAAACGCATAAATCTGTCACTACTGAATGCACAATACTGCACAAACTGGTCACTGACAAAAATGACCGCTACTTATGTGACTTCACTGACATTTATTACCTGAATGAGCAGGTGAAATCCATCAAAACATGGGGGCCCCAGAATTGGTATGGCAGAGTATCTCTTTGATAAGCACATCCTGGGAGACAAGTAACAATGGCAGCTAAGCCTTAGGCTGGCTTCACATAGTCATGAGGTTGACTTCCCTGGTCACCAAAGATAAGCATGCACGCTGAGGTTACCTTTAACTTTTCTGTAAACTATACCAACACTTCCACTTAAGTTATTTCATTTGTACTGTTCCCTCAGATAAATTTAATTTGGTATATACCCTCCAAAAAAGTTATGCCTTACTCTCACCCCAAAAGTTAAGTTACTCTTCAAACTAAATTTCTCTCACCTTCTAGGATTACAAGAGGTATCCAGCATTTCTCTGTCCCTTCTAAATGAAACTCAGATCTTTATTACGTTACAATTTTGTCCAATATAATTTCTATTTAATGTGATAAGTAAATACCACCTCCTCTACAAGAATTTTCTGTGGCCCTCTCCAATCATCCAGAAAGAATGATTATGCCTTCAGTGCACCTTGGTCACGTCTCCCTAACAGACCCTGCCACAGCATAAAGGTTGTTGCATAGGCGCCTTTCTCCCTGCAAGAGGTGGTGTGCCTTCTAACTGGGATCTTCTCGCACCTTCTTCCAAATCCAGCCCCCCATGCTGCTGCCAAAGTGATCCCTCAAAAACGCACTCCTAATAAAAAGGATGCGGTATTTTCACATCGCTGGCTAAGTTCAATCTAAACCCTTTCAGAACTGGGGTGTCTGGGTGGCTCAGTCAGTTAAGCAGCTGACTCTTGATCCCAGGGTCATGAGTTCAAGCCCCATGTTGAGCTCCACACTGGGCATGAAGCTTACTTAATTAAAAAAAGAAAAGAAAAGAAAAACTTTTAAAAAACAAAAATAAAAATAAACCCCTTCAGCTCTGAAGGCAAACAAGACCCTTCGTGATCAGATCCCATGATGTGTGTCCAGTCTCATCATGACCACTCCTCCACCTCTTACTTTACACTCCTGTATCAGCATGAACTGGTTGTACTTCCCTGAAGAGACTCTGTTCTCATGCCACATCCCTTTGCACTTGCTGTTCCATGAAAAGGACTTTCCCACTTGCCCCCTGGGATATTTCTACCCCAACAGGATTCCGTCCTCACATGCTGGCTCCTTTGTGAGACCTCCCCTAACTACTGCAGTGAGAGGGTCGGTGGGAGAAAGCCCCTTCTGTGCTCCTATGACATCTCCACACTCAAAAGTACATGAGTTTAAGTTGCAATACCACTGTCTCAATTACTGACCTTCACAGTTTGCTGGCCTCTCACAACCCCTGAGAACCCAACCCAGGTAAAAAGCAAGTTTGAGAAAAGAAACCATCTTTTCTTCTTTATATCACTTAATCCAGTACCTTGCCCACAGTGGACACTCAATATTCACTGACTGATGTAACTATCTTCCTTCTTAAATGTATCACAACTCATCATAATAATAAAATCCAATGTCTGGTTCCTCCACTGGTTGTGGCTATGAAGCAAGGGGTTCAACAGCTCCCTTGGAAGCAGGAGTGCAAGCTTGTGAAGTTTTCTCAAGTGGCTGCAGATTTGAAACAATTCTGTCTCTACAAGGTTCAACACAATCCCCTGCTAACCAGAGTAACTTCAAGTAGGAATCCCTTCAGACCCCAGAAGGTCTGTTCCTTTTGGTAGAAAAATGAAATCTGTGGATGGTTTTCTAACCCACTTTTCATGAACCAGTGAATATTCAAAGGAGCACTACATTTGAAGCCTGTAGAAAAGCTTATCCCTAAACATATGCCATACTAAAATTCTACTTTTGTCAATCCTTAACAATCTCTCTGCATTTTCATAAATTTCTATTTCACAAGAATATGTATATTTTACATACACTGGCAGCAGCATACAACAAAATACTTAGTGTAATATATAATATGTGATAACAATTACCAAATCAAACTGATGCTACCAAAGATTCATAAAGACACTAATATGTAAAAAGAAAAAATTATTTATAAATCATGGCTGTTTTTGTAGTATCTCAACCCTATTTTCAGCCATGGATACTTTTTATTCCTTTGCCACATACAGTGGCAGTGGTAACAAGCTATCTCCTGTTTTCTGATTAGGCAACCAAACATCATGCCATTGCCTAATCAGCATGAAACAATAGGTTCCTCCTTAGATGAGCATAACCATAGGTCAGCAAAATATACAGGAAGCATAAGAAAAAAGGTAGAGTAGTTAAGTCCTTCAATGAAGTTAGTACTGAAATCCATCATATTTTGAAGAGCAAAATTAAAGAATTTTAAGAAATGTAAAGTTGAGGGGTTAAGAATATGATGTGGTGGGGCACCTGGGTGGTTCAGACGGTTAAGCGTCCGACTTCAGCTCAGGTCACGATCTCACGGTCCGTGGGTTCGAGCCCCGCGTCGGGCTCTGGGCTGATGGCTCAGAGCCTGGAGCCTGCTTCGGATTCTGTGTCTCCCTCTCTCTCTGCCCCTCCCCCGTTCATGCTCTGTCTCTGTCTCAAAAATAAATAAACGTTTAAAAAAAATTAAAAAAAAAAAAAAAAGAATATGATGTGGTGAGAATCACAATCAAGACTGAAGAACAAGAACAAAAAAGGCAACAACTAGGGTCAAAGATACTAAGGTTCAAGCTAAGGCCAGGTGACAGGGCCAGAAGCAAGCCCAGGGTAGCTATTCAGGTTGGAGCACTTAGAATGTGAGAGATGAGAGGGACCTCTGGCTGGCTCAGTAAGTACGGCATGGAACTCTTGATCTTGGAGTTGTAGGTTCAAGCCCCATATTGAGTGTAGAGATTACTTAAAAATAAAATCTTTAAAAGGGAAGAAAAAAAAATGTTAGGGATGAGGAAAACCCAAAGGTCATTCTAAAAAGGCACATGAGGCCAAAAAAAAAAAGGACAAAATACGGTCTATAAAAGATCTGATCTGAATCCAAGATGCAAGCAAGAGGGGGGCAGAGTCTGAAAGAAGTCTCATGGCAGAAACACAGAAAAAGTGGAAACTGGCCACAGAAAGAGCAAGAAGTGCATTATCTTAGCAATTCCATAGTCAACTAAGGACCAATGACAAAAGGGTTTCAATAAAAATACACTGAGCTGGAAACCCTAAAGTCATTATGACCTAAAAAGTGGTTCAGCCAAAATGAAAGGAAAAAAGGCTGAGTAGTTGTGTAATACATCTGAACTAAATGTCTGCACCGAAATCTTCCTTAGATGAACTTGGAAAATAAAATCTATTGTAACCAGGTTTGCTCAATTTCAGTGGACATTGTCTGTCTTTGCTTCAATTAACTGTGAAGGTATAAATGTTGTGATGTGATCCCCTGCTCAAGGAATGTAGAAAATAAGTATGAAGAGTCCTTGCAAAAACAAAACAGAACAAAAAACAAACGAACAAACAAAATCTCAGCCAACTTCACTCACCAATTTAAAAAATATTTAATCTACTTCCTCTCAACATGTTTTAGGTACAGAGATAAGAGCTCTTTCCACAAAGCTTATATTCTTGAGATAACAGGCAAGAAAAGTAAACGAGGTAATTCAGACAATGTGAAATTTTATGAAGAAAATTCAAAAAAGTAAACAGAGACTATTAACTGAAGGAGAGCATGTTTTTTAACATAGTATGTCAGGCCGCTCTGAAATACGAACATTCATTTGAAGACCTCGTATGAAGCTTTCCAAACCGTGGGAACAGCAAGAATCAAGACTCTCAGTCAGAAATGAGGTTGGCATTTGGAAGTAAAAGAAGTTGTGTGGTGGGAGCCTAACGATGAGGGGAAGATTAGGACGAAATAGGTGTAAGTAAATAAGAGTCTGATATGTAAGGCTCTGCAGTTATCAGCGGAGTAACGTGTTGAAGAGAGAACAGAAGAGGAGGAAATAGAGACTATCAACAACTCTTCAAAGTCCTGCTGTCCAGAGAAGCAAAGATACAGTTCAGTAGCTGAAGGGACACACTACATCAAAGAACAGTTTAGGATGGAAACACTACGGCATCTTGGGAGTGCTGATGTCAAGGATCCCACAGAGAGGAACAAAGTGATGACGCAGGAGAAAAACGATAACTATAGGAGCAATACTTTCAGAAGATGAGAGAAAATGGAATCCAGGACATTAAGTATACGAATTGGATTTTGCCAGGAATAGAGAAGCTTTATCCATTTTAACATAAGAAAAGTAGCAAACTGGGTACAGATACACGTAAGCTAGTGAGTGCCTTTAGTGGAAGAAAGAAAAGGAAACTACCCTGTGATGGCCTTCATTTTCTCAAACAACGACACGTTCTAAGAGAATAAGGTAAAGGAAGGGAGGAAAGGAGGGTTACATTGGAGATTTAAGGAAAGAAAAGGTTTGAAATGCAGATTTTCAAGAACAGACACACAAGGCAATTGTAGGAATGTTGGCAGTATTGCATATGCATTTGAAATTGAGATTATGTGCTTAAAATGAAACCAGTCAGCAAGGTTATCTCCATTTTTCTCCAGCCATGTTCAACGCTGAGGTACAACAAACAAGTCTGCCAAGTTGGACTGAAGAGGTGTTAAATTTTGCCAAGTGAGTAAGACAAAATAATACAGAAGCAAGGAAATTAAAGGCTGTTTTCAATAGAGCAACTACAAGATGGACCACTAAATCTAAACTGAGAAAGAAGGGAAAAGAATATATATGCTTTACAAAGCATGCCTTATACCCCCAAGTGGTCGGTAAGCTCGATGACAAAAACTGTGAGTTCCACACTATGTGTATCTCATCAGAAAGCACTACAGTGTAAGCCTCTGCTGACTGATTAAATGAGTCTTTCCCATATCCAGAACTCCAAATGACACAAACTCATCAGATTTACAAAACAAAACAAAAAATAAACAAAATTTTTTAAAAACAGCTTTCTAAAGATCTTGGAAGAAAAATAAATCTATAATTGAAATGTTTTAGTTCTAAAAAGCAGGTGACTGGGTTCCCATGATACTTCCATATGAACAAAGATAAACTGCTGGACATTAATCAAAGGAAAACCATGACACTAGAAATTCAACTTAACCACAATTAATTCACTTCATATGAGAAAATAAAGCCTAATAATTACTACAAAGAATCCCATCAGAGAACAACCTGTCCCACAGAATCAAAACTGCATTTCAGGCTCTTGTTCAGCAAACGATAACTAGTCAAGTAAATTGGAACTTTTACACTACTAACTACAGCATATTGCATTAAAATAATTCTAGAAGCTATCTGACCACCTGCTAAAATACTTGGTATAGGGGCGCCTGGGTGGCTCAGTCAGTTAAGCGTCCAACTTCACCTCAGATCATGATCTCTAAGCTCATGAGTTGGAGCCCAGCGTCAGGCTCTGTGCTGATAGCCTGGGGCCTGCTTTGGATTGTGTCTGCCTCTTTCTGCCCCTCCCCTGCTCACGCTCTTGCACGCGCACGCTCTCTCTCTCTCAAAAATAAACATTAAAAAAAATAAAAATAAATAAATACTTAATGTATATATATTACTTAAAGTCACTCATTTTCCCTGCTTTATCTTTTCTTTCCGAATTTAAATAATGTCAGAAAATCCTAGAGAAGACAAAACATACTTTCAGTAGGTTAGGTGAATATAGAAGTTATCAATATCACTTATACTTAAAACTTTCCAACTATTCTTTTCCTATGGCCAAATAAACAGTTTAGTCAGGTCAGTTCAGTGAAATAAAGAAAAATTGAGTCCCAGTAGCATGTTAGTAAGAAAAAGAGTTAAAAGAAAGTTTGGTTCCCAGGCTGTGCTCCCATTGAAACAGAACAAACCATTAGCAAAGAATTAAAATAGCTACGTTATCTGTAACATGAGAATACTAGACACTACTAAAGTTTTCTTTCTGTTCCAAAAATTCTACTCCTAACCTAGTGCTTTAGACTTCTTTCTTTCAAGGGCCTTTTTAAAAGGGGGTGCTGGGGCGCCTGGGTGGCGCAGTCGGTTAAGCGTCCGACTTCAGCCAGGTCACGATCTCGCGGTCCGTGAGTTCGAGCCCCGCGTCGGGCTCTGGGCTGATGGCTCAGAGCCTGGAGCCTGTTTCCGATTCTGTGTCTCCCTCTCTGTCTGCCCCTCCTCCGTTCATGCTCTGTCTCTCTCTGTCCCAAAAATAAATAAATGTTGAAAAAAATAAATAAATAAAAGGGGGTGCTAAGAGATGTAATCTTTCAATTCATAAGACTGCTACATAGTTTCTTTCTTTGGATTACAATTAACAGAAAAGCCTAGAAAAAACCAAAGACGAGTATTTTTAAGTACGGAAGAAACTAGGCCAACTAAGCCAATTACTGGTGACCCTCTCTGTCACATGCAGCTCTCGTTGCTTCACACTCACTCTTCTCACACCCTTCTCCTTGGGTTCCTCTCCCTCCGAACCTCAGACTTAAATCCCCCTGAAGGACTCTGAGGTTACTGAAACCAAACACAACTTATTTTGGAAAACAGGAGCTAACAGTTTGCCAATTCAGGTAAGAGGTTTTCTTATCTTTATATCCTCATCACCAAATTTAGTGTCTGGTACATGGAGACACCTAATCTACTCCTCTATATGTCTTGTTAGACCAGTGATTCTCACCAGTGATTTCTTTTTAGAAATGCAAAATTTCAGGTTCCACCCAGACCTACTGAATCAGAAACACTGGTAGGGGAACCCAGCACTCACTTTTTAAAAGCCCTCCAGGCAGCTTCTGATGCACACTCAAGTTTGGGGACCACTTCTAAACATGCCAGGAAATCAACTTTCTGTTCATTACTGCCAGTGGCCAAAAAAAACACAAACAAAATGCTGATTTTTCCCAGCTGCCACCAGTTACAAATGTTTGGGCCCACATGATACTGTCAGCCACTTAACTTCTGCCTCCAGCCTGCACACAAGATGAACTTCAGAGTCGAAAAACTGAGCTTAACTTATGGCTCTTAGATTTAACAGCTCTGTGACCTTATAGCTACACTTAATTAAATGCATCTGTAAAGGAGGAATAGTATCAAATACCTCCGTAAGAGATCACTCATAGAAAGGTGCCTGGCACACAGACCTTTAATAAATTTCACGTCTTTTCCCTTTCTTCCCTGCCACCTGTACCAAGTCCCTGTTACCCTCATACAGACAATGCTCCTGAAAAACAGCACTCTGGCTTTCCTCTGAGAACTGTCACCAATGCCTCCTATACAGAAAAACTCCCTAACAAAGTTTTCCTTCTGGAAAATACTGTAGGAGGGAAATGAAATATTAAGAGTTCTACAGAACCAGGGGCACCTGGGTGACTCAGATCTCACAGTTCAGGAGTTTCAGTCCACGTCAGGCCCGCACTGACAGTGTGGAGCCTGCTAGGGATTCTCTCTCTCCCCCTCTCTCTCTGCCCCTCCTCTCTCTCTCTCAAAATAAATAAATAAACTTAAAAAAAAAAAAGTCTTACAGAACGATATACAGAACAGCAATTCCAAAAAGGTAGTCCAAAAGCTAGCAGGAAAAGAAAATCACATAGAAGTGTGCACTTTCATTTAAAAAAAAAAAAAAAAAAGCATTAAATGGAACATAGGCAACTTTCTCTTAAGTGGTCAAAATAAACCACCAGTAGTAACTGGACATAAATGTGACACTGGGGCGGGGGAGGGTTAGCATTAGAAAATGCAAGAGAACTGGAATAGGTACATGACCCATATTAAAAGTGGTCCAGGCATTCAAATCTCAACTTCCTAGACTGGCGCAATACGAATGTCAAATTCTTTGTCCCAGTGTTGTCATGCTATATGTTCGGATTTGGGGTTCAGAAAAGAATATGCTCACCAGGAGAACAACATCAATGAAGTTGAGAATTTTGAGGGGATTTTACCATAAACAAGTCCCAACTTCAGCTCCTCACTTCCTCTAAATCTAACATTAAGTCTCATACTGAAATGTGTGACCCCTTGACTACTAGCCCTTTGCATAGGAATGAAAGTAGATCAGTGACTGTAATAGGTCATTATGCCCAATTATTTGTCACAGTCACCAGGCTGGAAGCATTAGTTCAACTGGCACCTTCAACTTTAATTCTTACTCCACTCGCTGACCTCTAGGATGGGACAGCCCTCTACTTTTGCTATTGTTAGAGTAACCAACACTCCAATCTGTAGGACCCAAGCGAAATTTAAGCGTTTGCACCTTTAAGGGGGCCTTTTCCCCCCCAAGAGAACTCGGAAAAAGGAAAACTAAGTAGAAGGACACCATCCTGAGCATAGTAAAACCACAAACTTTGTGCCTTGCCCTCCGGGACCTTGAATTCCAGCACCGGCAACAACCAAACAACTTCTATCCACCGCAGAGTACAGGAGTGCGATGGTTACTCAACTTTTTACGGTCAACAGTCCCCCCCACCGCTTCACGCGGCCGGACACACTGCTCCCTCCCCCCGGAACTCCAAAACGAAAGAAGCCTCCCCTTTGGCCACCTTTACTGCCTCCTCCCAGCACCACTGACCAAGTGTCTCCAGGCGCCAAGCGAGGGTCCCAAGCGAGGCCGGGGCCCGACGGCTGCTCCAGACTCCGCGTCCCAGGACACTCCCGAAGTCGCTGCCGGGTGCCCCGCTCCCCTAGACCCCCTCGACCCCCTCCGGTCCCGCTCCTCCCTCCAAACCCGCCGTCCCCGCCCGGCGGCCCGCCAGTCCCACCACCCCGTCCCCGGACAAACCCGGAACCCAGCGCCGGCCCCCGCCCCGGGGCGGGCTCAGGCCCAGCCGGTCCGCGCGGAGTCCCCGATGCCCGCCCCGCGGCCCCGGCCGCCGGAAGACTCGCGCCGGGACGCAGACGGGGTAGCGCCAGGGGGCTTGGCCCGGGCGCCCGCTTCCCCGGCCAGAGCAGGGAAGGACTCACCTTCGTACTGCAGGTCCACCAGGACCAACAGGAAGGGGAACACCGAGCCCAGCCGGCTGGTCACAGAGCCGGGGGCCACCATGTCCAAGGGCGCGGACAGTAAGGAGGAGAGAGGGTGCGGGGCCCACCAGCCCCGCCGGCGCTCAGGGTGCAGCTGCGCCCGCCCGCCGTCGGCTCTCGCTCAGGCCTAAGCCGCAGCTGGCGCCCAGGAGAGGAAGGCAGCGGTGGGCGGGGTCCGGGCGACGCTACGCCCCGAGCGCCGCCGCCGCCCAATCGCCTTCTTCCTGGCCCCGCGCCTACCGGGCTCGCCGGGATCGTGGTTCGCGCTGATAGGCTGCGGGGGCCGCCGCCCCGCCCCGTCTCTGATAGGACAACGTGGAGGCACAAGACGAGGCTGCGTCCGCTGGTCGTGGAGCTGTCAGGGAGCTCCAAACAGCCGCGGCCGGCGGGAGGGAGGCGGCCGGGGCGGCTGTGTGGCGGCCGCCGAGTCCGCATGCGCAGGCCGCGGAAGCCTTTTAGGGTCGCTCCGGGAGCCGGAGGTTAGTGAGGAGGAGGTTTTCCGGTGTGCTGTTTGGCCAGCTAGGTGAAGCCGCCGCGCCCGCAATGAGAAGGCCAAGCCAGGTCCCAGGAAGTCCGAGCGCCTGGAGTAGAGGTCTCGGAATGGACCGGCGAACTGCAGGATTCTCAGAGCCTGCTACCTCCAGCCGAGCGTCTGGGAACGAGTACAGACTCCTCTGAAGAGTGCTCGAGAAACGGCCAGAGGCCCGGGCTCGGTAGAGGAGGGTGAGCTGGTGGGGCCGGGAGCATTTCGGGGACAGCCGGGCAGAAGTACGTTAGTGACCCGAGGCCCGCGAGAATGGTTTGGAAGCCCGGAACCCCCTCCCCACCACTGGCCAGCGGACCAGCGTGCCCAGAAAAGAGAACAATTCTGGAAGATTCTGTGAAGAAACAACCAGGGAGGCACAGCTGCTAAGAGAGCAAGGGGGTCTGGAGAGTGTAGCCAACGTCAACCATAAGGGGGGTGAGGGGGGAGACCTGTTAGAAAGGATCTTGCATCATGTCCTCATCAAAGGAAACTCAGCAAGAGAGATAGGAAGCTGAACAAGATAAGATTCAAGTTACTCGCTTTAGCGTTAAGTTTTGTTCAAAGCCACTTTCTCTGGTGTCCCCAACACAATCCAGCTCGCAAGCTGTACATCAGTGATGTTTTAGGTGGAGTACAACAGTAATGCTGTTCTGTGTTTATTGTCAAGCATAAACTTCTTACTTTACCAATAAGTATACAACTGAGTATTAAATAAATAAAACGTTCATGTAATATTGATAATAGATGAATCTTTGGACAGTTGTAATGAATTAATATTGGTTTTTTTAAACAGCTGTGTGGCCACCCCATGTTCATTGCACCACTACTTACAATAGCCAAGACATGGAAACAATCTAAGCACCATTAACAGATGAATTAATGGATAAAGAAAATGTGGCATGCCTGCATGAGTATTATTTAGCCATAAAAAAGGAAATCCTGCCATTTGCAACAACATGGGTGGACCTTGTGAGCATTATGCTAAGTGAAAGAAGTCAAAGAAAAATAAATACTATATGATCTTGTATGTGGAATCTAAAAAACTCAGATACAGAGAACAAATTGGTGGTTGTCAAAGGTGGTCAAAAGTTTCAAACATCCAGTTACAAGATAAGTCCTGTGAATATAATGTACAACATGGACAGTATAGTTAATAATACTGAATTTGAAAAAGTAACAATACCGTATTGTATATGTGAAAGTTGCTAAGAAAGCAGATGTTAAAAGTTCTCATCACAAGAAAAAAATTGTAACTATAGTGATGGATAGTAACTAAACCTATAATTATTTTGTAATATGTGCACATATCAAATCATTGTACACCTACAACTAATACAATGTTATATGTCAATTATAGCTCAATAAAAAAATGTAAAAACTGGTACAGTTCTATGCCTTCTGATTTTTGATTATATGAAATTAGTGATAAAATGTTTTACATACAATGGGTAAACTTCAAAACAAACTTTCTAAAGTGAATTCTAATAGTCAATGTCTTTATAAAGGTTTCTTGTGAAAATATGATAACAAATCATAAGGACTTTATTTTTTCCAGATTTTATGTCTATAGATTTATATATATGAATATCTAGATATCTAAATGTTTAAATCTAATATACTTATAGATATTAATATCTATCTCATATCTAAATTATATCCTTACATCTAACTCCAAGCATAGAAACAATTGCATTTAATCTTATAAACACAATAATTAAAGGACAGATAATGTCAAAATGGACAATAAAGGAAATAACGTATCAATTACAAAGCTGTCTACATGGTATGATGAACTTCCTTTTGTGGCCTGGTGATTTCAACAAAGATGCCAAGACAATTCAATGGGGCAAAGGTAGTCACTTCAACAAATGATCCATGTGCAGAAGAATGGAGTTGGACCCCTTCCCTACTTAGACCATAAAGTATAAAATCTATAAAACTCATAAAAGAAGATAGTAGTAAATCTCCATGTTCTTGGATTAAGTAAAGGGTTCTTAGATACAACACCAAAAACACAAGCACAGAGGAATAATTAAAGGGGATTTCATAAAAATTTAGATTCCTTGTGCTTCAAAGCACACCAAGAAAATGAAAAGACAATACACAAGATGGAAGAAAAAAATGCAAATTGTAGATTTGATAAGGGAATTGTATCCAAAAAAAAAAGTGTATATATATATATATATATATATATATATATATACATATATATATCTATATCCTTTTACAACTCAAGAATAAAAAGACAACCCAATTGAATACGCAAAGAATCTGAATAGGCATTTTTCAAAAGAATATATGTAAATGGTCAATAAGTACATAAAAAGATAGTCCAAATCATTAGCCATTAGGGAAATTCAATTCAAAACCACAATGAGGTACCACTTCATACTTGATAGAATGGCTATAACCAAGAGTTGGTGAGGATATGGAGAAATGGGGATTTTCACATATTGTTATTGAGAATGTATAATGGCACAGCCACTTTAGAAAACAAACATCAAAATGTTAAATCTCCACTTACCATATGACCCAGCAATTCCACTCCTAGATATATAGTTAAGAGGATTGAAAACATGTTCACACAAAATCTTGTTACACGGACATTCCTAACTTACATAATCAAAAGTAGAAACAGTTCAGGTGCCTATCAACAAGAGAGTGGGTAAACTGTGCTAAATCCATTCAAAAAAATATTGTTTGACTATAAACAAGGAATAAAGTACTGATACACGTTACAACATCAATGAACTCTGAAGAAGATTATGCTAAGTGAAAAAAGCTGGTCACAAAAGGCCTCAAATTGTAGGCTTCCATTTATGTGAAATGACCAGGATAGATAAATCCATACAGGCAAGATTAGTGGTATCCCAGGGCTGGGAGTAAAGAATAGGGAGTGACTACTAATGTGGATAGGGTTTCTTTCGGGGGGTGATGAAAATATTCTAACATTAGGTAGTGGTGATGGTTGCACATATCCATGAATTTACTAAAAATAATTGTACACGTTTATTTTTTTGGTTTTCAGAGAGAGCACATGTGAGCAGGGGAGAGGGGCAGAAGGAGAGAGAGAAAGAATCTTAAGCAGGCTCCATGCTCTGCACAGAGCCTGACACCAGGCTCAATCCCATGACCCTGGGATCATGACCTGAGACTAAAACAAGAGTCAGACACTCAACCAACTGAGCCACCCAGTCACCCCTAACTGTACACTTTAAATGAGAAAATTATAGGGGCGCCTGGGTGGCTCAGTCGGTTAGGCAGCCGACTTCGGCTCAGGTCATGATCTCGCAGTCCGTGAGTTCAAGCCCCGCGTCGGGCTCCGTGCTGACCGCTCAGAGCCTGGAGCCTGTTTCAGATTCTGTGTCTCCCTCTCTCTGACCCTCCCCCATTCATGTTCTGTCTCTCTCTGTCTCAAAAATAAATAAACGTTAAAAAAAAATTTTTTTTTAATGAGTAAATTATATCAATTATAATTCAATAGAGTTCTCTAAAAAAAAAAAGTAAAAGGATGGAAAAAATATTTATCATGCAGATACTAATCAAAAGAAAGACAGCTGGGGTGGGTATCTAAAGTAGGCAAACCTATAGAAACAAAGTGGAATGGTGGTTCTCAGCAGTTTGAGGGAGACAGAATGGGGAGCTGTTGTTTCAGTTTTACATTATGGAAAAGCTCTATTGCATAATAATTGTGAATATACTTAAGACTACTGAACGGTACACTTACAAGTGGTTAACATGGGGCCCCTGGGTGGCTCAGTCAGTTAGGCCTTGGTTTCAGCTCGGGTCGTGATTTCATGGTTCCTGGGATTGAGCCCCGCATTGGGCTCTGTGCTGATAGCTTGGAGCCTGCTTGGGATACTCTCTCTCCCTCTCTCTCTCTCTGCTTCCTCCCCCCTGCCAAAATAAATAAATAAACTTTTTTTTTCAAGTGGTTAGAGGCATCTGGGTGGCTCTTGATTTTGGCTCCGGTCATGATCTCATGGTTCATGAGATCAAGCATGTCAGGCTCTGCACTGTCAAGAAGGGATTCTCTCTCTGCCCTTCCCCTGCTCATGTTCTCTCTCTCCCTAACCTCCAACTCCAGGAACAACCTGAAAAGGCTTCCTTAGCATGCGCATGTGGCTTCATGGGTTCAAGCTCCTCATCAGGCTCTGTGCTGGCAGAGCAGAGCCTGCTTGGGATTCTCTCTCTCACCCCCTCGCTCTCTGCCCCTCCCCCACTCATGCTGTTTCTGTCTCTCTCAAAGTAAAAATAACTTCTAAAAAAGTGGTTAATATGGTTTATTTTGCTAGACCTTTTTTACCACAATTTTTAAAACGTACTAAATCTCAGGACAGCTGTGGAAAAAGACATTTAAAAAAAGAAAATGCTGGGGCGCCTGGGAGGCTCAGTTGGTTGAGCGTCCGACTTCAGCACAGGTCATGATCTCCACCTGTTTGTGAGTTCGAGCCCCGCGTCAGGTTCTGTGATGACAGCTCGGAGCCTAGAGTCTGCTTCAGATTCTGTGTCTCCCTCTCTCTCTTCCCCTCCCCTGCTCATGCTCTGTCTCTCTCTGTCTCTCAAAAATGAGTAAGTGGAAGGAAGGAAGGAAGGAAGGAAGGAAGGAAGGAAGGAAAGAGAGAAAGAAAGAAAGAAAGAAAGAAAGATGCCAGAAGACTGATTAATATGGGACAAAGTAGAATTCAAAGCAAAACAAAATGACCAGGGATAAAGGGGGACGTTACAAATGATAAAAGGATCAATTCAATGAGAAGACATAAAAATTCTAGAGGATATGCACCTAACAACAGATCTTCAAAATACACGAAGCTAAAACTAACAGAACTGAAAGGTAAAAGAGAGAAATTTATAATTTTAGTTGGAGACATTAATACTTCTCTCTCAGTAATACATAGAATGAGTACACAGAATCAGCAAGGAAAATCAGAAGAACTGTTCATTAACCAACTGAATCCATCTGACATTTATAGAACACTACTGAATACACATTCTTTTTAAAAAAAAAACGTTTATTTATTTTTGAGAGAGAGAGAGAGAGAGAACGTGGGCAGGGGAGGTGCAGCGAGAGGGGGGCACAGAGGATCCAAAGTGCAGAGATAGCAGAGACAGCACAGAGCCCGATGTTCTCTCAGCAACTGTGAGATCATGACCTGAGCCAAAGTCACACATTCAACCAGGTGCCCCACAAATACACATTCCTTTTAGGTGCACATGGAATATTCGCCAAGATAAACCATATCCTACATCATAAACAAAACTTAACCAATTTAAAATAATTGCAATCATAAAATAAAAGAACTCATTATATAAAGTATGTTCTCTGACCATGATACAACTAACCAAGAAATCAATAACAGAAAGGTAATAGGGAAATCTTCAAATATTTCTAAACAACACACTTCTAAGTAACCCATGAGTCAAAAGGGAAGCCTCAACAGAAATTAGAAAACATTACAACTGAATAAAAAAGAAAATACAACATATGAAAATTTCTGGGATACAGTTAAAGTACACAAATTCCAACACAGTTCCTATGAAACTCCCTATGAGGCAACTCCTGTACAGCTCCCTACAAGTAGGCAATAATGTATCCAATGTCTTCTGGTTGTCCAGGCATAGAAAGAAAAATAGAGCTTGAATCCATGTGAAATGAACACATGTCATTTACACTTCATTGGCCATAACTAGAGACATGACTCCATGTAACTTCAAAGGCCCTGGGGAGTTTGTTGGGGCACCCACACAGTTGACAATCAGTGTATCTGATTCAGTGAGCAAGAGTGATAACAGAGTTACCAGTCAGAAAGTTTTATAGCTCAAGGTGGTAATGGCCAAGATGGAAAGAAGTGGTAGGATTTGGAATCTACTTTGGAGGCGGAGCCAACAGGCCTGCTGATGGACGGAGGGCAGTAAATGAGGCCTCATTTATGAAAAGGAGCCAGCCACTTTAGGAGGCTCACAGAGGAATAGCAAATACAAACCTACTTGTCCACCCAAAATGGAACTGCAAAGTAAAAATTCAAAACATATCAAGAGCTGTCATGCCAAGAAAGACGGGCAACAAATCAACAACGGAGGCTGAACTCACAGAAGAGGAAATTAACTTTATAGACTAAGGATGCTTTATAGATATAAATGCAAGAAATATAAGAACATCCATACAAGACACCCAATACAATACATCCGCAAATGCAAGAAAGGAAGTACAAAATAGGCATAAACGAAATGAGAACAGGAGGATATAAAAAAAAATAATTGTGTTAACTTCCTAGGGCTGCCATAATAAATTGCCACAAACTGTGTGCTTTAAAAACAACAGAAATTTATTTTTCTTATAGTTCTGGAAACCAGAAGTCCAAAATCAAGGAGCTGACAGGGCCATCCTCTCTCTGAAGGCTCTAGAAAAGAATCTTTGCTGGCTTTTCCCTCCTTTCTGGTGGTCCCTAGCAATCCTTGGCATGCCTTAGCCTGTAATCATCATTCTAATCTCGGCATCCACCTTTGTGTGGCATTGTTGTGTGTGTCCTCTCCTCTTTTTCTTCACCGATTACATCTACCAAGACCCTATTTCCAAAGAAAGTCACATTCTGAGGCTCTGAGCAAACTAGAATTTGGGGGTAAGAGGAATTATTTAACCCACCACAATAATTAATAAATAATCTTGGAAATTAAAAAAAAAAAGATTAGTCCCTGAAATTTAAAACATACCGCTATCAGAAACTCAGACCAGGCACACACAAAAATCATAGTAAGGATTGGAAACCCCAGAAAATCTTAGTAAATGTGAACAAAAACTTAACAAGCTTTTCTAATACTTTATCTAACAGCTCTGTATGACAAAAAAGATGATGTCCTGCCTATCAAATAGGACCTCCTTTTTTTTTTTTCAAATCGCAACATTTACAAAAATCTACCAAATCCTAGTTCACAAAGGAAATTTTACAAATTCCTAAAAATCGTGATCATACAGGGGAACCTCGGTGGCTCAGTTGGTTAAGCATCCTACTCTTGATTTCGGCTCAGGCCATGATCTCACCTTTCCTGAGTTCGAGCTCTGAGTCGGGTTCTGTGCTGAGCTTGGAGCCTGCTTGGAATTTTCTCTCCCTCTCTCTCTGCCCCTCCCCTGCTCATGCTATATGTAAATAAATAAATAAATAAATAAATAAATAAATAAATAAATAAACAAACATTGGGCTTCGTGTGGCCCTGTAGGGTCTGCTTGGGATTCTCTCTCTCTCTCCCCCCTACCTCTCTCTAAAAAATAAATAAGCTTTAAAAAAAATTTTTTTTAATTATATCTATGTCTACTTGATGACCTAGAAATTCCATTCCTAGGCATTGGTATTAGAAAAATGAAAACATATGTCCACAAAAAGCCTTGTACAATAATGTTCACAGCAGCTTTATGTATAATAGCCACAAACTGAAAATATCTCAACAGGAGAATGAATTTTTTAAAAAATGATAAACTCATTCATATAATGACTTTAATAATATAAACACAAAGGAGTGCGTACTGTAACAATGTGACTATACTTAATAATATTGAACTGTAGACTTAAAATGATTAAGAAGGTAAACTTTTGTTACATATATACTTTTTATTTATTTTGAGAGGGAGAGAGAGAGAGATAGAGTGCGTGCACATGTGCAGGGGAGGGGCAGAGAAAGACAGAGAATCCCACACAGGCTCCATGCTGTCAGCACAGGTTCCCCACGTGGAGCTTGATTCCAGGAGCTATAAGATCATGACCTGAGCCAATATCAAGAGTCAGATGACTGAACTACCCAGGTGCCCCTTGCTATGTATATTTTACCACAATTAAAAATAATGATACAAAAGACAATTTACTGGATAATTCCATTTATATGAAAGAGTTCAAGAAGAAACAACATTAATCTATAGTGAAAAAGGCCTGAATGGAAATTACCTCTGGGTAATGGGTATTACCTGTGAAGAGTATATGGGGTCCTACATATTGGAAATATTATGTATTTTGATGGACCACAGATCATGATATATTTAGATGTTGCATATATTGCATGATCATAGGTAGGATATACTTAGTATGTAGCACTTTCCTGTAAATATGCAATACATCAAAAGAACAAGTAGAGATACAGAGCCTGGGGAGGAAATGGAGAATTGAAAGCAGACAGAACTCAGGGAAAAATGTGGAGAAAAAAAGAAGCAGTTACAGCATTGAAGGCCAAACTGGAAAGGAAAATCATGCTGAAAACCTAGAAAGATATGTACGGTTTAGGAATGAGAAAAGGAAGCAAAATGAAATTAAATAAAATGTTTTTAAAAATTTGGGGCGCCTGGGTGGCGCAGTCGGTTAAGCGTCCGACTTCAGCCAGGTCACGATCTCACGGTCCGTGAGTTCGAGCCCCGTGTCAGGCTCTGGGCTGATGGCTCAGAGCCTGGAGCCTGTTTCCGATTCTGTGTCTCCCTCTCTCTCTGCCCCTCCCCCGTTCATGCTCTGTCTCTCTCTGTCCCAAAAATAAATAAACGTTGAAAAAAAATTTTTTTTTAAAAATTAAAGTATGAGTTGTGGCTACATGGGTATGATAATTCAATGAGCTATGCATTTATGATCTGTGCAGTTTTCATAGGAATATTATACTTCAATAAAAATGTTAATTAAAATAAGGATTGGCAGAAAATGTCGATGAGAAAGCAGGCAAGCAATATCCAATTCTACACACACTTCTGAGTTCCCAACAGAGAAAATGGAAATACAGGAAGAGAACACATGTATCAATACATAAAACAATTCTCCAAGATTAGAATAGGATTTGAATCTGTACTTTAAATTCAGGTACCTTTGTACCAGGAAAAACTGTTTCAAAACTATCACTCTTGAGACATATCCAGGTAAAAATGCTAAATTCTAAAGAAAAAGAAGTAACACTATGAACAGCCAGACAAAAAGTTCAGGTCATTTATTAGATAAAGTAAGTTTAGACTGGGTGGGTCTATACTTTCTGTATTGCTGGGCATTCATTTCTATAAGGCAATTGAGCAAAACTTATGTAAGAACAAAGGCCACACACACACACACACACACACACACACACACACACAAAAGAACAAAGGCCACAGATCAGCCATTTTTAACATGTGAGAACACCAGGATATTGTTCCTATGAGTCATTCTTGAAGAAATTTTTCCTGGACTTATATATTATATTTACCTCCAAGAAAAATAATGAAGCTTCACTTCTTACTAGATCCTCTTTCCCATTTGATGATCCCCTTTGTCAAAATCTTAAATTTCTAGTCCCTCAAATTTCTAGAAATCCTAAATGATTGGATTCATCACTGTCACGACTCCCATTATGATACCTAGCTAAAATAATTATTGAAATTTCACTTAAAAAATAAATGTGTTGGGGTACCTGGGTGGCTCAGTCGGTTAAGGGTCCTGCTCTAGATTTCTGCTCAGGTCATGATCTCACAGTTTCTGAGTTCAAGCCCTATGCCGTTAGTGCAGAGCCTGCTTGGAATTCTCTCTCCCTGTCTTTCTGCCCCTCCCCTGTGCTCTCTTTCTCTCTCAAAATAAATAAACTTAAAAAAAGAGAAATGTTTACACAAATCACTTGTTTTTCCTAACTTTTTATTTTGACATAATTTTACACTTAAATGTTAACAAGCATAGTCTCCCCTTACTCCATGCAGTGACCTAGAGGGTGATTGTGGGAACTGCAGCACCCATCTTCAACCACAAGGGGGCAGGGCACATGGAAAGTTGCAGAGAGCTGGGAGAAGCTGGGTGCCCGGTAACTTCATGAAACCAGTATACAGACCCACACTGCCTTCTTCGGGATTGCCCTTATTATTTGTTAAGTGTTTATTTAAATTCCAGTTAGTTAACATACTGTATACTGTTAGTTTCAGGTGTACAATATGGTGACCCAACACTTCCTCAGGACACCTTTACATGAGACACATTTATACAGCTACCCTCACCCCACCACCCTTTCAAAAATTCATGGTATGCCACTCCACTTTTACGAAAGACCAACATTAGTAACTGTTTTCTCCAACCAAAAGAAACCTGAAGAGGATTTTCTCTTTTATGAAGAAAAAAAAAAAGCAGAAATAGTGTTCAGCATTTGTTTTGCAGGGAGCCCTCATACAGGCAGCATGTGCTGTGAGCAGCAAGCGTGCAAGCCCCTAGTTCCCTGGAAACTAGACTCGGCTTTGCAGCCATCAGGCCACCAGAGCTCTGAAATGTCCCTGCAAGCATCTGTGCTTTATCTCCCTGTATTTTGTGCATCCATAAGATGTGCCCAAGAAAGGTAAATTTTGGGGTCTGGGAGTGCTCAAAACATTTTCCATATAAATTAGTGTAATTGCTTGTTTGCCTTACATCATTGCAGCTTACAGAAGATTTCCTAGGAATGCCCTATTTTCAGCGTTGGGGGAAACCTATATCCTACTATAAAGAGTTCCAAAGATAGTACAAAATATCCTCATACACCCTTCATCTGGAGTGCCCCATTTGCCACTTTGGGTTTATCACTCCCTCCTCAAGAGCTAACATGTGACTTAGCTGTTCTTCCAAAAGAAAAGCATGTCTCAGAAAAGGGGCTGCTGTTCTTGTCTAGGTCCTGTAAGGAGACCACATGCATCAACACCACAGCAACCTACAGCCCATGTAAAACATAAACAGTAGACTTTCCTATCCTCAATATTATATTGGGGGATTGTTTGCTACTCTGGTGAAAGCCAATTGATACAGTTTCTGGTTGCCAGCCGCTCTGGTACTACCCGTGCTATGTACTGGTTCCTGAAAGCCATCTTGTCCTTTGGAATAAAGACTCGATGTATGCTTGGGGGGGTGCGGGGGAGACTGGCTTTCACAAGGAGCAGGACCAAGAGGCAGAAGCAGGTCCTGAACGCTGTCTCCCCTTACTATTGCAGGTGAAGCTAAAATTAGAAGGCAGGAGAACAAGACAGAAGAAGAAAAAATAAGCAACAGCATACATCCCTAAAAAGAATGGGAAAATTCCTATGAATGTGTTTGATTTTCTATGCTTTTCTAAGCAACAGTGACTGTCCTGTCTTGAGCTGGTTAGGATCCTAGTATCTGTATGAAGGAAGCTAAGATCCCAGAATCTAGATGGAGAATCAATAAGTAGGGAGTATGTACCTCCCTGAGACAGAAAAATCCAAACTATTCAAAGGGATAGAAAGGTGCTATCTTCATGCACCCCAATGTTTACAGCAGCACTATCGACAACAGCCAAAGTAGGGAAAGGGCCCAAATGTCCATCGATGGATGAATGGATAAAGAAGATGTGGTATATATACACAATGGAGTATTACTCAGCAATCAAAAAGAATGAAATCTTGCCATTGGCAACTTCGTGGATGGAACTAGATGGTATTATGTTAAGCAAAATTAGTCAGAGAAAGACAAATATCATATGACTTCACTTATATGAGGACTTTAAGATACAAAACAGATGAACATAAGGGAAGGGAAGCAAAAATAATATAAAAACAGGGAGGGGGACAAAACGTAAGAGACTCTTATTAAATATGGAGAAAAAACAGAGGGTTACTGGAGGGGTTGTGGGGGGCGGGGCGGGCTAAATGGCTAAGGCCCATTAAGGAATCTACTCATGAAATCATTGTTGCACTATATGCTAACTAACTTGGATGTAAATTACAAAATAAGAAAGAAAGAAAGAAAGAAAGAAAGAAAGAAAGAAAGAAAGAAAGAAAGAAAGAAAGGTGCTATCCTTTGTCCTGTGTTATCTGCATCTTTAAATCTTGACCCTTCGCTTTAGGGAGAGAGAACCTGTTGAAGAAAAGCATCAGGATACCTTTCCTAAAAGCAAGGTCGTAGAGCTGGGTGGTAAAAGAGAGTCAGTACTGTTCAGACTAGACAGACATCTGTTACCCTTCTGCTTGGAATATCTTCCTTTTGGGGAGTTTCACTCCACTCTCCATGCAGTCGTGTTGGGTCCTGAACCACTGACTGTATCTCTATCAAAGCCCCTTTTCCTACCACCACCTTAGGGTCCATCAAATACATGATCCACACTAGATCCGTCACATTCCCTCTCACAGGAATGGAATCTGGAGTAGAATTTCAAAGGGCTGAGGGTAGATGGGGCAGTGGGATAGCCTTGAGTTACAGAGAGCTCTGGATCTCACCTGGTTACTGTCTTTCATGAAGGCTGATCGATTTCTCCTTTGATAATGTGAACTACATACTATCCTGCCAGTCACCCCAGGCCAGAATCAGTTTCTGTTATTGACAAGCAAAGAACCTTAATTAACAGGGAAAGTGGTGCCAGAAAAAGAGCACGCATGGGGAAATGTGGGGTGTTTGGAATTAGTTATTTGACGACTATGAGGCAAAAGAATCTGAGACTCCTGTTAATATTCAATAAGTTTGGGGCTCTGGGAGCCTCGTAGTTGCTGCACTGACCAAATTAAAGGGATGATGAATGGCGGACAACCAGGTATGATGGTCATTTTTTCACTCAATGTATAACTTAAAACAAGAGAACAAAATCAAATCTCAAAATTCCATCTTGGTGATACGCCAGTTTTTTCTGCAACTTTGAAAAAAAAAATCGGTTCCTCTCTAAAGCTGTAAGGTTGAGGACGTACCAACCAAACCCAGAAACTGATTTTGCGAGTTGACTTCGCAAGTCTCTGTACATCTTTCACATGAAGGTTGGAGAAATGATCAGGAGGGAGTGCATCCAGGCTAGTGGGAAAGGCAACATTGAAGAGGATTTGTAGGACTGAATGAAGTGCATCTTTGAGATGGTATTGGCATCCCCTGAGAACTTGCTAGAAATGCAAATTTTCTAGCCCTGCCCCAGACCTACTAAATCAGAGACTCTCAGGTGGGCTCATAGCTGTCAGGTTTAGGATGTCTTCACAGCTCTGATGGGGAGCGGGGGGACTCTGATGAAAGTTTGAGAGGAACTGACATAAAGGAAACTGAAATCCTCAAACCATCTTGAAATAACCCCTCACCCTGCTTTCTTTGGCCAAGGGCACATTGCCACCTTTGCATGTGAGAACTAATAATTTCCCTCAGAGCCCAAGTCACACGGTTGCTATGGCAACCAGCCACAAATTTCAAATGGCCCTGGTAGGGGGAGGCGGAGGGGGAGGTAATCCTGACAACTGATACACCAGAGTTAGAAGTCTAGAAGAAGTTGTAGAAATTTGCTAAACTATGTCCCCTCCGAAACTTGGAGAATGGGGAACTAGACTTTGAGGTTGTTAGATCAGGAGCACGGTCCCCATATTCTACCTGGAAGAATGTACAGATACGGGGAACCTCCAGAGATTGTGTATTCAGTGCATAACAAGTTGGGGAAAGACCATTCGATGTAAATGTGTACAGAACTTTGTCCCACGACCAATTACATCTCAAAAGTCAGAAATCCCTTAACAAGTCTAAAGGAAAGAATACAGAGACTCGAGGAAAAGGGAATAAAGGATTGGATAGATGATGCTCACCTAGTCCAGGCAGCTCCCCACCACCACATTTTTGACATAAACTTTCATTTTCATAACAAAACATATAGACAGTTAAGGGGAACCAGTGTTATGGTAGGAAAAGTGAAACCACTGCAGGTAGTTTAAGCAGTAAGATAATTGCACCCAATTAGATGCTTGCAAAATCATAACAGAGATACAGGAGTGTGTGGAGGGCAGGACAGCATCGGAGCTGTGAAATTCTGGAGTTTGATCCTCTGATAAGAGAAAAAGGCACCGCTGTCTCAACAGCCACTTGATGCTGTTGAGAGTTGTGCCTAGACACGCTTAGTTCAACAGCTGCCTTTACCTACTGACACTGATCCGCATAGCCTTGCTTGCCAGCAAAAACGACGGCAGGCAAATAGTTCCTGTCCCACTTCTCTCTTTCATGTCATTCAAGAGTGTATCTAATTGGCAGAAACCAATTTGCTTCCAGAATATGAGCTGGAAAGGAGTCTGAGAAAGGCATGGGTTTTAGCTTTCCAGCCTCTGCAGAGCAAGAAGATACATTTAAGGAAGGAGGCATGAAGGTGTAGTGAACAGATTCTGTATCCGTCTCCTAAGAGAGGTGACAGCTCAGTACAAAAAGCCTTCTCTCAACACGGAATGCTGAGTGCTAGCGCTGTCACTGGGATGAGCTCCCAGATCTCAGGGGAACGGGAGGAGCTCAAGATGCGTGTGCCCATGTGAAAGCTGCTAACCACCAGGGGTAAACTGCACTTGGTTATCCTGGCAGGCAGTACCGTGGCCATGGCAATCAGATTCCAATTAAAATACTCCGGCCCCTGTGGATATCCCCCCAAGTTGTGATAAATTAATCAGGTGGCTCCAAAGTGTGGCATGTCATGAATCCATACGTCCTGAGTTGATTCGTATGATCCCTTCCCCCGCCACCACAAGCGCCAGGACTGAGCCACCTTCCTTGACAGGTTTGGGATTTTGTTTTTGTTTTAACCTGTCTTCCAGATCTGAGTCAGTTCAAGGCAATACATTAATGGTTCAATTAAATTTTTGTGTTTTTTTTAAATTTGTTTAAATATTTATTCTTGAGAGAGACAGAGACAGAGCATGAACGGCAGAGGGGTAGAGAGAGAGAGATGAAGACACAGAATCTGAAGCAGGCTCCAGGCTCTGAGCTGTCAGCACAGAGCCCGATGTGGGGCTCAAACTCACGAACTGCGAGATCATGACCTGAGCCCAAGTCAGAGACTTAACCGACTGAGCCACCATGAGCTGCTCAGTTAAATTCTAACTTGAAATTGCCACCAGGCCATTTCACTACTTAGGCCACAGAGAACAACCAAAGGGAGGTATGGGTTGCTGTGGTGATTTCAAAATATGGCCTCAAAATCTTTGAGGCTTCCTCCCTTGAAAAGGCAAAACTAATTGCTGTCCCCTTGGGTGTAAGTAAAAGTGACTTGCTTGTAACCAGCAAATATCCCTCTAAGCCCTACTTTCACTGCATCTCACACATTTTGGTAAGTTCTCTTTTTTATTTAGTCCCAAATTAAAAATTTCTCTTGAGGTTTCTTCTTTGAGTCATGTCCTACATAGAAGTATGTTGTTTTATCTCCAAATATTTTGGAATTTTCCAGCTATC
This sequence comes from Prionailurus viverrinus, assembly GCF_022837055.1. Lineage (NCBI taxonomy): Eukaryota > Metazoa > Chordata > Mammalia > Carnivora > Felidae > Prionailurus > Prionailurus viverrinus. The sequence continues at coordinate 67,910,773 of NC_062561.1, read as the reverse complement.
TTTCTTCTATAGATTTCTAGTTTAATTCTGTTGTTACCTGAGAATATATTTTGCATGATTTCTATTCTCTTACATTTGTTAGGGTGTGTTAAATGGCCTTGAATGTGGTCTATCTTCCTGAATGTTCCACGCAAGTTTGAGAAGAACATGTGTTCTGTTGTTGGATGGAGTATAGTCAACCATTGAACAACCCGGGTTTGATCTGCATGGGTCCATTTATACATTGATTTTTTTTTTCAATATAGTACACGACTGTAAATGCATTTTCTCTCTTTTATGATTTTCTCAATAGCATTTCTTTTCTTTAGCTTACTTTATTGTGAGAATGCAGTATACAACATGACTATGTTATCAGTAAGATGTCCAGTCAATAGTAGCCTATCAGTAGTTAAGTTTTGGGGGATTTAAAAGTCATATATGAATTTTCAACTGTTTGGGGGTCAGCACCCCTAACCCCTGCATTGTTCAAAGGTCAACTGTACGTGCATGTTAAGGATCATTATGTCCTTTTGGAACATAAATTCCTTCATCATTATGTAGTACCTCTTAAATCCCTGACCATCTTCCTTGTTCTGAAATCTGCTTTAATACCATCTAGTTCCATCCACGTAGTTGCAAATGGCATAGGCCATTCACATTTAAAATGATTATTGATATAATTGGGTTATCATCTTACATGTTTGTAACTATTTTCTATTCATTGTACTTGTTCTTTATTTCTTTTCTCCCTCTTTTCCTGCCCTCTCTGGCTTTAATTGAGCATTTTATTTTATTTCACTTTATTTTTTAAGTAATTTCTTTAAAGATTTTTTTTTAAGTCATCTCTACACCCAACATGGGGCTCGAGCTCACAACCCGGAGATCAAGAGCCGCACACTTTACCAACTGAGCCAGCCAGGTGCCCCTTTACTGAGCACTTTATATATCGTTCTGTTTATCTTCTCTCTTAGAATATCAGTAATACTTCTCTTTTTAACTTTTTTAATGGTTACCCTAGAGTTTGCAATATACATCTATAACTGCCTGCCAGCAGCACCCCATTTTAAGTTACTCAAAGGAAGCTGAGGCGGAAAAGCCAGGTTTGAAGGCAGAATTCTTGGATTCTCAGCCAAGCTCCCAGGGCAGCAACTCTTCTCTTCCCAGCTGGCACCATCCAAACAAGTGAGGGCCTTTGTGTGCACAGGTGTATAAGCACCAACCTGTATGTCTACACTATCTAGTGCTTTTAAATAACTCTGTTAGAAGTGCTAAAATGGTTAGGCCATCCCATGTGCTAACCATAAGCAGCAGTCCATCTCTAAGAAGACAGACTTGGGAAGCAGCCCATGCAGGTTCTGGAAGTCAGCATGGCTGTTTATGGAGGAAATTCTAGGCTTCCGTGCAGCTGGGACATGGTCTAGAATGGGAAAGCACAGGCTGCTGGAGGGCCTGGTCCACTAGCTCCTTGGACTTTTCTAAACAGCCAGGCTGGGGTGAAAGTCCTCTTGCTGACGTATAAAGGCAGTATGGGCCCAGGTAGTCATCTGACTCATCTTTACAGAGTTTGGGCTTGCTACTCAGTTTTTCAAAAGTAAAGAATATAATGTACAATAATGGATATACATATAGCGTATAAATTACAAGGAAAAGGGAATGAGTTAACCCAAAAGTTAGGACAATTGTTAAATAGGAAGGTAGAGAGGGACGTGATAGTGGGGGTTCATAGAGAGGGTTTTCCAAAATGCTAGGAATGTTTTATTTCTTAACCTGGGTGGTGAGTATACAAGTATTCATTCTATTACTCCTCAAATTGTGCATATATATTTTATAGACTGTTCATACTATATATAGGATATTATACTTATGACTAAAAGACATTAGTCAGGTGATCAAAATAAGGGCATACATGACATGTATTGTCTGGTTCAATACATTTGAAGTATTTTGCTTCATAGTCCCACTTTCGGTATCTAATCTTGGTTTTACTCCTGTAAGGCCTGATTGTGTTTAATGATAATCGATGTGGGGGTACCTGGGTACCTCAGTCAGTTGAGCATCTAACTCTTGATTTTGGCTCAGGTCATGATCTCACGGTTTGTGAGATCGAGCCCCACATCGGACCCTGTGCTGATAGTGTGGAGTCTGCTTGGGATTCTCGGTCTCCCCCTCACCCTGCCTCTTCTCCACGCTGTCTTGCTCTCTGTCTCTCAAAATAAATACACTTTAAAAAAATGATAATAAATGGGTGCTAATCACTACCCCAACTCCCTACCTCAATGTAATTTTCATTTTCTCACACTTGCTATTTTCAAACAAGAGAAATAGAAACAAAATTTTGAAATAAATTAAACTACATTTTTGTTTACTTACTATAAGAATCAATATTCACCAATATTTCTATTTTCCTTTTTTAGGATATTTCTGTCTTCAAAAAATACTTATTTGAGCATTTACTACACGCTCAACATGCTAGAATACCTGAAGTTCTCATTGTCTATTGGAGATAGATACTTAAATAGTTTCTTTTTCTTTTCTTTTTTTTTTTTTTTTTTTTTTTGAGAGAGAGAGAGACAGAACATGAGCAGAGGAGGGGCAGAGAGACACAGATACTGGAGCAGGCTCTAGTCTCTGAGCTGTCAGCACAGAGCCTGATGCAGGGCTCGAACTTGTGAACCCCAAGATCATGACCTGAGTTGAAGTCTGACACTTAACTGACTGAGTCACCCTGGTGCCCCCCTACATAGCTTCTTAAAAGTGAATTGTGTAATTATCATAACCACTTCCTGCTGGGCTGTGCTAACTGGTATGAGAAGTTTGAAAGAATCAAGAATGTATGAATGATTGCCATGCCTTACCAAAGTCAACTGGTTCACTTTATTTCTTCCAACTCCATATATGTGGGGTAAGGTACTGACCGTGGGGAATGATGGATATGAGGAACTCAAATGGTGTATCATCAAATAATGTTCAACAATCATGCTATACACACACACACACACACACACACACATTCACACACATACCAGAAAGGGCTACAGAGTATAGACTTTGCAAAAGCAATGGCCTTTCTACTTCATAATGCCTGAAAATTCTACCTAGAAATCTTTACCCATTCTACTTTTTTTTTAAGTTTATTTATTTATTTATTTTTTAATTTTTTTTTCAACGTTTTATTTATTTTTGGGACAGAGAGAGACAGAGCATGAACGGGGGAGGGGCAGAGAGAGAGGGAGACACAGAATCGGAAACAGGCTCCAGGCTCTGAGCCATCAGCCCAGAGCCTGACGCGGGGCTCGAACTCACGGACCGCGAGATCATGACCTGGCTGAAGTCGGAGGCTTAACCGACTGCGCCACCCAGGCGCCCCAAGTTTATTTATTTTTGAGAGAGAGAGAGAGACAGAGCATGAACATGGGAGGCACAGTGAGAGAGGGAGATACACAATCTGAAGCAGGCTCCAGGCTCTGAGCTGTCAGCACAGAGCCCGAGGCAGGGCTCAAACTCACCAGCTGTGAGATCATGACCTGAGCCCAAGTCAGAAGCTTAACCGAGGGAGCCACTCAGGTGCCCCCTAACCATTCTACTTTAAAGGAGGATTCTTATGGGATCTTGGATTCACTTTCGAATTGAAGCATTTTAAAATTCAACACATTTAAAAATCTCACCAAGGCTGTGCAAGGCCTCATGATTTCAAGTAAAAACTAAAGAAAGAAATTCACATAAATACTTATTAAGCTACTACTATGCTTGAAGACTTGTGCTAAATAAAATGCGGTACAAAATTGATTGGGTCAGGGAGAATCACAGGGAAAACATGTTACCATCCTGAAAAGATTCTGTAGTTACTCCTTTCTAAGTGAAGAACATTTTTTTGCTAGAGCAGACTCTAAAATTATGCAAAATACGCACTCAAATTCCTCAATCTGGGTCAAACTCATGGCTGTTATAAATGATACATGAATACATACTTTCCGGATTACTACTTATTTTAAAATACTGAATTTTGTCCAATTGTCAGACCAAGTGTTCCAATTTTAGGTTAAAAAAATAACTACACTACTCTTGAACTGCGACATCCCGTCTCCCCCCACTGTCAAACTTTGTACCAACAGAGATACGTGCCTCGCGTCCTGAAGTGGACAAAACCGAAAGAACGCGGAAACCTACGTGGGTTTACTCCGTGCGTGCTTCTGTGCACAGACCCTAATCCCGTTTTCCACGTCACTCAAATGCACAGCTGCATTAGATAGCCTCTTCAAGGTTCCTTGCATCTGCAGACTTCTGCAATGAAAACTCCTCTCTTCTTGGGAGCGAGTTCACAGAAAGCCCCTATGGTGAGGGCCAGGCCACCCGAAGGATTGGACTGAACCTGGTTTCTCTTTGAAAAGCCTTTCTGGGAAGAACATCCCACGCCAGCAACAGAGCGCGCCCCGGCACCACGTGTCTGCACCAACAGCGGGATTGGCGGAGCGCATTTTAGTGCTGCGGTCTAGACGCGCGCGGTCCCGCCCAGCTGCCAGAGGAGCTGGGACGCAGAGAGGAGAGGCCGGAGGGAGATCGCAGAGGGGAGGGGGGCGGGTGGGGGGTGGGGGATCCCGAGGCGCCAGCGGCCGCGAGTCTGGAAAGGCCCCAACGGCGCCAGGCCCGCCACGCCGCAACTTGCCCAAACCAGACAGGCTTCATCCTGCGCCCTGAAAGAAGGAGCCGGCCCGCCGCCTCCCGCTCGGCTGCTCCTCTGCCTCCGCGGGCCCCGCCTGAGCCAGCAGCGCCTCTGGGGTCTGGGCCCCCAGCGTCGCCCCAGTCCGCCTGCAGCGCCCGGCGCCCGCCAAGGAGCGCGCAACTGGGGTGAGCCGAGGCCCGGGATGCGCCCGGAGACCTTGGGAGCTTGCGGCGGACCGGGCATCTCGGGGCCCGCGAAGCCAGGGCCTCCGCCTGCTTTCCCCGGCTGCGAGCCGAGGCACTGCAGACCCCGCTGCCAAGGCTGCGGCAGCCCCCACCCTCAGTTTACCTTCTAACGGGTGGCGCCGAGCCCTCGCTGGAGCCCACCTAGCTCGGCCTTTGTCTTTGCGGGTTCAGCTGGCCGGCCCTGCAGTGCACCAAGGACTGGTTGCGCCGCGCGGGGCTGCTGCCCAGCCCCGGGATGGGGGACGGAGGGAACGGGAAAGCGTGCCCCCTTCTTTCCTGTTCCGGCCATCTTGCGGCCGAGATTCAACCAAAGGGGCAAGGATGGCCAGCAGCGCGGCGCTCAGGGCCGGAGTGGCGGCGGCGAACAGAGATGGGCACCTCAGTCCCGCGCGCCTCTTCCCTGGACCGCAGTGGGGGCGTGCGGACCAACCCTCTCATTCAGCTCCAAGGGCCTGGGCCAGAGCACGGGTGAATCCCTTAAGAGGCCAGAGGCACAGAAAATAGGAGGGATACCGGCCGGGAGCCAACAGTTATTTAAGCGCCTAATTCATTCAATCATTCTTTATCCACGTGTCCATTTGGCAAATTCTCAGCTCCTCACTGTGCCTGTCCGTTGTTAGGTGCTGGGGACACACGGTGAGCAAAAGAAATCACGGCCCTTGTTCCCGCTGATCCTGCAGTCCAGTGGATGGAGCCCACAGGACACAGACCTGCCAGGTCGGTAACCTGACGTCCTTAAACAGATAGGGAAACTGAGGCCTAGGACTGACATAACTTGTTCTAGGTCAAGCAGCAAGTATATGGAAGAATCAAACTTTGAACCTAGATCTTTAATTTTATACTGGCTGCAGTGAACCGTTAATAGTTCTTTTTTCCTAAAGACCCATTAAAAGTTGTTTGGATGTACAGTTTATATGAAGTCATATGAACTGCATGCTTTATTTCTTGGATGTTTTTATATGGATTTATTTCTAGTTCACAATATCTGGGAGTGCTAAAAATATTTGATATTACAACTTTGCTTGAAGTTACTCTGAATGGTATTTTCCTTTCTCCTACTCACATATCTGGCTGTTAGGAAAGAAAAAAAAATTCCTGATGGTTGGTCCACGCAGGGACACCCCGGTGGATTGAGGAATGTCTGGCTTTTCCTCAGCTCATTGATCTCTGTGGTAGCCACAGGCATCACCCAAAAGACCCCAAGAATGAAAGGCCTGATGTCTACAAGTTGCTGCTAGAGCAACTAGCAGCAGATGCTGCAGATCTCTGCAGATCACAGAATGCAGCTGCCTCACAAGTTTGTAAGGTAAACACCGGGGCCCTCTAAAACTTGATGGTACAAAGCTGATGGCTAAAGTTCCCCTCCATATATATATATATATATATATATATATATATATATATATGCATATATATATACATATATATATAATTTTTTTACCTTCACATTTTGAAAAGGTATCCTTTTGGGAAGACAAGTACAAAAAGTATTAATAATATCTGTGGAAGTTCCTTAATTTGTACTTTTTTTTTAATGTTTATTTACTTTTGAGACAGAGAGAGAGAGAGCGAGCATGAGCGGGGGAGGGGCAGAGAGGGAGGACACAGAATCCGAAGCAGGATCCAGGCTCCAAGCCTTCAGCACAGAGCCCAATGCGTGCGGGGCTCCAACTCAAAAGCCGCGAGATCGAGATCGTGACCTGAGCTGAAGTCGGACACTTAACCGACTGAGCCACCCAGGCGCCCCTTAATTTGTACTTTTATCAGTGTCTTGTACTTACCAGTATCTTATTTTTATATGTAGGCAATCCATAGAGGAAAAGAGACCCCATTTTAAAAAGTATTTCAGGTGTAAGAAATTTAGAAAGCCTGCCGTCAGATATAATTAGCTCTGCCACTATTTTAATTTTTAAAACTTTATTGAGATATAATGTACAAATGCACCCTTAATTCAGTGCACAATTCGATAAGTTTTGGCAAATGTATATACCCGGGTAATCAACAAACAGCAAGCACAATCAAAACAGAATATTTCTGTTATAGCCCCAAAAGTGTCTTCCTGCTGTTTTGAAGCCAATTCCCCTCCATCCCATTTAATTTTACATAGTTTTGTTGTTTAACGTTTCTTAAGTCTGTGTGTAAAAGAGGAGGATGAATAGGCATTTCTGATCTCAAAATCTAAGGTGAGGACAGGGGTGAATAACCGGAGGCTAGCGGCCGGAACGAAAGTTCCCGGAGATGTGGCTCCCCACTCCTTAAGGACAGGGAGGGTCAGCCCCAGAGCCAGGGAGGGTGGTGGCCCGGTGAGCTGGCGCTCAGGAAGTGCCCTCTTCCGTGGACGGGCTCGCCCACGAGGTCTCCTCTGGTCCCGCAGGGCCCTGGGCACACGCTGACTGTGCGGGGGCTGGCGCGCCCTTTGCTCTAAGTCCGGGTCAGGGCGCTGCCATAGCAACGGCCTGGACGCCCAGACCTTAGGCCGCCGCCGCCGCCGCCGCCGCCCGAGACCCGGCCATCTCCCAATCCCGAAGGGTGGGGCGGCGGCGGCCCGGGAGGCGGCCGGGGCCGGGTAGACGGGACCGCCCCCTCCTCGGATACCAGCTGAGGCCGCGGGTTTGCTTCCAAGCATGGTAAGTGAGAGCGGGGAGGTCGGGCTGCCTGGCGATGTGGGACTGGGGGCGGCCGGGGCTCCCCGGGACTCCCAGCACCCTCACCACCCCTACGCTGCCTCCTCCCCGCAGCCCTTTCAGAAGCACGTCTACTACCCGCTGGCCAGCGGCCTGGAAGGACCCGACGCCCCCGCTGCAGCTGCCGCGGCGGGAGCGGCCACAATGGCCTGTGGCCCCCCCAGCGTGGCGTCGGTCCCCCTGCCCTTCTTCCAATTCCGGCCGCGGCTGGAGAGGGTCGACTGGCGGCGGCTGAGCGCCATCGACGTGGACAAGGTGGCGGGCGCCGTGGACGTGCTCACGCTGCAGGAGAACATCATGAACATCACCTTCTGCAAGCTGGAGGACGAGAAGTGCCCGCACTGCCAGTCGGGGGTGGATCCGGTGCTGCTGAAGCTCATCCGCCTGGCGCAGCTCACCATCGAGTACCTGCTGCACTCGCAGGAGTTCCTCACCTCGCAGCTGCACCACCTGGAAGAGCGGCTGCGCCTGAGCCTGGCCGATGGCGAGCAGAGCAGGAAGCTCCTCACCAAGCAGGCCGGCGAGATCAAGTTACTCAAGGAAGAGTGTAAACGCAGGAAAAAGATAATCTCGACCCAGCAGCTGATGATCGAGACCAAAGCCAGCTATTACCAGGTGGGACGCTGCGTTGTGATTCCGATTCATAATCCAGTTTAACATCCTCGATTCCCACCTCGGTATTGAGAGTCCTTTCCTAGATCACCGATTTTTTTTTCCCCTTCGTGAGATTTTTACTGTAAATCAGAAGAAACAACATAGTTAAGCAAAATAGTAATTTTAACCAACAGCTGACATGGTTCGTTACCTTCTGTAGACAACCAGAGGATTAATAATTAAACAAGCAATGTTGTCTGTCGTGCTTTGCTGAAAGTCCTCTTTATAAACGCTGGCTGTTTAAGAAACTGTGTCCTCCCCCTAATTGATGTAATGAGAAATAAACCAGGTACAAATTGCTGTCGAGGTCTGGCCCCAGATGATCTGGAATGATTAAATTTGTGGGGCTTTTATTTCAAGATATTTTCAATCTTGCTGAAAAGTTGTAAGAATAGTGCAAAGAACTTCATAAACCCCTCACCCAGATTCTCCAGTTGTTAACATTTGCCACATTTGCTTTACTTTCTCATTCTATATATACATATTATTTTTGAACCCTTGGCCAGTGAGTTCCAGACTCCTAAGTAGTTCAGTTTGCATATCTCCTAAGACCAAGAACACTGACTAATGTAACAATATTGATGATATAGAACAACAGTATTTGTTAATTGAACTGGTATTTTTTAAAAAATTTTTAATGTTTATTTTTGAGAGAGACACACACACAGAGTGCCAGTGGGGGAGGGGCAGAGAGAGAGGGAGACACAGAATCTGAAGCAGGCTCCAGGCTCCCAGTTGTCAGCACAGAGCCTGACTTTGTGGGCTTGAACCCACAAACCGTGAGATCATGACCTGAGCTGAAGTCAGAAGCTTAACCAACTGAGCCACCCAGGCACCCCTGAACATGTAGTATTTTAAATATATTTTATGGGGCACCTGGGTGTCTCAGTTGGTTAAGCATCCTGCTCTTGATTTTCTGGCTCAGTGATGAGATCTAGCCCAGTGATCTAACCTGGGGGCTGCCTCTGTGCTGAGCATGGAGTCTGCTTAGGATTCTCTCTCTCCCTCTCTCTGTCTCTACTCCACTTGCATGTGTACTCTCTCTCTCTTTCTCTCAAAATAAATAAACATTAAAAAGTAAAATAAAATATATTTTATTAATGTAACAATAGTATTAAAAAAATTGAAACCTCTTGCTTTTCTGTGTTTAATCTCTAACTTTTACAGGTTAGATATTGAGCTAAGATAAATATTGTAATTTTTTAGTATAATAGAAATCAGTTGTATATATTTTTTTATTGATTAGATGGAGAAAATGCAAAGGGTATCAACAATGTTTGATAAAGTTATCAAAGAAGCAACAGGCTGACAAGACTGATTTCATATCCTTACATTGTAGTCACTTTGGCTAAATATGAATTAAAAGGCCTCAGTGAATGGGTGCCTGGCTGGTTCAGTCAGTAGAGCATGTGACTCTTGATCTTAGGGTTGTGAGTTCGAGCCCCATGGTAGGAGTAGAGTTTACTGGGAGGAAAAAAAAGCCTCAGTGGACTTAGGTACTAGCAGCGTGAGTAAATGCAGAGAACTGGGTGTAGGCACAGATTATGGTGTGGTCATTAGTGCTTAGGACTGACCCAACAGGAGCCTTGAGAGAAGTGTGCTTAAGATAGGTGAACAATTGGGACAGAATACTGTTAGGAAGGCTTAGTGTTTAGCTTTGGGTACACAACCCTGAGATATAATCCTCAAATGACACCTAATGTTGCTAATTGCCTATTTGTTTCATAAATGCCATGTACATATTTATAAATAGTGTTGATATGGCCTTTTATAAATACATCTATTAAACAATGAATAGAATAGGTTCTATTTAGACATTAAAAATGATTTAGCTTTGGTAGCAATCAGTGATATGTTAACAGCTATAACATACAGAAATTTTATGTTTATGAACATTTTTTCATTCTTTTAGTTACTATAGAAATAGGTGTTAGTAAAGATTTTCAAGTTTGAATGATACACATGAATAAAGGTAAGGACTTCGTTTTATTTAATGACTGACACCTGCCAAGTTGGCCACTCAGCAGAGTCTCTGAATAACAGTGTGACCATGTAGAGGTAGGATTGCCCAGACCATTTATTCCTACTTAGTGTGGTATAGATACACTCTGCTCTCTTAGGTGCCTTGCCATTGTCTCTTGATGGACTGAGCAGTGTGAGCCCTTTAGGGTGACAATTCCAGAGTTAGACTGTCTGGGTTTGAATCCTAACTATTCCACCATGCAAGTCAGTTAACATCTAGACCTCAGTTTCCTCATCTGGAAAATGAGAACATTAGTAGTAGGTATCTTTTAGGGATGTTCTGAGAATTCCATGAGCTAATGCACATGCAGCATAAGGAAGTCTCAGCAAATGGCATCTGACATGTGGTGTTGATTTCCACACTGGCTTCTTGGTAGTGAGCTGTGACTCCTCAGGATCTCTGCAAGGCCTCACGCCTTTCCTAGGAGGTGATTAGCGGTGGTACAGGAAGAAGGCCAGGGGTTGCAGTGATGATGCTGTAAGAAGCGGTGATTCAGGGAGGGGAAGTCAAGTCTGCTGCTAAGAATAGTTGGCACATAGGCCAGCTGGGGGTCCAAGATGTTACAATTATTTCAACTCCAGGTTCGGACATGTGAGGATATTTGGCCTATGATAAGATTTATAGGAAGACAATTGATTTTGTTTAAATAGCTATTTGACTTTAGCCTGCAGTCATGAATTTGTGTTTATGGAGACCTCTAAAAGCTGGGGAAGTCTCATGGCCATGTGTAAAGGCCAGTGTGTGCCAATGATGTGGTTGTCAAATTATTTTTTTTAATGAAATTAAAAAATACCAGTGTATCATAACAGGACTTAGACTCATTTTAAGAAGAACTTTTGTTTTCACAGCTGGAAGACTCAGATTCCTGTCCATGCTTTAGCACTACAGGCAGATTTTGGAATCTATGTCAGTGAATTTCTGACCCTGGTTGCAGGATAGTGTTGGGGTAGAAAAAAGCATGCATTTTGGGGTGCCTGGGTTGCTCAGTTGGCTAAGCATCTGACCAGCTCAGGTCACAATCTCACGGTTTGTGAATTTGAGCTCTGCGTTGGGCTCTTTGCTGTCAGCGCAGAGCCTGCTTCAGATTCTCTGTCTCCCCCTCTCTCTGCCCCTCCCCTGCTCTGTCTTTCAAAAATAATGAACATTAGAAAAACAAAAAGAAAAAAAAAGCCTGCGTTTTGCAGTCAGAGAGACATAGGTTAAAATATGCATCTTATAACGCTGTGACCCAATTCATTCCCCACACCCTTAACCAACCTCTGGCAACCACTGGTCTTTTTACTGTCTCTGTAATTTTGCCTTCTCCAGAATGTCATATAGTTGGTATCACTCAGGATTTAGCCTTTTCAGATTGGTTTCTTTTACTTAATAAAATGCACTTAATGTCCTTCCATGTCTCATTTATCTGGTCACTTACTGAAGAACATCTTGGTTGCTTCCAAGCTTTGGCAATTATGAATAATGCTGCTATAAACTGATACGTGTGCAGGTTTCTGTATGGACATAGGTAATCTAAGTGGCTGTATCATTTTGCATTCCCACCAGCAATGGGTGAGAGTTCCTGTTGCTCCACTTCCTTGCCAGCATTTGCTGATGTCAATGCTCTGGAGTTTGGTGATTCTAATGGGTGTAGGGTGGTATCTCATTGTTTAAATTTGCATTTCCCTAATGACACGTTATGTGGAGCATCTTTTCCTATGCTTAATTGCCATCTGTGTATCTTCTTTGGTGAGGTGTCTATTATAGTCTTTGGACTATTTTGTAGTTGTTTGTTTTCTTTTTGTTGAGTTTTAAGAGTTCTTTGTATATTTTGGGTAACAGTCTTTTATCAGTTGTGTGTGTTTTGCAAATGTTTTCTCCCAGTCTGTGGCTTGTTTTCTCATTTTCTTCACATTGTCTTTTGCAGAACAGAAGTTTTGAATTTTAATGAAGTCTTGTTTATCAGTTATTTCTCTTTAAAATTTTTATTTATTTATTTTGAGAGAGAGCGCATGCACACATGAGGGAGGGGCAGAGAGGGAGGGAGAGAGAGAATCCCAAGCAGGCTCCACACTGTGACATTGCGGAACCCTGTGTGGGGCTTGAACTCATGAACCATGCGATCGTGACCTGAGCCAAAATGAAGAGTTGTTTGCTTAACCAACTGAGCCACCCAGGCGCCCTCAATTATTTCTTTCATGGATTGTGTCTCTGGTGTTGAATCTAAAAAGGCATCATCGAGATCATCTAGGTTTTCTTCTATGTTATTTTTAGGAGTTTTATAGTTTGGCCTTTTACATTTAGGTTGGTGATCCCTTTGAGTTCGATTTTGTAAAGGATGTGAAGTCTGTGTCAACATTCATTTCTTTGTGGATGTCCAGTTTTTCCAGTACCATTGTTGAAGAAACTGTCTTTGTTCCATTGTATTGTTTTTGCTCCTTTGTCAAAGATCAGGTGGTGATATTTATATGGGTTTATTTCTTGGCTCTCTCTTCTGCTCCACTGATCTGTTTGTCTGTTCCTTGGACAATACCACACTGTCTTGATTACTGTAGCTTTATATAGTAAGTCATAAAGTTGAGTAGCATCAGTCCTCCAACTTTGTCCTTCTCCTTCAATACCTCGTTGGCTATTTTAGGACTTTTGCTTCTTCATACAAACTTTAGAATCAGTTTGTTGTTAACCACAAAGTAACTTGCTGGGATTTTGATTAGGGTTGCATTGACTCTGTAGATCAACGTAGGGAAAATTGACATTTTGACAATATTGAGTCTTCTTATCCATTAACACAGATATTCATTTATTTAGTTCTTTGATTTGCTCTTCAGAACTTTGTAGTTTCCCTCCTATAGATATTTTACATGTTTTATTTTTTTTGAGAGAGAGTGTGTATGCATGTGAGAACATAAGCAGGGAAGGGGCAGAGGGAGAGGGAGAGAGAGAACCTTAAGCAGGTCCCATGCCCAGGATGGAGCCTGACTCTGGGCTTGATCCCACAACCATGAGATCATGACCTGAGCCAAAATCAAGAGTCAGACATTTAACCTGCTGAGCCAACCAGGTGCCCCTAGATCTCATACATATTTTGTTGGGTTCATACATAAGTATTCATTTTTGGGGTGCTAATGTAAAGGATGATGTGTTTTTAATTTCAAATTCTACCTTTCCATTATGGAATATAGGAAAGCAGTTGACTTTAGTATATTAACCTTCTATCCCACAACTTTGCTATACCTGGTTGTTAGTTCTGGGGTTGTTGTGGGTTTTTGGTTGTTTGTTTTGCCAATTCTTTTGGATTTTCTATAAAGACATTAATGTCATCTGCAAACAAAGAAATTCTGTATCTTCCTCCCTAATCTGTGTATTTGTTACTTCCTTTCCTTGCCTTATTGCATTAGCAAGGACTTCCAGTACAATGGTGAAAAGCAGCAGTGAAAAGGGACTTCCTTGCTTTGTACCTGATCTTAGTGGGGAAGCTTTGAGTTTTTCCACCAAGCATGATATTAGCTGTAGGTGTTTGTTGTAGCTAGTCTTTACCAAGTTGGGAAAGTTCCCCTCTTCCCTGGAGTTTTTAACTCTTAGACTCTTCCACTGTGAGCCTCCAGCAATTTGTCACAGTTTAGGTTTTCCTACCCCTTCTTACCCTGAGTTCATGGCTTTTCTGTATTGTTCAAATAGTTAAAATATCTATTTTTTTATTTTAGAAATTAAAAGTCACAGTTTCCAGAAAGCCTCATCCTTTCCTTTCTCCAGTGCTGTGCCTGGCCCTAAAGCCCACACCGACATCTGAGTCCAGTGGGCAGGCCATGACATACTAAACTTGAGCAGTCATCAAGAGCAGAGAAAGCTGGAAAGATACTTTAAAGACTCCCCGAAATGCAAGGCCAAGAAATATGCCATAATGTTGGCTTTCTGGGAAAGAGACCCTGAACTTCTGATGCAGTTATACTGATTTGGAGTAAGGCAATACTGCACATAAATAGAAGAACATGTTAGTAGCACAATGAAAATGAAACTGCAGAATCCAAACTGGAAGAAACTCTGTAGGACACGTGTTTAGTTTCTTCAGCAAAAGAATTGCAAAGATAAAAGAGAGATGGGGGGGCGGGGGCGGTCTATAGACCAGAAGACAGTGGAGAGACATAATGAGCAGTTGCAGGATATGGCCGTATTTGGATCCTGATTCAAAACAAACTGTAAAATTTTTTTCTAAGAATGTCCTTTTAGAGGCTCCTGGGTGGCTCAGTTGGTTAAATGTCCGACTTCAGCTCAGGTCATGATCTCACAGTTCGTGAATTTGAGCCCTGCTTTAGGCTCTGTGCTGACAGCTCAAAGCCTGGAGCCTGCTTCAGATTCTGTGTCTCCCTCTCTCTGCCCCTCCCCCACTCACGCTCTGTCTCTCAAAAATGAATAAATGCTAAAAAAAATTAAGAAAAAAAATGTCCTTTTAGAAATGGATTCTGAAATACTAACAAATGAAATATATAATATCCAGGTTTTAATTCAGGGTAATCCAGGAACAAAGATATAGATGAAACAAGTGGAATTTTTGCTTAAAATTTGAATCTGTGTTAAAGTGGAAAATAGAAATATTTGTGGATTTTTTTTTTCAGTAAAATTCATTTTAGGAGGCCAAGTATTTCTAAGCATGTGTTCAGTGATTTATTAATGCTGGGCTCTGAGAATAATGCTATGAATAAGATAGACAAGAGCCCACACTGTCAGGAATGTGACATTCTAGAACCAAGAGGGATTGAGCAGAGAACAATAAACAAGTGAAGTGGCTAAACGTGGAAATAATAACTGTTGAGACATGCAATGATGAAAGTAAGTGTGGTGGGACAGTGACTGGCAGGAGGGCCATCTGCCAAGGTCTTGTTGAGGACGTGCCCAGTGGGGAAGATGCTCCCAGAATGACTCCTGAATGTCAGGAAGGAGCCAGTGGGGGGAAGGTCTGGGCAAGGTTCAGGCTGGGCACGAGCTCATGCAGAGGCTGAATTTGGCCTGCTTGAGGGACAGAAAGAAGACTGGCGTGACTGGAGTGTCTCGGACAAGTTGGTGACAGGCTGGGAACCAGCTGTGGAACAGGAGCAGCATCAGGGGTTCCTGCAGGCACCCAAATGGGCTACTCTGGCTGTCGGGAGATTGCTGTCACTGCCTTGTTCTCAGTTTGGAGAGAACACCCTGGTTTACAGTTGTCTTTTTAGTCCTGCTTTTAGTATCCCTTGCCGGGATGATATCTTTTGGGGGACCGTTCCCAAGAGGTGGTGCTTTAGGTACCCCAATTTAATTGAAATTAGGTGGGAGAGCACTTGTTACA
Source organism: Prionailurus viverrinus (assembly GCF_022837055.1). NCBI lineage: Eukaryota > Metazoa > Chordata > Mammalia > Carnivora > Felidae > Prionailurus > Prionailurus viverrinus. The sequence continues at coordinate 67,895,229 of NC_062561.1, read as the reverse complement.
GACATTCAGATTTGTTGCTGTCTCCTTTTCAGTGCCATTTTTGCGATAAGGCCTTTATGAACCAAGCTTTTCTACAAAGTCACATTCAGCGCCGCCACCCTGAAGATTCTCACCTTGGTAAGTCACGAGCTCAGCTTCACAGAGCTGTTTTCCTTTTGGTACCTTTCTCTATTTTCAGTGAGGCATGGTCCAGTGCATCTCTCAGTCCTTCTAAAAGTATCATAGTCTTTGTTCATTCATGAAATATTGAGCGCCTACTATGTGCCATGCACAGCACCAGGCCTGGGGCTATGGGCGCACACGAAACAGACCAAGTTCTGCCCTCTGGGGTCTTACATTCTGTGAGGAGGGGCAGAGGAAACACACTTAAATAAATGAGTGGTTCCTCTCAAACGGTGGCAAATGCAACACGGAAAATAAAACAAGAATGGGGTGGAGGTGGTCAGCAAAGTCTTCGTGGAGGAGGCCTTATTTGATCAGAGACTGGATTGATGAGGAGGTCCCAGCCCGGGGAAAAGCTGGGGAATGAATATCCCAGACATGACATGGGGAGCTCTGAGTGTCGGAGGTGTGAGGGGCGGGCAGCACAGCATGTTTGAGGAACAGACAGAAGATCAGTGGAATAGAGCGAGCAAGGCAGTAGTGTGTGGGGACATTGGAAGGGAGGGGGCCAGGTCACGTGGGGCATTGAAGGCCCAGGCCAGGAATGTGGGTAGCGGCTGGTGAAGAGCGTAGGGGCTGTGGTGGTGGAAGCAGGTGGAAGAGTGAGGAGGCTACTGGGGTAATGCAGGTGAGTGATGTGGCAGCAGGACCAGGACGGGACCAGGGAAGACCAGAGAAGTGAAGATGGAGAGGACGTGTGTTCTGCACAGAGCCCACAGACGTGTGACTTAGCATGAGAACAAGAAATAAGAGAAAGACAGTCTTGGATTTTGTCCTGTACATTTGGGTGAGTGGCAGTGACGTCTACTGAGGTGGGGACCTAGGGGTGGGAGGTGGGCTGAGGAAGGAAGGAGAATGAGAGTGTGTGTTGGTCAGGGTAAACCTGAGGCACACATACAAACGCCATGCGAGTGGAGATGCAGGGGGTCTGGAGGTCACAGTGAGGCCCAGGGTGGAGATACAAATCCAGGAGTCGTTAGCAGAGCTGGGCTGGATGAGCTCACCTAGACAGAGAAGAGAAGGTGGCTAGGGGCCAGCCTCAAGGCTCTCCCAACATCAGGAGCTCAGGAGGAGCAGCCTAGTGGGTGAGAAATAGTTATGGAAGCAGGAGGGAGACCTGGGAAGTGTGTTGTCATGGAAACCAAGGGAAACAAGTGTTTCAGGAAGGAGGCAGTGACCAATTTATTGAATGTACCTGAGGCGTAGATAGAGTAAGATGAAGACTGAGAATTGGTTATTGCTGTCACGATGGCTGTTGTTGACCTTGACATAGCAGCTTCAGTGGATTGGTGTGGACAAAAACCCAAGGGGAGTGAGCTGAGCTGACAATCAGGTGAGCAAGTGGTCATGTTGTAGACATTTGCTTCAGTAACATTTGCTGGGAAGGACAGCAGAGACATGAAGCATTGTCTGGAAGAAAATGTGGAACAAAGGGAAAATTTTTGTTTCATTTGATGCGGGAGATACAAAGATGTGTTTGGGTGCTAATATGAATTAACCATGTTTAGAGGAGAAAAATAAGCAAGAGAGGGCAGGAGTTCGGTGGCTTATCAACTAGATTTCCTCTTACTTAAATATTCTTAAAAAGTACCAGGTCTATTTCTTCTTGCAGATCAAAGCATTCTGCAGATTGCCTACAGACCAGTAACCCACAGGAATTCTCATTATGATCTTAATGTTTTCATATCTAGATGTACGTACTCCTAACTTGTCACTAAGTACTTGCTTTCTGAAACCTCCCTTTTTTGCCAGTCTGTTTCCATTCCTGCCTATTTCGGACAAACAGATTGATTTAGGAAAATAGCTAAGCTTTGTATAAACAATACGAATGGCATAAAATTCCACATGGAAGTCATGGACCGTTGATACTACTTAGCAATATAGTGGAGAGATTGGGAAGGTTAAATAGTTTAATTAATCTACCATTCTTCCGTGTGAAACTGACCTTCTTTCTCTTCTGTTTCAGTATCTTATTCTATCTCATACTCGTTTCAGGGAGTATTTCGGACTCTGAAATGAGTATTATTTCTTCAGGTCATCTTTGAGATTCTGACTTTCCACTTTGGCTTTCATACCTTGCATGTCTACACTCACAGACACATGTACATCCATTCAGTCATGTGCACATCTTCATGTAAGTACATGTACATAAGTATCTTCCCTTCACTTGTTGCTTCCTTTTACAACCTTCTGGTACCTCTTTTTGGCCCTGTGAACAGTTTATGGCCCCAGTTTGCATCTTGAATGCCAGCCTCTGATTGTCTTAGCACTGATGGGGTTCTCAGGAGAATGTGGTGGGAGCCAGAAAGATAGTGACCTGCCGTGGAAGTTTCCCTTCTCTCACCGAGACAGGCATCTCAAAGAAGAGCCCGGGATTATTCCTTGTCACCATTATTATTCCCTGAATGGGCTCTCACACTGTCTCTGGAGGGTAATCCAATACAGTGGCCGAAATAATCTGCTGAAAGTAATTCAGTGCCCAGTAACACAATGGGCTGCGAGTAAACACTCATGAGCAAAAATTGGCTCATGTGGCACAAAAAAGTAATAATATCCCAAGTTGGAGCAGTTTCCTTTGTCTTTGTCATATCAATAAGACCCTGTAAGTTTTCAGATAGGTTTCAGTAGAGGTAGTATTTTAATAAAATATTTCTGTTGCAACAGAGTATAAGAAAAAGGCACAGACTGATAAGCTCCAGAGTGAGATTGACATGCTGAAGGAGCAGCTGCAGCTCACCAAGTCTCAGCTGGAGGCTGCACAGCACGCCCACGCTGTCAGGTTCTCTAAGGTACGGTACTGAGTTCGGAAACAGTGGGATGGTGAGAAGGATCGGGATTAATTCCTTTTAAATGTTTGGTGGAATTCACCAGTGAAGCCATCTGGTCCTGGGCTTTTCTTTGTTGGGAGGTATTTGATTACTGATTCAATCCCCTTATTCATTGGTCTGTTCAGATTTTGTTTTTCCATGATTCAGTGTTGGTAGGTTGCATGTTTCTAGCAATTTATCCATTTCTTTGAGATGGTCCAATTTGTTGGCATATAATCATATGCATAGTGGGCTATTATAATCTTTTATAATTCTGTAGTGTCCGTTGTAATGTCTCCTCTTTCATTTATAATTTATTTGAGTCCTTTTTCTTTTCTTGGTTAGTCTAGCTAAGAGTTTGTTAATTTTGTTTATCTTTTCAAAAGCTCCAACTCTTAGTATTGTTCATCTTTTCCATTGTTTTTCTGTTCTCTATTTTATTATTTCTGCTCTAATCTTTATATTTCCTTCCTCCTGCTAACTTTGAGCTTAGTTGTTTTTTTTTCTAGATCTTGAGGCATAAAGTTAGATTGTTTACTTGAGATATTTCTTTTTTTCTTAATGTAGACATTTTTAGCTGTGAACTTTCCTCTTAAAACTGCTTTTGCCATATCCCATACGTTTTCATATGTTGTGTTTCCATTTTTGTTTATCTCAAGATCTTATTTACTTCCCTTTTGATTCTTTCTTTGATGCACTGGTTGTTCAGGAGTGTATTGTTTATTTTCCACATATTTGTAAATTTTCATTTTCCTCCTGTTGCTGATTTCTTCTTCTTTTTCTTAATGTTTAGTTCTGGGAGAAAGAGAGAAAGCACAAGTGGGGGAGGGGCAGAGAGAGAGAGAAAGAGACAGAATTCAAAGCAAGCTCCAGGTTCCAAGCTGTTCAGCAGCGAGCCCAATGTGGGTCTCAAACTCATGAACCAAGAGATCATGACCTGAGCTGGTCTGTCACCTAACCAAATGAGCCTCCCAGGCTCCCCCTTCCTGTTACTGATTTCTAGTTGCATACAATTGTGGTCAGAAAAGATACTTGATATAAATTCAGTCCTCTTGAATTTGTTAAGACTTGTCATCTAATGTATGATCTATCCTGGAGAAAGTTCCACATGAGCTAAGCAGACTGTGTGTTCTGCTGGATACTATCTGTTGGATATTATATTTCTATTGGGTCCATTTGGTGTGAAGTGTTCAAATCCTGGGTTTCCTTATTGACTTTGTGTCTGGGCGATCTATCCATTGTTGAGAGTGGGTATTAAAGTCCCCTATGATTACTGTGTTGCTGTTTATTTCTCCTTTTTGTTCTGTTAGTATATGCTTTATAAATTTAGATGCTGCAATGTTGGATACATAAATATTTATAATTCTTATACCTTCTTGATAAATTGATCTCTGTTATTGTTAAGTAACCTTTGTCTCCTGACATCTTTCTTTTTAACGTAGGCATTTACAGCTATAAATTTCTCTCTTAGCACTGCTTTGGTTTCTCCTTTTTTTTTTTTTTTTGATATGTTGTGTTTTAATTTTCATCCATCTCAAAGTATTTTCTAATTTCCCTAGTGAGTTTTTCTTTGTCTCATTGGTTGCTTAAGAGTACAGTGTTTAATTTTTTAAGTATTTGTGAATTTTCCAGATTTTCTTCTGTTATTGATTTCTGGCTTCATTCCACTGTGGTTGGGAAATACACTTAGCACACTTTCAATCTTTTAAAATTTATTGAGAGGGGAGCCTGGGTGACTCAGTCGGTTGAGCATTCTATTCTTGATTTCAGCCCAGGTCATGATTTCATGGTTCATGAGATTTGAGCCCTGCATCGGGCTTTGCGCTGACAGTGGGGGAGCCTGCTTGGAATTCTCTCTCCCTCTCTCTCTGCCTCTCCCCCTTCCCTCAAAATTAATAAATAAACTTAAAAATAAATAATTAAAATTTTTGAGACTCTTTTGTGACCTAACATTTGCTCTCTCCTGGTGAATCTTCCATGAGCGTTTAACAAGAATGTATGTTCTGCTGCTCTTGGGTGTTCTGTATATGTCGGACTAAGTTTGTTTATTGTGTTAAGTCTGCAGTTAGGTAAAAAAACAAAAAAAAAAAAACAAAAAAAACTGAAGGTCATTGAGAAATCAAAGGCTGATTGACTAGACATAAATTTAGCTTGTATAAATAGGAATTTGTGTTTTGGGAGTGAGATGGGGCTACTCTATCCAAATTGATACAGTATTGAGAATGGTTCTTCTCTTCAATAGACATTTTCTTTTAAAGGATGTTTACATTTTACATATTATTGCATATCTACTATAAAAGTTCATAGATCACCGAACTCTTGAGACTTTGGACCTCTGTGTTTGTATTTTAAGAGGTGTAAGGATGAAAGGATGCCATGTGCTGTTTTTGGTTTGGAAAAATCGCTGTGGACGTTGCCATTATATGAAGTGCTATTGCACACCTAACTGATACGCTCAATACTAGCTGGAGCTATGTCCATTTATTTAAAATTTTGCACATGTCATTTATTTAAAATTTTGCTTCATATAGAACTTTTAAAACCATGCGTTCAAATAATTTCAGGAATATGAAATGCAGAAAACAAAAGAGGAAGAATTTCTGAAGTTATTTGATAGATGGAAAGAAGAAGAAAAGGAGAAACTAGTTGATGAAATGGAAAAAGTCAAGGAAATGTTTATGAAGGAGTTTAAAGAATTGACCTCCAAGAATTCAGCATTAGAATATGTAAGTATTAAACCAAGTACTCCTCATAGTTTTGGTAGGATTGTTGCCTTGAGAGGTAACATTAGAATGGCATTATGGCCAGTGGATCTAGAAATCACTTTATTGTGCCTTGGTCCAGACAGCCCCTTTCTTGAGAGTCCTAAGGGAGCTTGAGACATACAGAAGACAGAGCAAGTCAGAAAAGTCATTTCTTTGAAAGTGGGAGCTTTGGCTCCAAACGCATGTGCAGAACACTTGGTACATTTGAGGGGCTCCTGGCTGGCTCAGTCAGTGGAGCATGCAATGCTTAATCTCGAGGCTGTGAGTTCAAGCCCCATGTTGGGTATAGGGATTAACTAAAAAACTAAAGATTATGGGGCGCCCGGGTGGCTCAGTCGGTTGAGTGTCTGACTTCAGCTCAGGTCATGATCTCACAGTCCGTGAGTTCGAGCCCCACGTCAGGCTCTGTGCTGACAGCTCAGAGCCTGGAGCCTGTTTCAGATTCTGTGTCTCCATCTCTCTCTGAACCTCTGCCGTTCATGCTCTCTCTCTCTCTGCCTCAAAAATCAATAAAACTTTAAAAAATTTAAAAAATAAAATAAAATAAAATAAAAAAATAAAGATTACATAAATCTTAAAAAAAAAAAAGAACATTTGGTACATTTGGTACCCTTGGTCAGATCATAGAAGAGGGTCTCTGTTTCCTTAGCTAGTTAGGATAGCCAATAAGCCATAAGCCTCCTCCCTGAATTCTGAAGCTTTCTAAGTTCCAAAGGAACTTTCCGGAAAGGCTGACACAGATCACCAATGTGGAAGAAGAAAGCCAACCCACAAAGGATAGAAGTAGAATTTTTTTTGCCAGGTCCCTTCCTGGCCGGTGGGAAGGACAGCTGTTCTGAGCAAGCAGAATGTAACTAAATGAGTCTCCATCCCCTATAGAAGCAGTCTTGTTCCACACTGCCCTGGTCACATGTATAGACAGAGACATGGCTTGCTGGGCTGGGACCTTAACCTCTGTGACAGTGATCGCTGTCCTCCAGCGAAGAAATGATTTGAGCTGGATGGGCAGCCCAGTCCTGGGTCACCCTTGGGGAAAGGAAGCAAGATCCTTGAGCTCCCTCTAGAGGCCAACAAGTTTTACAAACTAAAATGGAAAGATATTTTTGGAATATGGCTCAAGGCCTTCTCTAAAGCACCTTGAACTCTTGCATAGGGGTAGGGAAACCGCAACCTGTGAACCGAATCTGACATACCACCCATCTTTGTATGGCCAGTGAGCCAAGAAAGGTTTTAATATTTCTAAATGGTTGAAAAAGGTCATAAGAAGAATATGTCACAACACATAAAAATTACATGAAATTTACATTTCTGTGTCCATAAGTTTTATTGGCATACGACCACACGTGTTCCTTTACACTTTGTCTGTGGTGCTTTTGTGCTGGAGCCGTACAGGTGAGTGATTATCACCAAGGCCTTATGTGTCTCCCGAAGCCAGAATACCGTCTGGCTCTTTACAGAAAATTTGCCAGCCCCGTCATATCTTTATAAAGCAAACATGGCAAAATGTTAACAATTGGTCCAAATGGGTGTTCATTATATTATTCTTTCAACTTTTCTTTTTCCTTTTTTTTTTTTAATTTTTATTTATTTTGAGAGAGTGCACAAGCACTAGCAGGGGAAGAACAGAGAGAGAAAGAGGGAGAGAGAGAGAATCTCAAGCAGACTCCATGCTGTCAGTGCAGAGCCCAATGCAGGGCTCAATCTCATGAGCTGTGAGATCATGACCTGAGCCGAAATCAAGAGTCAGTTGCTCAATCAGCTGAACCACCCAGGTGCCCCTCAACATTTCTATAAGTTGTAATTTGCAAATAAAAAGTTGAAAGGGAATAAATTTGGATGGTTCACTGTGTCTTTTTTGTAGGGCTACAACTTCTTGTTGGTTCAGTCATTCCATATCACCTCTCCTTGGTTGTTGTTTCTAAGCATCAGAACACGTAGGCAGTAATTTCTCTATCCATGGTTTCTTTTTCGATGCCTGCACCAAGGACCTTTCCTGAACTCCTATCTGTGGTTCAAAGTGGGATGCCGTATAACCCACTGGTAGATTGCGATACTAACCGATTTAAGACTGGCTTCTCACATCTTCTTCATCAAGGCTGTACTCATTTTTCCCTTTGTGATAAGCTGCTAATTAGAGTTCTTTTGCCTAAGGTTCCATCCAGGATCCTGCCCCCAGCTCCCTGCTCCCAGGATAATTTTAATAGTGGATTGGGACTTTTCCCCACATAAGGCTTTTTTACCACTCCTACCTTTTTTGGGGGGTGGGGTGGTAAAAAGATGGCTTTATTGAGATATAGTTTCTATACCATAAAATTCACCCACTTAGAGTGCACAGTTTGGTAGTTTTTAGTATGTTCACAGGGTTGTGCATCCATCCTCACGTTTTGGAATATTTCATCACCACGAGAAACGTTGTGCCCGTTGGCACTCCCTCCCCCAAGCCACTGGCAACCACAGATCTGCTTTCTGTCTCTGTGGATCTGCCTATTCTGGACGTTACGTGTGAATTGAATCATACAATATGTGATCTTTTGTGAGCAGCTGCTTCCCAGTTAGTATAATGTTTCTGGGATTCATCCACGTCGTAAGGATGTATATACATCACTCTTTCATTCCTGTAGTTGCCTCATGATTTTCCATTCCATGAATATCATACTTCTTTTTCTTTTTTTTTATGTAGAGTTTCAGATTGTTTTTTAATTTAACTTTATTTTTTATTTTTTAAAATTTGCGTCCAAAATAGTATATAGTGAAGCAATGATTTCAGTAGATTCCTTAATACCCCTTACCCATTTAACCCATCCCCCCCTCCTACAACCCCTCCAGCAACCCTCAGTTTGTTCTCCATATTTATGAGTCTCTTCTGTTTTGTCCCCCTCCCTGTTTTTATATTATTTTGTTTCCCTTCCTTTATGTTCATTTGTTTTGTCTCTTAAAGTCCTCATATGAGTGAAGTCATATGATTTTTGTCTTTCTCTGACTAATTTCACTTAGCATAATACCCTCCAGTTCCATCCACATAGTTGCAGATGGCAAGATTTCATTCTTTTTGATTGCTGAGTAATACTCCATTGTGTATGTATGTGTGTGTATATATGTATATACATATATATATATATATATATATATACGTATATGTATGTATATATACCACATTTTCTTTATCCATTCATCCATCGATGGACATTTGGGCTCTTTCCATACTTTGACTATTGTTGATAGTGCTGCTATAAACATGGGGGTGCATGTGTCCCTTCGAAACAGCACACCTGTATCCCATGGATAGATGCCTAGTAGTGCAATTGCTGGGTCGTAGGGGAGTTCTATTTTTAGCTTTTTGAGGAACCTCCATACTGTTTTCCAGAGTGGCTGCACCAGCTTGCATTCCCACCAACAATGCAAAAGAGACCCTCTTTCTCCACATCCTCGCCAACAACCATGAATATCGTATTTCATTTGTCTGTTCATCAGTTGACAACATGTGGGTTGTTTACCCATTTTTAGCTATAGATGGTTTTTAAAATTATTATTATTTTTTAAGTTTATTTATGTATTTTGAGAGGGACAGAAACAGTGTGAGTGGGGGAGGGGCAGAGAGCGAGAATCCCAAGCAGGCTCCATGCTGCCAGCCCAGAGCCCGACACGGGGCTCAAACTCATGAACTGAGAGATCATGAACTGAGTGGAAACCAGGAGTTGGATGCTTACCTGACTGAGCCATCCAAGTGCCCCTAAAATTATTATTTATAAGAGACTTCATTTTTTAGAATAGTTAAGCTTACAGAAAAATTGAGCATCCAGTACAGAAAATTTCATGTAACATCCCCCTCTCCTACCCTGTACAGTTTTCCATCTTACTGACAACTTAGTCTGGTACATTTGTTACGGTTGATGAGCCAATACTGATATATTAGTATTAATTAAACTCCATACTGTGGTTCCACTTCTTTAGCTTTTACCTAATGTCACTTTTCTGCTCCAGGGCCCTCTCCAGGATACCACACGATATTTAGTTGTCACACCTCCTTAGCTTGTCTGAGACAGTTTCTCTGACTTGTTTTCAGTGACCTGGACAATTTTGAGGAGTACCTTACCTGTCAGTAGGACACCCCTCTACTGGAATTCACCCAGGAGTCTTCTCTTGGTTAGACTGGGCTTACGGGTTTGGGGGATGAAACCCTCAGTGATAAAGTTACAGTTTTCATCACATCATCTCAAGGCTAATACTCTCTTCATGATTAATGGTTGTTGGTGTTGACCTTGATCACCCGGCTCAGGTTGTGTCGGTCAAGTTTCTCTGCTGAGAAGTCAGCCTCCACCAATTTCACACTGTACTCTTTGAAAAGAAGTGGCTGTGTTCAGCCCAGATTTAAGCAGGGGAGCGATGCTCCCCACCCTTTTGTTTCTTCGGTTAACGTATTACCTTCTGTGATTTTTCTGAGGGTTTTTTACCGCTGCTAACTTTAGGAATAACATAACAAGCAATAGGTAAAATTAAAACATGTTGTCCCTCATGGGTTCACGGATACAGTTGCAGGATGATGGTGGCCTCACCACTCAATTGTCATGAGAACCTGGGCACCTGGCTGGCTCAGTCAGTCAAGCGTCTGACTCTTGGTTTTGGCTCAGGTTATGATCTCACAGTGCATGAGCTCAAGCCCCGCATCAGGGTCTATGCTGACAGGGCAGAGCCTGCTTGGGATTCTCTGTCTCCCCCTCTCTCTCTGCCTCTCCCCTGCACATGCCCCCCCCTGCCTTCACCGCCTCTCTCAAAATAAATAAATAAGTAAATAAATAAATGAACATAAAAAAATTGTATTTATATTAGGAATACAAATAAGTAAAAAAATAAAAAGAAATAATCATGAGAACCAGCTGCACGCAGTTCCTCTGTTTCTGGACACTGTGTGTGCCCATCAGAAATTTTAAGACCCATTGTATAAGATTAGAAAGTTAGGTTGTGCTTTCTGTTGCAATCACCCTGTACATATGCTGTTGGAAAAACTGGAAAGCAGCAGAAAGAAAACCGGAAAACCAGTAGGTGGGAGAAGGAGAAAGCACAACAAACATCTAGTAAGGATAGTCGGATTTAAACGTGGCTACATGTTGGGGCGCCTGGGTGGCTCAGTCAGTTAAGCATCCGACTTCGGCTCAGGTCACGATCTCACAGTCCTTGAGTTCGAGCCCCACGTCAGGCTCTGTGCTGACAATGTGGAGTCTGCAGCCTGCTTCAGATTCTGTGTCTCCCTCTCTCTGCCCCTCCTCTGCCCCTGCTCTCTCTCTCTCTCTCTCTCTGTCTGAAAAAAAATAATAAATAAACATTAAAAAAAATTAAAGGAAAATAAAAGTGGCTACATGTTCCCCAATTTTATTTGTGTTCAGTCTTTTGAAAGTATAAACATCTGCACCAGTGAGTTTGCATTTATTTTCTTTCATAGCAATTGTCAGAAATCCAGAAGTCCAACATGCAGATCAAGTCCAATATTGGCACGTTAAAAGACGCACGTGAGTTTAAAGAAGAACGTCCTCAGTATCCCCAGGATTTCCAGAATGTGATGCAACTTCTTGATAGTCAGGTATGTGCCAGTGGCCAGTAACTGCAGCCGGGGCCTGATTTTTCTTCCTGAAGCAGTTTACAGGAAGCATTTCCTATAAAAAAAGGATTTGTCTCTTCCCGTGACCATGAAGCTAGTTCTTTTCTTCTTGTCTCCTAATACACATATAATTAATCATAGCCATTCATTAGATGCTTGTTGATTGACTAACAGATGCAGATATAGACTGGTTGGCAAAACTGTTACATTTTTGGCTAACAGAGTATCAACTTGAATTGTGTGGGATTACCTTAGAGTTTATTTTTCGTATTTCAGAGGTAGGTCCCTGCTGTCAAAAGCCCTAGAAAGGCATAATGAAGCACTAACTTTATTTTTAGAGCTGAAATATCTGGCTGCATTGCTGTACTGATGGTCTTCTTCATTTATGAAACCTAAACAGTCATGTGGAAAGTGGTGTCCATAATCAGCACAGTTGTCATTCTGGCAATTTTCGCCCTCCTGGTTTAGGGGAACATTGCTTTTTACCAGGAAACAAATGGAGATTAAAGTTTATGAAGTTAGGATTTTGTTGAAAAAAATATTTGCAAACGACATATTGGATAAAGGATTAGTATCCAAAAACTATAAAGAACTTACCAAACTCAACACCCGACAAACAAATAATCCAGTGAAGACATGGGCAAAAGACGTGAATAGACACTTTTCCAAAGAAGACATCCAGATGGCCAACAGACACATGAAAAGATGCTAAACATCACTTATCATCAGGGAAATACAAATCAAAACCACATTGAGATACCACCTCATACCAGTCAGAGTGGCTAAAATTAACAACTCAGGAAACAACAGATGCTGGTGAGGATGTGGAGAAACGGAACCCTCTTGCATTGTCGGTGGGAACGCAAACTGGTGCAACTGCTCTGGAAAACAGTGTGGAGGTTCCTCAAAAAATTAAAAATAGAACTGCCCTACGACCCAGCAATAATAGGAATAAATCCAATAAATAGGAATTTATCCAAAGAATACCGGAGTGCTGATGCATAGGGGCTCGTGTACCCCAATGTTTATAGCAGCGCTTTCAACAATAGCCAAGTTATGGAAAGAGCCTAAATGTCCATCAACTGATGAATGGATAAAGAAGATGTGATTTATATATACAATGGAATACTACTTGGCAATGAGAAAGAATGAAATCTGGCCATTGGCAGCAACATGGATAGAAGTGGAGGGCATTATGCTAAGTGAAATAAGTCAGTCAGAGAAAGACAGATACATGTTTTCACTCATGTGTAGAACTTGAGAAACTTAACAGAAGACCATAGGGGAAGGGAAGGGGAAAAAATAGTTACAAACAGAGAGGGAGGCAAACCATAAGAGACTGTTAAATATAGAGAACAAACTGAGGGTTGATGGGGGAGAGGAGAAAATGGGTGATGGGCATTGAGGAGAGCACTGGTTGGGATGAGCGCTGGGTGTTGTATGTAAGCGATGAACCCCGGGAATCTACCTCCCCAACCAGGAGCACACCATACATACCGTGTGTTAGCCAACTTGACAATAAATGATATTAAAAAATACATACATATCATTTTAAAAAGTAAGTGTATTTTTGGAATACAGACCACTGCCACTGTTTCTTACGTTGCTGCTCACGTCTTGCCTCTCTCCCCGGCCATTGGCCTTCCACCGTGCAGCCATGCCGGCCACGTCACTGTCCTGTCTTATCCTCCCACGACTCCCCATTCTTCACAGAGCCAAGTCTGGAATCCTTAACCAGCAGCCAGAGTCCCTGAGGATCTGGACCCTGTGGTATCCCGCACTGTTCTCGGCTTTACCTCAACGCTCCCAGCTGCACCAAACAGCTCATGGGTCCCAGGAGACAGCATTCTGTGGTTCTGCTTTTGCCCTTGTGGCTTTCTTTGTCACACACCTCTCAGTTTTCAGGACCTGCGGCTTAATTCTTCAGATGGGCAGCACCTCTTCTAGAGAGTTCTCCTGGACCTTTGGGCTATTGCATCTGGGTAGTTCCCTCAAGCAAAGGTCCTGAGAAGGTCGCTCACATGCACATTATGGGGGGGCTGTCTATTATTAGGTCCACTTTCCTTCTATTCAAGGCAGAGTGTGTCCCTCAGTCCTCGCCCAGCTGGCCACGACAGCCCAGCGAGGCCCCTGGCATGTGGTAGGGGACCGCGAATTGTGTCTTGTATTGAACTGTTGACAGTTGCTCCCTGTGAGCTGGGCTCAGGAATTGAAGGAGCAATTATGAATCCCAAAGTCCCACCTAAAATTCTTTTGTTTCCTTCCTGTGAGCTGTGTTGTCAGGTCAGAACCCAAGGCCTCAGAAGCCTTCGTGTTTCTTGGGGCACCTGGGAGACTCAGTCGGTTGAGTACCTGACTTCGGCTCAGGTCATGATCTCACAGTTCGTGGGTTCAAGCCCCGCATTGGGCTTTGTGCTGATAGCACAGAGCCAACTTCAGATTCTCTGTCTCCCTCCCACTTTCTCTGCCCCTCCCCATCTTGCACTCTCTCTCTCTTAAAGATAAATAAATAAACATTAAAAAAAAAAAAAAAGAAACCCTGGTGTTTCCTTTTAGCTCCTTCGACTGCCAAACTAGCACCTATTTTTGAAAACAAAATTTTATTGGAACACAGCCATGCCCACCCATTTATGTATTATCTAGTGGATATTCTCCTACTGCTGGTAGTGGTGACTGAGTCCTTTGGCCCCAGAGCCTAAAATATTTACTGTTAGTCCCTTAAGAGAAAATGTTTGCTGACCCCTGCCTTAGAGTTTAAGATGATAACCACGTGCAAATGTATTTAGACACTTTTGAACGTCTATAATCTAAAAAATGCTTGCTAAAATTTTACCAAGTAGGTAGTTGGGTTCCAGAGGTACTCACTACAAAGGAAGCTTCCATTTTGAGTCAATTTTATTGCACATAAATTACTGTTGTTTTACTGTGTCGTAGGAAAGCAAGTGGACCGCCCGAGTTCAAGCTCTTCACCAGGAACACAAGAAAGAGAAGGGTCGGGTAAGACTAAGAAGCCAGGGTCTGTCGGTGGGTCATTTTTTAAAAGAATATATGTTTTTTCTCTATGGCGAAGGTAGTGTTTATCTGCTTAACAAATTTTATGGAGAAATGTGTGACAGAAATGAAAATTATAATTTCTACACCAATGACAACCACTGCTAACTACTTTGTTGTAACTTCTTTTGGTCTGTTTTCTGTGCCATAAATGTAGCATTTCTGTATGTTTTGAAACCCATACTTAGGGTCTTACAAATTTTGAATCATGCTTTATTACTGTGTACGCTTCTCACTTAATAGATTGTAAACTTTCTTCTGGTTTTTTGGGGATTTGTTGTTTTTTTAACATTCTTGTGTGTGTGTGTGTTTTTTAATTGTTTATTTGCTTTTGAGAGAGAAAGAGAGACAGAGAACCAGCAGAGGAGGGGTAGAGAGAGGGAGACACAGAGTCTGAAACAGGCTCCAGGCTCTGCACTGTCAGCACAGAGCCTGATGCGGGGCTCAAACCCATGAACCATAAAATCATGACCTGAGCCAAAGTCTCAACCAACTGAGCCACCCAGGCTCCCCAGTATTCTTGTGTTTTTAAAAATATTCTTCAAAATCATAATTTTTTATATGGCTATAGAATGATCTTGTAGATGTATCGTAAGTTATTATTAATCATTCCTTTATTGCTGAACCCATCATTTCTGATTTTTTCACATTGCACGTCAGTAGTCTAAATAATCTTTAATTTTATTAAAGATAATTTAATGTGGGGCGCCTGGGTGGCTCAGTCGGTTGAGTGTCCGACTTCGGCTCAGGTCATGATCTCATGGTCCGTGAGTTCAAGCCCCGCGTTGGGCTCTGTGCTGACAGCTCAGAGCCTGGAGCCCGTTTCGGATTCTGTGTCTCCCTCTCTCTCTGCCCCTCCCCTGTTCATGCTCTGTCTCTCTCCGTCTCAAAAATAAATAAACATTAAAAACAATTAAAAAAAATAAAGATAATTTAACGTGAACAATTCTTCCATTTTAGTGAAAACAGTTTGATTATAATACTGCCTTTCAACTGAGTACATCCCAAATTTAAGCATTATTGCACTGGTGCAGAAAATCTAAAGTACTTTTATTTGAGACAGGAAAACTTGGATCTATCTTTTCACTTCATATGTACGTTGTAGCCCTATGTCTGCTGTGTCTTAGTCGGCTCGGCTGCTATAACAAAATACGGTAGACTGGGTGGCTTACAAACAGATATTTATTTCTCATAGTTCTGGGGCTCTAGGGATTGAACAGAGAGTTTATTAAAGTGAGGTCGTGGCTGCGTGTAGGTGTAAAGCCCATGTTGATTTCTCCAGCCTAAACTACCCTCTGAGCTCCGGATGAGATAGCCAGCTTTGTATTTGGTATCTCCTCGGGCTTCCCAGGTGTCATATGTCTCAGATGAGGTGCTCGGGCTCGTCCCCAGATGTGGTTTTCTGTTGTTTGGTGGCATCCTGGTCTGAGCAGTCAGGAGCACACCTTGAGCCCGTGTCTCCCTCAGCACCCAGCACGGGGGTATCAGCAGGGCCTGCCACGTGTCTCATATCCACATTCTTCTGTCCATTTCCATTGCTCCTACCCTCCACCGAGCCCCCGCCATTTCGAAAAGGACCGTGTAACTGGTCTCCCAGTTCCAACCTTCCCTTTTCCCAGTTTGCTTTCCAAGGAGCAGACAAGACCATCTGGCTGCTGGCTACCACCTGCCACCTCATCCCGGATCCTCTCTCCGAACCTACACTTTCTGACCACAATCGCCTTCGGGACACTTGTAGAACATGCCAGCCTTTTTCTCTTCACACATGCTCTTTGCTGCCGGGACATCCTTCCATTTGCTCTTCACATGGCTGTCCTTCCCCTCTGTATTAGTGTTCTGTGCCTCGTAGCAAATTACCAGCAATTCGTCTTCTCCGAGTGTCCGTGAGCACAGGCCTGGTGGTGCCCTGTCTTCGGAGTCTCACAGCCGCATTCGGGACGTGGGCTTGGCTGCTTTCTCATCTGGGGCTCAGGGTCATTCCAGGCCCGTTCAGGTTATTGACAATATGCAGCTCCTTAGGGTTAACAGTACGATCAGGACCCTTAGTTCCACAGCTCACTACCCGGCTGTTGACTTCTTCAAGGCCAGCAGGAGAGAGGCGCTCGCCTGACTAAGGCCCGTGCGGGATAATCTCCCTTTGCATTAACTCAGAGTCAGCAGATTAGGGACTCAAAAAAAAATTTTTTTTAATGTTTATTTTTGAGAGAGAGACAGAGAGAGCCTGAGCAGAGGAGGGGCAGAGAGAGAGGGAGACACAGAATCCAAAGGAAACTCCAGGCTCTGAGCTGTGAGCATAGAGCCCAACGTGGGGCTCAAACTAATGAGCCATGCGTGAGATCATGACCTGACCCGAAGTCAGACACTTAACCTGCTGAGCCACCCAGGCATCCCAGACTGGGGGCTTTAAATGTATCTGCTAAGTCTCTTCACGTTTGCTGTCTTGTGTTGGTTAGAAGCACATCTCAGACTCCAACCAGCCCATGTCTTCGAGTCTGCTCTTGCTGCTATAACAAAATACCATAGACTGGGTGGCTTTAAACAAGGGACGTTTATTTCTCACTGTTCTGGAGGCTGAGAAGTTGCACGGTCAGGGGGCCGGCTCAGTTCCTAGTAAGAGCCCTGTTGCAGATGCCTTGTCGCTGTGTTTTCACGGGGCAGGGAGAGAGCAAGAGAAATCTCTCTGGTTTCTCTTAAGAGCACTAATCCCATCATGAGGACCCTACCCTAATTCATCCAAACCTAATCACCTCCCAAAGGCCCCACCTCCTAATACATCACGTGGGGGATTAGGGCTCCGACACAGGAATGGAGGGGCAGAGGGGTGCACAAACATTCAGTTCATAACTCCACCAAGAGAAAGGTTTTACGCAGGGCGTGTAGTCTGGGGGTACAAACTTGAGGGCCATTTAGAATTCAGCCCCCTCTGGCCTTGGCTTACAAGTCATCTGACACCATCTAAGTAGGTAGCCTCCTCCCTTACAGTTCCCATCATGTCACAAGTGTAACTGATTGCTGTTTCACATAGTTAGATTATTTATTCACTTGTTTACTGTCTCTGATCGGATCACTAGCCCTGCGAGGGAGGGACTCTGTCTATCTGGTTCTCTGTTGTATTCCCAACGTTGACTAACCTAAAGTGTGATTGGCATTCATTAAATATTTGCCGAATGAATGTGGAAGGTTGCTAGTCGGCCAACAAGGAGATCATTCAACCTTGTTATGGATGGAGGAATGCTGATTGGAGGGGTCAGAAGAGCAGGGTTGAAAGAGTCATCTGTTGGTATGAGCACAGGCCCCTGGTATGAACCCGGGCCCCCTTAAACTCAAGGCCATGCTGGTCTACCTTGTTGCCCTGCTCACCTGTCATGCTTCAGGCACTGAGCCAGCTTGAGAGAAGAGGCAGTGACAACTTAGAGCGGTTGCTTTTCTGGGAGGATGTTCTAGCTTCCCTTCAAGATGCTCTAAGGTAGTAGTAGTTCCTAACCAGGATGTACTTCAGCATGACCAGAGGCTCTTTCCCAAAATACTCTTGCCCAGCTCCACTCAGTGAGATTCTGATTTAGTCTAGGATGGTTTCTGTTTTGGATCCATGGTTTGAACAACTGCCCTTATGATTTGAGGTTCAACTCTTGTCCTTCAGGACGTCTTACAGCGTTGGTATCTAGGGACAGAATTCAGGCCTCCTTACAAATGCGGATGGTGTTTAGTCCTTGCTCCTTTAAAGCCTCCTGTGCTCCAGACCGTTGTAGGAGTTCCGGTGGCCCTCCGGCCAGAATAGAGTGCAGGTTGCAGATTTGTACTCTTGGCCACTGAGAGGCGTGATGGAAAGATGGACTGTTGGTGGTTTGGTGGAGGGAGGAGAGGCCTTCCCTGGTTCCAAGTCGGCTGAGCTGCCCCAAGTATTGGGAGTGTGGAGTGTCTGTGTTGCCACTAGGCTACGCTGCTCCATTGTCTGTTGGTTTTGCCTGTTCAGAAGCTGCTTTTCTCCTTCCTTAACTTCTCTTAAACCCTAACAGAGGGGAGAATTCAATCAGGTTTAGTAATCTCTGCCTGAGACCTAACTATTAATTATTCCACATGATTGCTGCCTACTGTTCCTACAATGCACATATTGTATTTCTCTGTTTAAGGGAAGTTGTGATTGCCAACTTTTTATTGCTTTACCTAGGCCTCTTGGCAGCTCTTTGTTTTTTTTTTTTTAAATAACATTGGTAGGAGTTCAAAGGGAGTCACAGATAAACGATGGCATGCGCTTTTGACCCGAAAGAAGACTGTAGAGCTTGGGAGGTTGTATGGTGGTCACGTAACAGAAGGAAAGGAGGACAGAGTACTGTGTTCTGGTAGAGAAAAGAGCATAGTACTTGGAATGGTAGGAGGTCACAAGAAATGGGCTCAAGAGCTCCAACTTTCTGAAATAATCTGTGGCTGTCCCTTGCTTAGACTGTTCTCTCAGCAGACTCTTTTCTGGGCTTTTCTAGTCCATTATCAATTCCGATATCAAACTGTTGCCAACCCTTAGCTTGTCCTGTGTCTCCATCTTCTGGGAGTCTGGATGGACTCTACATGTTGTTGATCAGAAACCCCTACCCAGACCCCTGGACATTTTCACTGGCTTTTCCTTCTATTTTCCAGCTCAGCATTTCCCAGACTGCTTTGGGGCACTCTCCTCATGGTCTGTAGAAAATGTGGGGAAGGTTGTTGGCAGTATTCTCCTGGGGGAGGTTCTTGGCATCTGCTAGGACACGAAAGGTTCTTCTTCATCCTTACTCAGGAAACCTTTTCCACTTGGTTCAACCCAGTGCTTGTCTCACCTCCTCTGGGCCACAGAGCACTCCAGTGGGAAGACCCTGCAATGTATTGAGAGAGAGCATTAACTTGTTGTTGTTGTTTTAAATGTAAATAGATTTTTTTAGAGCAGTTTTAAGTTCACAGCAACACTGAGCAGAAAGCACAGAACATTCTCAAATACCCCTTCCCCCCTCTATACACACAGCCTCCCCCGTTATCAACATCCCGCACCATGGTGGTACCTGTGTTGGAATTGCTGGGCCTACATTAACACATCATTGCTACCCGAAGTCCATAGTTCACATTAGGGTTTACTCCTGGTATCGTACTTTCTATTTCTATAGATTTTGACAAGTGTCAAATGACATGTAGCCACTGTGATAGCATCATACAGAATGGTTTCACTGCCCTAAAAATTCTCTGTGCTCTGTCTATTCATCCCACCCTCAACCCCTGACTTAAAAAGCCAAGCAAGTTGGGAAATGCTGCTTTAGACGCTCTTTGTATTTCTCCTAGGCACACTCACCGGCCCCCTTTCTTTGGCCTACACAACCTTCTCCATTTCCAGGGTGTAGGCTTGGAATGTCCTTAGCTCCAAGGACCCATGTGTTTTTCCCCTCTGTTTAATGAGTAGTGAAATTGCTTTAATAATCTTTCCCTAAATTGTTGAAAACAAATTCTTCCTGAAGGTTTTTATGTCCAGTATATGATTCCATTTCCTGAAATGAAATCTCTGAAGATGAATCTGTTTATGAATCTTTGGATCTTTCTGTTCTCTGTGTCCCTCCCACGCTCCTCCCTCCTTCCACCTTCCTTTTCTCAGCGAATATTTATTGGGAACCTGCCGAGGGCCCGAGATGGTACTTGATCATTGGACATATGAATAATTAAGGTGGACTCTCCACCCCAGGCACATGTGGACGCCTGAGGGTTCAGGACCGCATTGGGTTGCAGCCACTCTGTGGGGCGGGGTGGGGGGGCCATGACCCTTTATCAGTGCTCATTCCTGTGGTATTGCATGCGATGTGCTCAGGTGCACACAGCTGTTCACGCTATCAGTGTTGTGTGTCATGGGTCACAAGCTCCCCAGGAACAGAGATGAAGCCCTCATACAGCCAAGGCCATGGTATACAGTACCCAGAGATGGATTCAGTGACTTGATGTGCACAGATAACCTAAGGCCAGCAAAGAGCCACAGGGTGTATACATACAAACCGCAGAATGGAGACATTTCACATACAGTTTGCAGACCGATGCCTTGATTTTTTTTTTCCAGCTCTTGTCACATATAGAGAAACTTCGAACCTCCATGATAGACGATCTAAATGCAAGTAATGTTTTCTACAAGAAAAGGATAGAAGATCTAGGGCAGAGACTCCAGGAACAGAATGAACTGATTATCACGCAGAGACAACAGGTATTTGGGGCTATATATTGGCACTGTTTTTCCTTAAGTAGCGCAATTTATCTAAGAACATTTTGTTTTATTTTAGAGCATTTGTAAGTTGGATAAGATAAAGGAGGTAGGATATTTGCTTCCATATGCTTGTTTGTAAAAGCACATCCAATAGTTTTTTCAAGGCATTTTCAAAAACCTGTAAAGAGCAAGCAGATTTATTCAACTGGAATTTAGAATAAATTTGAAGAGAAGAATTTCTCTTCGTGATTATTTGAGAAGAAGCCCAATCCAAATGCTGCTTCTATAAAACTTTTGCCTTCATGTCTTTAAAGTCCATTTGTCCTCTGTCTTTGGGGGATTTCATGAAAAAAGTTAATTTGCTAAGTACAGTTATCTTGTCCATTATCTAACATGTCCCTATCCGGTTTCAAACATGAATCGTTAGAAGACTGTTTTTCTTTGCAGATTAAAGAGTTTACCAGTAGACCATTAAACACTGTCAGTGAACCCAAAGGTGAGTGGACCACGATCCCATTGTTGGAGGCAAGGCAGGCTTCCCTAACCGTGCACCAGTCATCAGAAGAATGTGGGGTCCCAATGGTTGACAGGCACTAAGATGACATTCCTGTGGTGACTTTAATTTTAGAGATCTGTTACTGAGATCCAGAAAGTTGAAGAATTTTAAATACCTAGACTGTTGTTGAATGGCCTTATATACTTTTTATCAGAATACTGTTATGCACAAAATACATCCTTAGTAACCATACCTCTGGACTGATGTGCCATAAGGTGAATTTACAGTTAAAAGCAAAAGGTCTAGAGACAGACTGGGCTCAGCGCCCATCTCCGGCATTGTGCGGCTCTGTGAGTCTCTGCCTCAGTTTACTGAGCTCTAAAGTTGGAGTATGAAGAGTTAACTACATCATAGTCTTGTTATGAGGATTACATGGGAGAGCATATATAAAGTGCACCTGTTAAACACTGGCAACAACTATTGTTAATGACCCTAACCTCAGTTTCTCTAAAGTACTGGAGAGGCTTCCTGTGTCATTCTCAGCCATGGCAGTTGGAGATTAAAGATTTATTCTAGGCACAGTTGGGGCACAGACAGTCCCCGTCTCATTCAGGAGCGAGTCTAGAAGGGATGCTGGAGCCAGAAGTGCAGGGTTTCCTGATAAAGCGTAAAATTTACCTTTGTCTGGACCCCTTTCAAATAATCCAAGTTCCTGCTTGTCTCAGGTTGTTAAAGGGGTACTTTTCTGCTTGAGGAGCACAGGTTGGGGATTGGTAATGGGTGCATGAGCTACATTTCCTCCTTGAATCTGGGGGTTCTGGGGGTTCATTGACCTACATACTTGGTTCCCTCTTGTTTTGAGATAAAGCTTTGGGAAGGGCTATTGTCCCCTATAACTTCTCTTCAAACGGTGAGAGTCCAGGTAGTGAGCAATACCTATATAATTACTTAGCGTAAATATTTGACCATAATTTTAGGAAAAAGTTTTATAAGGATTTATGCTAAACACCTTTACTCCGTTGGATGAGTGACTATATGTTGGTAAATTTTTTTTTTCCTGAGGGAAAAGATTAGTATAAGGGCTGGCAAAATAGGACCCATAGCTTGTGATTTTTGTTATTAATTAATTAACTTTTTTATTTCAGGGAATCCTTTAACCTGGCAAACATTCGAATCTAAGCCAACTGCCCCAGCTGTATCTAGTAAGTTTCTATAATAGCCTCAGGGTTCAAAAGATACTTTAATAGTGCTAAACCAATACATGACTTATTATTTTTAGAGACTCTTCTTTGAAAACCAGTGTGTTTGGAGAGTATATAATAATCTATTTTGATTCCTGGCTTTGACCTAGTTCTAAAACCCAAGACAAGACTGTAAATATCTATGTAATTTTGTGGTGATTTTGGTTAGCCATATCTAACCTATTTGTCAGGTCTGTTCTCTGTGTCCCTCCCACGCTTGTACTTGTGGGTTTACAATGTGACTGTGTGGGGTGGCCGCCACATTTTGGCATCGCTGAGGGTCAGTGCTGCAGGCTTTGACCTGGTGTTCCGTCAATCACTCACTTGAGGAGGGCTCGGCAAGTCTGTCTTCCGGAACCATCAGGGTTTGGCTATAATCCACAAAGACATAATCTGAAGAGTTTAGAAACGGAAAGATTGTTTTCCTAATAATAGTTAAACAGTTGAAATATTCTTATTATTCTTTTAGTCCATTCAGGAAAGTGTAAGGATGGAGGAAGTAAGGGTGATCCTGGACAAGAGAGGACGTGCGTGCAAACAGGGATCAGAATACCAGGGAAGGGGTCAGGCTGAGGCTAGGCGCTGAGTGACGCTACCATTCATATGGGCCCAGGACAGTAGTGATGAGCATGTTTGGGAATTTGGCACAATTGACTGGGAAATGCTAATGGTTTTCACCGCTCAGTCTTCTCAAATGCTTCTGGAGGCCTCTCGATGTTACTTCTGCAAGCAGAAGAGGTTGAGAAGTGCTGAGGAGGGAAGGGCAGGTTAGTGCCAAGAGTGGGGTTGAGGGGATGGTAAAAGCTGGGCTTACATCTTATGGAAAAAATGCATTTTGTAGAAGGATGACAAGGTTAAAAGGCATTAAATTGTTATTGTTCATACTTTGTACTTGGCACAATATTGGAACAATCTTTTTGTTCCAATAAAACTTTATTTACAAAGACCGATGGTGGACCAGTATGTTCCATGGGTTTTACTTTTGCAAACCTTGATCTAGATTATGAAAGTTGCAAATGGCTTTCAGGGTCTTGTTTCTAGGGTCTGTGTGTGTAATTTACACACAGCTAGGAGTTGACCACTTTCACCAGTGGCCGTTGTAAAGACAAAAATGTATGCCCATGGAGGAAGCTAAGGTTTGTGGCCAGTATTTTTCAGAGTAGGATTAGAATTAAAGGTCTATCGTAATAAGCTAGTGGAAGAGAAAACTAACAGACAAATACATAGTCCAGAGAGGAACCTCAGGTAAGAATTGTCAAATATTGGAAGGGAGGCTGTGGAATCTAATTTTCTGATGATATTTTAAAAGTAGAGAGCATTTCGTCTTACTTGAATCAGACTTCTCTCTAAAGGCTTTGACTGAATTAATGCCTTCTCACAATGTGTTCCAGCCCAGTGATTGGATTTTTAAAATTGATTTATTGTACATGAACGTTCATACCAGCATTATTCACAACAGCCAAAAAGTAGAAACACCCAAATGCCCATCATCTAATGAATAGATATATAAAATGTGGTCAGTCCATACAGTGGAATTGGCTGATGCTAACATGCTCTGTGCAACATAGATGAACTTTGAAAATGTGGTGTTAAGTGAAAGAAGCCATTTACAAAGGACCACAATGTTTGAGTCCATTTTATATGAAATGCCCTGAAATGAGGCAAATCCACAGAGACGGAAAGTAGATCAGTGCTTGTCAGGGACCATGGGTAGGAAGAAATGGGGAGTCGTGGCTAATGGATGTTTGGGCACGTGTGATGAAAATGTTCTAACATTAGGTAGTGGTTATGGCTGTACAACTCTGAGTTCACTAAACACCACTGAATTCTGTATTTTCAAAGGGCAAACCGCATTTCAATAAAGCTGTTACAGAGAATTGGTTTAGGTTAGCTGGTGACTGTCACCTGAAACATTTGTCCCTTAGGATTTATATATATCTTGACTTATTGGAGGAGTGCTTGATTATCATCAAGTTGAGATGCTTATGCTTTTGTTACGGGAGCCTGTGAGCTTTCTCTGTTTGTGCTGTTTCAGTGACTGCCTCAGCGCCACAGACTTTGGATGCTAAATCAAGTCTAACAATGGCACACGGTAAGTTTCAGCCAAGTCTCAGCATTTTATGTGCAGTTTCTGCCCTGAGTCAGAGAACTTATTAACTAAAAGTGCTTCTGTGGGGGTAATTATGCAAAACAAAAGAGAAGACGTTTTAGCAAATGGAAAACAGTTAATAAAACTGCAGCCTTCATATGTAATATTATCGTAAACTGTGAATATACCTACTAAAGTCATAAAGTAAAACCTGTATATGTTGTTGGACTCACAAGCAGAGATTTTTAACTTTGAGTAGTACTTTGATTATGTGTGATTTCGGGTGGAAAGTAGTAGGTGTTGGGTAAGAAGGTGATTTTCTACTAGACCAGCCAACCAGCACGTGCCACAGGGCATGTGTGACTGTTTTTGTAACTTTCAGTGTGGCAGCAAATCACCTTTTTTAAACAAACAGTTTCAGCGATTGGTTGGAAAAATCTAGAAAAGACATGTGACGGAAACCAAAGGGAAAAGTAGGAACCACTGGTGGAAATCACTGCCAGGAGTCCGTTCTTGGACCAGGGGCACAAGGATGATAATTGTTAATCACACGATCCAATAGATAGGGTGAATTTTTGTAGCCATATTTTATTTTTATACTATTAAAGTGTTTACAGTCTTTGCAAGCATGTTTTTAGTACATTGTTTTCCTGTGGTCACCTGTGTATTAACTGAATTAAAATGGGAGAGGGATCAGCTTTTTTCTGTTATCTACAAATGCTTCTGGAATGTAAATGATTACTTCATTGCATTTTAGTTAGACTTAAATCCATGGTCAGTCATATCAGACTTTGTGTCTTCAGAAGTGTTGTGGTTCATACAATCGTGGCCTTTGGTAATTATCTCTTTGCTCACTGATGGACTCATGAAGTGTTTATTGCCCCTCACTTTTTTTTTCCGAAGGTCATTTCAGGAAGATCAATACCCTTGAGCATATGTGTTCACACTATGTGATGCATAAATTCCCTACTTAGTGGGTGTTATTATTGGCAAGTGTTTATAGAACACTCAGGTTTTCTCCCTCTGGGCCAGTAAAAGAGATAAAATGTATGTTGCATCTATGTAAATTTGCTTTAATATTGAATAGACAAGAAAATTTCCCCTGGCAATTGCTCTCTACTCGTATTCTTTATCTTGGGTCTAAAATCTCTGTCTTGCCTTCTTTTTCAGGGTTGATTTTTATAATGCATTGCTGACTGCTTCTCTGTACTTTCACAGCGTGCTATAGTTTCTTCTTCTGTCTTTTGTTAGTTTGTTATCGTTAGCCTTTTGTGTGACAGTGTCTGAGGTCTACATTTTCTTTGTTAAAACAAAAAATATAAATATTTTTGGCACCGCTATAGTAAGTATGGTTAGTATTTTGGACCTCTATAGTAAGTATGTAAGTAAGTAAGTAAGTAAGTAAGTAAGCTGTCTGGAGTTAATTCAAGAGTCCTGACAAATCCATCAGTTTCAAAGCACTGTGTTCCTTATGGACTTTGCCCTGATTGGAGCTGGACTGCATGAACCAGCCATGCCCCCTTGTTGGCATCTGCTGGGATTAAAATGCTAGTTTTAAATGCCAGCCAGACCTGGCATGAGGCCTGCAGTCTTTGGATTGGGATCTGAGCTGATTTGTGAGCATCTCAATGGGCAGGAGCAAGGAGGAGGCTAGTACGGGGGCCCACTGACCTGCCCCCCACCCCCAGCCATGGCAGTGTCCCCAGCGGTAGGGGTGGGGGAGGGGGCAGGGAGAGTAAGTCTGTATTGCATAACATTATTTAGCCCGATTACGTCTCAGTCTTTCCTTTTCCATCTCAGAGCTTGATGAGGTTCTTTACTGTGAGAAATGTCATGATTACTCACTGTCTTAGGTTGGAGATCTGCAGGTGGGAGGTTATTGGGCAGTGCTCTTGGACAACTCCCGTGAGAGAAGACGTGGGTGGAAGGGGATGCTGAACCCAGATACAGCTGCAGTGGAGGCCTCGTCAGATCTCACCGGGGGCTTTAGAGCTGGGATGGGCAGTTCAGAATTTTCCTGGATCGAGCGATCAGTTACAAGATGTGGGCTGTCCCAGAGAGGAGGCAGGGGTGTAGGCCACTCCTTTCAGCCAAGACAAAGCAAAAAATAGAAGCAAAAGGTAACAGGAATGCACTAGATGTGAATTAATGGTGCAGATGAATTATTTGGCTGAGCATAGAGTATGCAGAAGAGATTTGAAGGAAGTAAGGTTGGTTGAGACTGTTCATGGCAAGCGCCGTGTGCCAGACTATAGCTATTCAGGCCGTTCTTATGACATTATGTAGCTTATGAATGTTCTTGAGGCTGGGTGTGGCAGACTTGGAGGGCTAAGCTTGCGGAAGCTTAGCCTGACCAGAGTGTATTCGAAGAATCAGAGGAGCTGGAGAGACCAGCTGGGACTCGAGTAGTGGTCTACAGGAGATTCTTCACCTAGGAATTGGGGTTGAGGTTTTGAAACAAGAGGGAGCAGACATACCAGCCATTCCCGGGAACTGGTGGAAAGGTACAGGTGCAGATGGTTCAGGTGAGGATGAGGGAAGGGTTAAGAACACGATGAGCTCACGGAGACCGTGCCATTTAGAGGACTCTGGGAGACAGATGCAGCCATTGCCAGTGGGAAGGCACATGGCTTCATGGCCAAGAGCCTAGACTTTGAAGGGAAGCAGACAGTCTGGATTCATAGTTGACTCAGGAAGCCGTAGGTTTGGGTTTCCCTGCCTGACAAATGGGGAGAGTAGTAATGGCTACTTTGGTGGTCTGTGGTGAGGATCAGGTGAAGCAGGACCTTTGGAACAGGAGCCAGTGAGCAAGCCCTGGCCAAACGTTAGCTTCTGGGGTGCGGCCAACAAGTGCCAAAGGGCTGGATAGAGATCTAAGAGTCTGTCTTCTGGAGGTTATGGTAGGAGACTGACATAACAATTTTTCTGGAAGCCTCTGGAGCGTTCACAGGGGAGAGACTTCAGCTCTCACCCTGGATAGAGATCTCAAACCAGGGCAGGAACTGGGTCGTTTGGAGGCTGGACCTGTGGCTTATAACGCATAAGAATGGCAGGCCCTTCTCTTCACACTTGGACATCAGTCTGCTAGTTTAGGGAGCTGGGGTCTGGTAGGCCTCACTTGCTTTATTGTAGGAGCCTGGCTTCCCTCCCCTAGAACCCTGTCCTCTGCCCCACAGCAGCAAAGGTCACAGTTTTGAAGATTTATCCTGACTCCAGAGAAGTAAGTCCTAAGATGATCTCTGTAATACAATGATAATAAATATGCATACGATGGTTTGGGGAGATTTTAGGGAGATTTTCCTCATAACTTTATTTTTGTCATTTTCATAAAGTATAATAAAATATATACCATGTGACTTTAAAAATTGAAATTAGCTCTCCTCCTAAAAATCCCTACTTTCAGCAGTTCAAACTAGTAAATAGTCTATTTGTGTAACTTTACCTTTTAATTTTTTTAATATTTTACTGAGATAAAATTGATCTATAACACGTATCAGGTGTACAACATAATGATTTGGTAATTGTATATATTGTGAAATGATCACCACAGGGTCTAGTTAACATCCATCGCCACACATAATTACAGGATTTTTTCTTTATTTATATGACTTTAAAATCTTGCTGTGAATGACAAATTCGAACGCACATTTCTAATGTTCAGCAGCCGTGGTCCATGGATGTAATTAAATGCTTCTTTGTGTGATCATGTTCATGTTTCAAAATTAAAGCAGACTACTATTTGCTGGGCTGTGTTCCAGAAGTTCATTGGAAGGTAGTTTAAAATGCATTTCTCCCAGTCAACGTTAGATAGGTTGACTTGGTTGCTGAATAAGCTGTAAGAGACTATTTATATATACTTAAGTATAACATATATGTATTTATTTGTGTATCCCTGTATGTGTGTGCATATGTTTGTAGAGGCCTAAAACAGAGTACCAGAAGTACCCTTCAGCAAATTAAATCTAGAACATCAGAGTAGGGGGTATTAAATCTGAGGGAATCTGTGCAAAGCACATAGATCTGTGCCCGACAAGCTGGTGGGCTCTCAGTAATTGGCAGTTACTACCCTCAAGGTCACCCACTCTGGGGTCAGGTGGTGGAATGAAATGGCCTCGGCCCTGTGGGTGCAGGTGGAGAGCTCCCTGGGGAGGTCCCTGTGGCAGTCTCCAAGCTGAAGACGAGTGAAGCACGCACTTCCTAAGCTAGATCTCTGTTTGCATTTTATCCCGTGTCTGAAACCTGACTGCCTGACGCCCAAACCTGACCTTCCCCAGGAAGGAACTTTCCCTCTGTTGATGGGATGGCATTTAGCTTTATCTGTGCTACCTTGGGTTTCCTATTGCACAGTCACCAGGAGGCCTCATCTCCGCACCCCCCCGCACCGCCCCCCCGGGCTCTGTTCTGGGGTGGGATTGGGAACAGCCTGCCTTCACGTGCAGTCTGTCCGCAGCCTTGCCCTGGTGGCTTTCCCGGAGTGGAAGCAGGTGTTGAACCGTGGTTTGGGGACACAGAGGCATATAAGGACAGGGTCTTAGTCCTCCCACTGCCCCTCGGGCCACCCGTCCTCCACCATCCCGGTCCTCCCACTTAAAGGCCCCGGGGCTAGTGACAAGTGGGAATCCCAGAGCCTTGGGCATTTTCAAATAGTTTTATTTTTCGAACTGAAATCCCTTCATTAATTTTCTCTTTAGCCACCCTATCAAAATACCTTATAAGGAAAGTATTTGGGGGGTGGTGTGGATAAGTGAAGACGACCTTTTGCAGTTGTGTCCTTGTGCCTTAAAAGAATCGCATCAGGCACGAGGTTGCTGAGTGAGAAACTGGGTGTAATTACTTGAAAATATAATTTCCTGAGAGGGGACTTGATGGAAAAGACGTGGAAAGAGAAGATACCACGAAAAAGTGACCAGCTTTAACTGACTGCCTCCATATATTTTCCCCCAGCGAATCCTGCTATTTGGGGCATGATTAAAATACTGCGGAACTATATAGGTCTCAAAGTTGTTTGCAAGGAAACTAATTTTACTTTGCTGTTGTCCTGTTTGTACTGTTCTTATTTTTCCTCATCGATAGAACAGGCATTCCCATCGCACATACTGGAACCAATAGAAGAGCTTTCAGAGGAAGAAAAAGGTAACCAAGGGCTCCATCAGGGGTCCTACCTGCCCAGAGTCTACTTAGATGCCAAAACGCAAGCCTTGAATCCGATCCAGTGGTTTTTGTCACACCGTATCAAAAGTAGGGAAGACATTTAGGTTTGGAGATTATGCTTTCAGTCTATCTGTAGTAATCTGTCATCTTACTCCTTTAACATGCTGTTATATTTTCTTTCCCCTGCGTTCCTGCGTTCTTAGCATCTGAGTAAGACATTTTTGTGTCAGTCGTGTGCCCGATGATAACAAAAATATTTGTCGCACAGTAGGTATTTCTCACACCCTGGATCTGGGAAAGGAGTGGGTGAAGTACCCATTTCAAAATGATTTTAATAGCAAGAAAATCGTAACGTTTAAGCTCTCAATGTAGAATATTTAGGTGCAGAATAATATCTGTGTGGGCAAATTTGGGAGCTGTTCAAGGTTTGGGGAGATAATTAGAGCAATTGTTGCTTATTCATTTGGCAGTTCTCAAAATCACTTTCTGTCCATTAATTTTGAAGTTTATGAAAAATGTTCCACATTATTAAGAGTATTTTCTATGCCAGACTTGTAGATCCTAACACCATTACATCTGAATCTGTTTATCATCATTTTCTCCTTAACAGTGATAATGCTTGACCATTTATCACCTCTTCAGGAGAAAGCAAATGGTTAATATGTATATAGATTCTGGCCTTGCCATTTGTGTTAGAGAATTAAAATTTTTATTAAAAAAATTTTTAATCTTTATTTTTGAGAGAGAGAGAGAGAGAGAGAGAGAGAGAGAGAGAAAGCACAAGTGGGGGAGGGGGAGAGAGAGAGGGAGACACAGAATCTGAAGCAGGCTCCAGGCTCTGAGCTGTCAGCACAGAGCCCAACACAGGGCTTGAACTCACGAAATATGAGATCATGACCTGAGCTGACGTTGGAGGTTTAACAGACTTGAGCCACCCAGCCGCCCCAAGAATTAAAATTATATATTCCAATTTGCAAATTCTTAATAGTTGTTATAACTTCTTCTGTGTTATCTAGACAACTTTTTCCAAATTGTTTAGAAATTGAGAAGTGACTAAACCAGGCACATCTATAAAATCTATGCAATGTGTATTTTCAATTTGCTTTCAAATAACATGCTTTCTCCCTCCTCCATGTCATTTACTGATGTCTGGAACACAAAATATCTTATTCTGTGAAGAATCTATGTAATGCATCAGGAGGTTCATAGAAAGGGTCCAAAATTTTTAAACAGGAGCCCCAAATCATATGGTTCACACTCATTTAAAAAACGAGTCAGCTAGGTTCCAAGAGGAGTCCTGCTTTGTCCACCATCACTTGGGGCCCTGCTTCCTCCCACTGCACCCTTCTGCCTCTGTTTCTTTTAAAATTCTCTACCCAGACCATGTAGGGGGTGAGTTTGGGCGGCAAACACCGTCATTGGTTGTGTTGCCACATGCAAGGAACCAGACTGGGAAAGAAAATAATCTTTGCCACCCTCGACTGCATTCAGACACAGCTCTAGTGGGACATAGGAAAGGGCTGGAGACCACCAGAAAGCCCTGAGTCCCAAGCACACTGTTACAGAAGCCAGGGACCCAATGAATCCTTCCAATGCTTCCATGGGGCCAGCAGATTAATTGCCATCAATAAATTCCTCAGCTGTGCTAACATTTTGCGATGATATCTGTGCAGCTAAATTTTGGCAGTGGTTTGTTTGCAAAGCGCTGTGGCTGTTACCAAGAAGTAAGGCATGCATGACTATTTCTGTGTCCATACTTTTTTGACAGTCCCAGAGAGGCATATTTGATCTTGCTGTCCTATAGGACGTTAGGATGTGAGGGCCAGGAGGGCTCTCAGGGGCCGTTTTATTGTTCAGAACCTCGAAACACAGGGGGATCGGGAGCTTGCTCCAAGCTGTTGGGCTTCATTAGTGACGGGGCTGGAACTAAAGTCCAGGTGTTCTGCGTTCCATAGTTTAATGCAAGGAATGAAGTGAGAGAGGCAGGCTGGTCCAGGACTGGCAGGGTGCCCTTGGAGTAGTCTCTTTACCTATCTGTTTTTAGTGTCTTCAGGTGAAAAATGAGACAATTAATTACTAGATGATGAAGTCCCTTCCGACTCGGAAATTCTGTTTTGGTTTTTTTTTTACTGTTTGCTTTGCACTGCAATTATTTGCTCACCATGAATGCTGTGTCATTAGTCTGATATAACTGATCATTTGTGTGGGCTGTTATCCACTGGCCACCTACCTGGGTATGCTTTACATTTTAAAAAATTTTTTTTAATGTTTATTTTTGTGAGAGAGAGGGAGAAGTAGGGACAGAGAGAGAGGGAGACACAGAATCTAAAGCAGGATCCAGGCTCCCAGGTGTCAGCACAGAGCCCGACGCGTGGCTTCAACTCACAAACGGTGAGATCATGACCTGACCTAACGTCAGATGCTTAACCGACTGACCCAGGCACCCCATGCCTTAAATTTTTTTTTTTTAAATTTTTTTCTTCAACGTTTATTTATTTTTGGGACAGAGAGAGACAGAGCATGAACGAGGGAGGGGCAGAGAGAGAGGGAGACACAGAATCGGAAACAGGCTCCAGGCTCTGAGCCATCAGCCCAGAGCCCGACGCGGGGCTCGAACCCACGGACCGCGAGATCGTGACCTGGCTGAAGTCAGACGCTTAACCGACTGCGCCACCCAGGCGCCCCGTTTTAAATTTTTTAATGAGAGGAAATGCTGATCCTTAGAAAGTTTTGTCTTACTGATCTTGTGAACGGTATGTGCTTTAATTAAAGTCTTCAGCTGTGATTGGCTTTCAAGTGATTAATTCCACCTTTACATAAAAACTTTGTTTTTTCTCCTGTTCATTCTATATTCTTTCTTTTGCTTCTTATCGGCCAGCTCCAGCCTTCTGAGAGTCCTTCCTACCAAGAGGTTTCTAATTATTCATAAATGAATAATCCAAAGCAAGCATCAACATATAAAGTGAATTTGAGGACAGAGGGAAATGTTTAATCTGCAGTCATTTTGGGAAACTCGGTCATCAGAATGAATTTGTCATCAGGGTTGAGAATGAACCCAGACCAATCAGCAAACAAATTCAGTTCACTTGACCCCAGTCCTGGAGCAGACAGAGCCTGGAGCCTCTCTGGCTGTGCTTGTCTTCAGTTCCTTTTATATCCTGGATACTGACCCCAAAATTACCTTTGTGTAAACAGGGCAAGAGGTGTGTCTGTTTCAGTGGTAGCACCATGACTCCCAGGTCATCTCTTGGTACCTCTTCTCATTTTAGCCCTAGATATTTGTGCACTTGATGGCCAACTAGCAGCCAAAGCCAACAACACGGCCATGGCTGCAGCTGGATTTTGGTGCATTATCTCTGGATTTTGATGCGTTATCCATTCCTAGGACAGAAGTGCTTTTTTGTTTGTTTATTTTTGAAAGAGGGAGAGAGAGAGAGAGAGAGAGAGAGAGAAAGAGAAAGAATGTGAGTGGGGGAGGGGCAGAGAGAGAGGGAGACACAGTATCTGAAACAGGCTCCAGGTTCTGAGCTGTCAGCACAGAGCCCAACACTGGGCTCCAATTCACAGACCAGACTGTGAGATTATGATTTGAGCTGAAGTCAAACGCTTAACCGCTTAACCAACTGAGTGAGCCACCCAGGCGTCCCAGAAGTGCTTTTTTTTTTTTTTTTTTTTTTTTAAGGTGGCCCCAGAATACGGGAAAACATTGGTGGGAAAACAGCATGAATGCTGAGAATATAAAATTTGAGATTACTTCTGACTTGTATTAATAATCTTACAAAATTTCATAATTTCAGTTTAGCAAGCCGCAGTACCAAAGTATAGCAAAGCATTATCATGCAGGACCTTTCCTTCTATTTAATGTACATATCATCATTTGACTGATTTTGCCCTCAGCAGAACCAGTTATTAATGAGCAGAAATATTCTTTACCTGCTGGAATCGCACTAAGGTTTAGAGAACATCTGAACCACAGAGCGTTTTGTTGAGGGTCTTCTGTCAATCTGAGTGCCGTGGGTCCCTACACTTCCCATGGACTGAGGTGGGGGAGGGAAGAATGGGTGTATCTGGAGCTCCTGGAGCCCCAGACTCACTAGATGCTGGCATCTGGTGCTACCCTTGTTGGGTGAAACACCCCTGTTTGGAGAATAGACTCCAAAATGATAGCACTGGTGACGTGTTCTCTCAGATCTGGCTTGGGACATTCACTAAGGGTCTGAACAGCCCACTGTGAGGCCTCTTGCATCAAATTCTCAGCTCCTTTGACATCGGACTCAGTTCAGGGTCATGTAGATATGCCCCTTCTCCAAATGCTCTTGAAGTAGACATTTTTTAGTGGGAAGGAAAAGCTAGAATATGGCCTATTGTTTTTTCTTTGCTTTTAATTAGAAAGGCTCTTTTAAACAGAATATACTTCTCCCAAGACCTGTATTAACCTCTTTTTCATTTTGGTAAATAGTTTGGGAGGGATTATAATTTTCATGTTTTGAAATTTTGTATAAACTTCTACCGAATTTATTAAATAAAAACTTAATTATTTAATGTAAACTGGGCTTCTTCATAAAATGATACATAAATTCTAACTGAATTTAAGACAGATGAATTCTTCAGAAAGTAGCAAAATAATTTTAGGATAAACCATCGAACTTCTAAAGAATTTATTTTTTCTACTGTGCTTCTATAGAGACATTTCTCTTGCATTATTTATCTAGTTATAATTCAGTTAAGTGGGAGGGGCAGAGAAAGAGGGAGAGGGAGAATCCCAAGCAGGCTCTGCACCTGTTAGTGCAGAGCTAGACATGGGGCTTGAACCCATGAACTGTGAGACCATGACCTGAGACAGAAACAAGAGCCAGCCACTTAACTGACTGAGACACACAGGCACCCCTAAAGACACTGAAGTTTTTTTTAATGTTTATTTATTTTTGAAGAAGAGAGAGAGTGGGGGGGGGGCAGGGGGGGCAGAAAGAGAGGGAGATACAGAATCCGAAGCAGGCTCCAGGCTCTGAGCTGTCAGCACAGAGCCCGACGCAGGGCTTGAACCCACAAACTGCAAGATCATGACCTGAGCCAAAGTCAGATGCCCAACCGACTGAGCCACCCAGGCACCCCAAGACACTGAAGTTTTAAAGCAAACTTAAGATAGTTTTGAAAGTTGTGATACTTCAGCATTATATATTGTGCTTGAATGACCAAATGACCCAAAAACTATTACAAAATGCTTGCTGTTTAAAAGTGGTGTTTTGCCATTTTCTGCTTAGGGATTTTATGTATTTTTCTTTTTTCTTCTCTTTTCTTTTTTCTTTTCTTTTCTTTTTAAAATTTAAATCCAAGTTCGTTAAGATACAATGTAGTATTGCTTTCAGGAGTTGAATCTAGTGATTCATCACATACATATAACAGCCAGTGCTCATCACAAGGGCCCTCCTTACCGTCCATCATCCATTTAGCCCATCCTCCACCCACCCCCATCGCCTCCAGCAACCCTCAGTTTGTTCTCTGTATTTAAGAGTCTCATGGTTTGCCTCCCACTCTGTTTTTATCTTATTTTTCCTTCCCTTTCCCTATGTTCAGTCTGTTTTGTTTCTTAAATTCCACATGTGAGTGAAATCATATGATACTTGCTGTTCTCTGACTTATTTTCACTTAGCATAATACACTTCAGTTCAGGAATATTTAATTTTTTTAACACATTTTGTAAACCTTATTTCAGGAAGGGAGAATGAACAGAAATTAAATAACCACAAGATACATTTAAGGAAAGCTTTGAAGGGTAACCCCTCCCTCAATAAGGAAATCAGAAACATGTTGGAGCAGAGTTTGCTGGAGAAACTGGAAACCTTGGGGATTAATGCGGTAAGCTCATTCATTTCAGGAACATTTGTTGGTTGTGCTTTATTTTGCTTTCTCAATGGGAAGAGATCAGAGAAGAGAAGAAGGCATGTCTGTTCTGTCCTTGTGGATTCATTCTGTCCTGATGGCCCACCTTGTATTGTTGGTTAGTCAGACAGACAGAGACAGACACACACACACACACACACACACACACACACACACACACGTCTGTGCATTCAGTCCTGGCACTCGACAGCCTCTCACCGCTAACCAATCATGTAGAGTCATTCACACATCCCCTGTCCCACTGCGCTGGGAGTGCCTTTCGAGGTCAGAATAGCATGTTGTGGTATGTTAGGGCATCCTCTTACCTCACACGCAGCCATAAAGACAAAAGGTTGGCATAGTTTGTGCTAACAAATGTTCATGAAATGAAGAACATGCCAGGATAATTCGGTTAACGGTTCATCTCTTCAGGATATACGTGGTATTTCAAGTGATCACTTCAGTAGAGTGCTAAGAACTGTGGAATCAGCAAGACATGAGCGAGAAAGACAAATACCTAACATTCAGCAAATTCGAGAATTCCTTGAACGTGAGGTCAGCTGTAAAATCGAGGAGAGAAACTTACTGTCCTCAGGTAAGCCCGTAACTGACTGCCATTGCATTTCTGCACATAGGAGCGACATCCAGTTATCTTTCATAATTTTAAATGTCTCACAAACTCTAGAACTTGACTGGCAAGTCTAATACCAATGAACCATTTATATGTTGGGTCTCGGATTTTATTTTTATATTAAAAATTGCCTGTGGTGTGGACTCTAGACCCAAGAGACGAGTTTGTTGGTTTCAACTGCCAGTGTAGACAGTATTGTGGTATTTTCTTCTTCACTCACTGATCATCAAGGCAATGGAGATTCATGAATGATACTACTATTCCAGATAAGTATGGCGCTTCTCAAATGGATACCCTCTCAACTGGAGAAATACCCAAGGCAGTGCAACTTCCTCCCAAAAGCAGACAACTGATTAGGCAAAGACCTGTTTTCACTGATAGGACATCTGTTCCCAAGTGAGTATTTTTAACGCTAAAATTTTTGTATTAATGTTTGTCCTAGTCAGCTTGGGCTGCCATAACAAAATACCATAGACTGGGTGGCTTTAAAAGTTTTTTTTTTTTTTAAATGTTTGTTTATTTTTGAGAGAGAGAGACAGAGACAGAGCACAAGCCGGGGAGGAGCAGAGAGAGAGGGAGACACAGAATCCAAAGCAGGCTCCAGGCTCCAGGCTGTGAGCACGGAGCCCGATGCAGGGCTTGAACTCATGAACTGCGAAATCATGACCTGAGCCAAAGTCGGACGCTCAATCGACCGAGCCACCCAGGCACCCCTGATAGACTGGGTGGCTTTAAAGAACAGCGATATGTTTTCTCACGCTTCTGGAGATTGGAAGTCTGAAATCAGCATGCAGTATGGTCGGGTTCTGGTGGCAGCTCGCTTCCAGGCTTGCAGACAGACGCCTTTTTTTCCCTTTTTTCTCACTGTGTCCTCCCATGGCAGGCAGAGAGAGGACTGATCCCTCTTCCTCTTTTTAAAAAGGACACTAATTCATTTATGGGGGCCCCCACCCTCATGACCTCAGATAAACCTAATTACCTCCCAAAGACCCCTTCTTCTGAGAGCATCACATTGGGGGTTAGGGGTTCCACACACAGATATTAGGGGGACACACACTCACGCCACAACAAGGTTTGACTCAGCCAAGAGTCACAGTACAGCTCCTCCCGGCCTGTCATGGGCACAGTACAGCTCCTCCCGTTGCTGCTGATCCTCGTTAACATACGTTCAAAGCCACAATCACCAATCCCATAGAAATTTACATTAAATTATGTTATTGGTCCATGCCGTTTAGAAATCGTTTTCTGTTGTTTTTTAGAATTAAGAAAAATATCACAGAAGATCATTTTCCCAAAAAGTCTTCAACTCTTACGTGAGTACTTGGGAGCGGGGAGCAGCCATTTAAAAAATTCTTTTCACTGAACGTTCCTTTTATCGTAAATTGGTGTGTGCACTGTGATTAACTAAAGCCCTAATGATTAAACATCGTAATTGATTTGTTACTCTTTTATGACATGTCTTTGTTTCTTTACCAGATTTTATGTAAGTCAGTAGCACTTATCACATCTTGACCTCCACTAAGAAGTGAGACCGCCCTGAGTCATTTCCGTTACTCCCCTCAGTGTCCAGTAGTTTTCAATAAGCACAAAGAATTAAATGGATGATGTCAACTTTTAGCGGCTGGATTCTTGGTAGCACAGTCAGATGATATTGCAGTCTTCTCGCTCCTTGTGGAAATCAGGAATGGCCCTAGACCTTACTGTCTTCGGCCCTCTCGGGATACTAAGAATCCTAGCTGAGTTACTCATAAGCTGTGTGCCACTGATTCAGTAGTTAACCTGTTTAAGCCTGTTTTCTTATCTGTTCAATGGGATGATGCTGCCTTTTTCACAGGATAGTTCTACTACAAATTAATACATGAAAAGGGTTTGCCTCAGTGCTTGGCAGTTCATGGGGGCATAATAAATTATAGGTATATTTTTGTTTTTACCTAATAATGGTTTTTAGTTTTGTTATTTTACTTATAATTTATATTTAAGGGAATATAATTTAAATATAAATTTGAGTATTTATAAGTAAATTTAATTTTATCATAACTGAAATTTATCATCAAGTTTTTCTGGAGATAGTAATACTATAAATATCTCTTCTTGAGGC
The DNA here is from genome assembly GCF_022837055.1 of Prionailurus viverrinus. NCBI lineage: Eukaryota > Metazoa > Chordata > Mammalia > Carnivora > Felidae > Prionailurus > Prionailurus viverrinus. The sequence continues at coordinate 67,857,060 of NC_062561.1, read as the reverse complement.
ATTGTGTATATATAGTAGAGACAATATAAACTATATATATATATATAAACTATATATAAATATATATATAAACTATATACATAAACTATATATAAATATATATATAATAATCACATATAGTTATATATAAACTATATATATAAACTATATAAATATATATTTAACTTATATAGTTAGAGACAGTATAAATATAGTAGAGGCAATAAAAATGATTTACCCTTCAAAAGCACTCTTCATGTACATAATCTCATAGGAAGAGCCTTATTTCATGGGATGTGGTATAACAACATTGTCTGGAATTTAAATGCTCAAAGAATATTTTTTTTGAGAGAGAGAGAGAAGGGGAGGGGCAGAGGGAGAGAGGGAATCTTTTATTTTTTAATGTTTATTTATTTATTTTGAGAGTGAGCATGGGGGAGGGGCAGAGAGAGAGGGAGAGAGAGGATACCCAGCAGAGTCCAATGCTGTCAGTGCAAAGCTCAGCTTGGGCTCTCATGAGCCTGTGAGACCATGACCTGAGTTGAAATCAAGAGTCAAACACTTAACCCAGTGAGCCCCCAGGCACCCCAGGAGAGAGAGAGTCTTAAGCAGATTCCACGCTTAGCATGGAGCCCCACGCGGGACTTGATCCCATGATGCTGGGATCATTACCTGAGCCGAAATCAAGAGTTAGACACTTACCCGACTGAGCCACCCAGGAGCCCTAAGTGCTCCAAGAATATTCTTAAATGAACAAACACTACTCTGAACTTCTCACTTTAAAATAGAATGCTATTTTAAAAGGCATATCCTGTAATGTGAAGTGACCGAAAATCCTGAATCATTGTAAATCCTGAAATGTGAAAACAATGCCGTTTGGGTTTTCATTTGTTTAGGACGCCGCCCTTCAGTTCAGAGGAAGAGTTGGATGGTGAGGACCTCATCCAGGCATGCGCATCCCCAGACTTACTTCTCGTGCAGTCATCCAAAAGCAACAAGAGTAGCTTTGGAAAGAACACTGTCAAAAGTGACACTGACTGGACCGAGGGTAGTGATATCGAGGACTCCGATATTTCTCCCAAGCCCACAGGTGAGCTGTTGTCATTGAAAATCCTTTAGGAAATTTCGTTTAGGACAGTGGTTCCTAACTAGGGGCACAAAGCACCGGGAGTCTGAGCTGGGAAAGTGCTCACAGGAAGGATGGGGCTAATCCAAAAGCTACTGTTGCCAAAGGAAGACGGACAGGGCACGGCAACTCACTGATGTGCAAGTGGAAGGCGAGGAGGGAGCTGGGGATACCGAAGTGTGTCAGTTTCCTAGGGCTTTAGGAACAAAGTGCTACACGCCTTGTGGCTTTGAACAAATTTCTTGTCTCCGTTCCAGAAGCTGGAAGGCCAAAATCAAGGGTGGCAAGGTTGGTTCTTTGTGAGGGCCACAAGGGAAAGATCTGGTGTGAGCCTTTGGCCTTGGCTTGCCAATGGCCGTCTGGTCCCTGTGTCTCATCACATCACCTTGCCCCTGTTCGTCTATCTTTGTGTCTGTCTCGTTTTTATAAGGACACGAGTCATACTGGATTATGCCCCGCCCCCTAATGACCTCACTTTAATTTGATTACCCCTTTAAAGGCCTTATCTCAAAATAAGATCACGTTCTGATATAGGGGGTCAGGACATCAACATATGCACATGGAGGGATACAACTCAGCCCATACACTGGGTGCCTGTAAGAATGGCTGTTCTTATGCACCTTGCTGCCTTCGGGTGGGGCAGTTCTAGAGGAGCAGAAAAGCCAAGTGTAGGACTGCTGATAATTTGAAGAGAAGTGGGGCATAAGGGTCATTTCTTAAAAAAGAAGTTCTGCTTAATGCAGTTTAAACATTATATATTTCAAACACCTCAGATATTAATTTATCGTATTGTATACAATTTATATATGTACATATAATTATGTAAAATATAATTAATTTCAAAACAGTTAATACTGTTTTTGAAAATACCCACATGAATATTCCACTTATACAGACTACCTTGCTGAAATGAACATTTCTTTTTTTTTTTTAATGTTTATTTATTTTTGAAGGAGAGAAAGACAGAGTGTGAGTGGGGGAGGGGCAGAGAGAGAGGGAGGCGCAGAATCCAAAGCAGGTTCCAGGCTCTGAGCTGTCAGCACAGAATCCGACTCGGGGCTCAAACCCACAAACTGCGGGATCACCACCTGAGCCGAAGCCAGACGCTTAAACGACTGCGCCACCCAGGCGCCCCGAAATGAACGTTTCTGACCACAACTTGAATGAAACCATCCTTCTTTGATTTAAAATGAAAACTTGGGGCGCCTGGGTGGCGCAGTCGGTTAAGCGGCCGACTTCAGCCAGGTCATGATCTCGCGGTCCGGGAGTTCGAGCCCCGCGTCGGGCTCTGGGCTGATGGCTCAGAGCCTGGAGCCTGTTTCCGATTCTGTGTCTCGCTCTCTCTCTGCCCCTCCCCCGTTCATGCTCTGTCTCTCTCTGTCCCAAAAATAAATAAACGTTGAAAAAATAAATAAATAAATAAATAAAATGAAAACGTTATTACTTCTAGTCTAGGGGATCATGATCTTTTTAAAATGGATTATTATAAGGGCATTAATGTAACTTTCTGTCAATGCCCAAAATATATCAATTGATTTTAATTTAATAAATATGATTTTTTGCAAAGCTTACATTTTTTCAAATTCACCTGTAAAGTTATTTCGGAACCAAATGTAGATAATGATTTTTTTTTTTTAACTGTACCTATTTCCTGTTGGTCACATAGGAACCTCCATTAAAACGCTGACTGAAAAAGTTGAAAAGACGGTTTCAAATCACGGAAGTGTGAACAAGCCTTTTGGTGGGATTAATGTTGCTGAGGCGTTCATCAAGAAAGAATTGAAAGAAGACCTGAAGGTGAAATCACTTTTGCTTGCTAGACATACACAGAGAAATTCATCTTTTAATGGGTTATCCTTACTAATTGTATGTTCTTTCTGTAGTGAAATATTAAACAAACCTAGTTACTTGGTGTAGCCAGAGGTTGAGACTTTTACCTTATCTCACTTGCCATCTTGCCTTTCTTTCCATTCTGTAGAGAATCAAAGATACTGGGGTGCTAACTGGTAATAAGGCAACATGTGCTTATCAAGTTCTACAGGTTTTCAAATGCCTGTCACACATCCGGGCTTGACACTTGCAGGTGTTAGGCGGTTTGTACACAGAAACGTGTGACTGACTAGAACCTGGGGCCTCAGATCCGAGTCGGCGGCATGACCTGACCGTAAAATGGGGACTTGTCGAGGTCTGGCCCCACTTGGGAGCTGGCATTGGTGGAGAAATGCATCAGAGATCTGAGGGCAGAGCCCAAGCTCTTCTCCCTGAAGGGAGGAGAGGCCCTGACACATTCCGAGGTCCCAACGCCAGGACACCGGAAGTGTTTCTGTGGATGGAGGGCCCCTGTTGTATTTCCGGGCACCGCTCATCTGTGCCGACTGGGTCTTCCAGTGGGCCTTCCAAGTCACTGCTTGCTTAGATTTAACTCTTCTCCTGCCCATCTAGGGACCCAGAGCATTTTGTCAAACTACTTTTAGTAGTGTTATTTGTGTTGTACAAGCCAAAAGTGACAAAACGTATCACTCAAGCAAGAGAAAGCTAATGTGTCTTCCTTAGAAAAGGGGCAGTAGACATGTGTGCTCCTTCAGTCGGGGCCTTTTCTGCAGGGCCCTTGTGTGACGTCTCCTGCAGTTCAGTGTCAAATTATCACAGAGGGAAGAGCCCCAGACCCTGCCTAGTTCCTACCTGGGGAGCACCCTTACTTTGCTACTACAACGTAGTGTTTCTGGGATTTTGGAAACTCATGGTTGGTAGAGGAGGTAGGAAACCTACATTTCCATGGCAAAACAAAAAACAAAGAACAAAAACAATAAAAGAGGTGGTTCTGTCTGCTTTCAAAACACAGCTTTCCAAGTTCGTTTCATTCCCTTCCAGAAATGACCAGATGGGCAATCCTCCGAGATTCCCCAAATTCAAGTCATTCTGTGTCAGCAGCTCAGTCTAGCCAACAGAACGACCAAGGGGCGCTAACATGGACCGCGTCTTTATGAAACGTTCATTACTCTCCTTTTCTTTTAGTGCACAGATGTGGACGATGAAGACTGGGACATATCATCCTTAGAGGAAGAAAAATCTTTAGGGAAAAAAACTGGGCAAGAACAGAAGGAACCTCTACCTTTGAAGAATGAGCCAAATTCTACTCAAGTGCCAAATGCCTGGGTTGCATCTAATCTCCAGGGGCCAAAGGGAGAAGGTTTGCTGCTTTAACGTCTTACAGGAGCTTGGTCCACTTTCTAATTATTTGTGTTTCTTCCTTATAAATATCTAATTAAACTTAATTAATATATCATACAAGTATCGATGCTTTATGTTATTTTATTTTTTTTTTAATTTTTTTTTCAACGTTTATTTTTGGGACAGAGAGAGACAGAGCATGAACGGGGGAGGGGCAGAGAGAGAGCGAGACACAGAATCAGAAACAGGCTCCAGGTTCCGAGCCATCAGCCCAGAGCCTGACGCGGGGCTCGAACTCCCGGACCGCGAGATCGTGACCTGGCTGAAGTCAGACGCTTAACCGACTGCGCCACCCAGGCGCCCCAGCTTTATGTTATTTTAAAAAGGACTAAATGTGCACAACATCTGATCTGTATATATTTATTTAATTTGGGCCTAATCTTTGGATTTTAATTTTATTACTTTAATTTTAACATTATTTTTGAGAACGCCCATACAGATATTCATGCTTCATGCAGATGCCTCGCAGAAAATGAGAATTTCTGATCACACACCTGAGTGGGGCCATTCTTCTGGCAGTCTTCCTGAATTAATCTGCTCACACATCAAATGTTTTTATTTTCTTTGAAGAAAGATTTCTCTTGCAACATCGTAGCCAGTGGGATGAATTACAAATGAAACCCTGAGGTGACATTGTTCTTGGATGAGACCTAGCATCTGGCTAAGTCCGGGAACTTAAGTCTCAATGTATGTTTAATTTTTAAAATTATAAAATGTAATCTGTGTATTTTTTAATCAAAGAAATTCTGCCCATGGTGAAAGCCAAGGGTCACAGAAGGGCTCCTCTGTGTGCCCCTCACCTCCTACGTTACCTCGAGTTCCCCCACATCTGAGTAGTGGGTCACGCTAGTATCCAGACTCAACACCTGTAGACGTTAACTGTTGGTGTCCTGCTAAGACAGGCGGGGGTCTGGCTCATTTTCTCCCCTTACTACACCTCTCATGACCCCTCTTCAGGGTCTTCAGGCCCCTATTGGTAGCTTTAATACATGCAGACCTCTCCCTTTGTCCTTTCCATTTTCAGCAAGATCTCTTGCCACCTCACTCTGTAAGATGCCAAGAGGAGCCATTGCCATGTCCGCCCTTCAAGTCAACTTTTCTCTCCTCCAGGGTGTGAGCCGTGCCTATACTGCCACACCGTGCCCATCACCAGGTGGCCTGTGCTGTCTGAAGGTTGATTCTGACAGTCACAACCTGACGACCGTGTACATTACAGTAACTGTATGCACACGAGACCGAGAGGATGCTCTGAATACCTTCCCTTTCTCTTCTCCCCATGGCATGACCTCACGCCCCTCAAAGAAAAGATGTCTAAAGGACACTCAAGTGGAAATCTCTGCACCACACTATTTTGGTGGCTCAGCACACTTCTTAACATCATATTGAAGCCCACGTCCCCTAGAAAATCCTTTTTTTTTTTTTCCCACCATTTAATTCCTACTTGGCTTATTATAATTTGATTCTGCTTTCTTTACACCTACTACTCAGAGTCCGTAACAGTGACAAAACATTATCGAGCACAGTCAGGATCCAGACCCTGTGCTGAATGCAGGGAAGGAGAGATGCTGAGTGGAAGCCTCCACGCAGGGGTCCAGTGAGGTGTCCTGGAGACGTGGCCATTCCGTGGCCAGACTGCACCCAGCCTCCTCCACAGCCTGCGGACGCTGGGGCCTGCGGATGGGTGAACAGACTCAGACACCCAAGTTTCGGAGTTTTACAGGCTCCTCAATGTGCTGGTTTGATCACTCAGGCCTCCTCTTCCTCCCCCCACAGGACTTCAAGATGAATCAAGCACGTTGAAAAGCAGCTTAGTAACTGTGACTGATTGGAGTGACTCTTCAGATGTGTGACTACAGCCCCGGAGTCAGAAGGTCCAGACGCCAACAGGATTTCAGTAATCTGCCCACAGGATCCTTAACGCTCCTGCCCTACGGTATTTCCCACAAGAACAAGGAAGCGGATTCAAAGAACAAGGGTCTCTTTAACGGCACCTAATTCAGTATTGAAAACAAAAACTGTCAACAGTATTTCGAAGCATACAAAGGTGTTTAAGACTTCTGCTGCTTAAAAATAATGTGTCATTGAAGTCATAAAAAGTTTTCTCTTCGGAGCGGTACTCTAGTGTTTAAGCGCATTTTTTCGACTAATTTTTAAGTGAATTTTTTTAAAACTTATAGCCAGTTTGGGTTCGAATTAAAGCTTTTTTTTTAAATACCTTTCTTATATACATTGTCACACTGGAAGTGATTTATTATAAAATTCTCTTAGTATGCTTAAAACTGAATTAGTGGAATCAGTGAAATCTTACGAGTAGACTGGTTATTTTTCACATAGAAGTAAGTCTAGAATTATAAAAATATAGCTAGGCCCACACTAAATACATTTTCCAGAAGTACCTGTTCCAGACTCAGCTTTGAGCCATTGTAAGCATGTTGTTATTAAACAATTATTTTAGAACTTTAAACACCATTTCTGCAGTATAACCTTTACCTTGGATATTTTATGAATAAAATGTAGCTGTTTTAAACGTCAATTTATTAGAATATGAAAAGATTGGGTCATTACTGAATTCACATGTGTATGTAGGGTTTTTCCCCCCTTTTTTCAAATGCCCAACCCATATTATAAAATACCTCAAAGCTATTAGTTCTGTTCTTAACAATTGTCAATGGTCGCAAAGTTCATATAAACTGTTTTTTGCATTTTTTGTACTTTGTGGTACTACATGTACTCTTGTTTCCAAAAAAAAGGTAACATTTTAACTAATGGTCTGTTGGGTTTTGGATGTCTTTTTCAATTTGCCAACCTTTTAAGTAAAGGCCTCCATTACATCACTGTGACTGTGGCTGAGTTACTCATTAAAGACAGTTCTGAGCTAAACTTACTTTATGGGGGGGCGGGGGGTTAGGCTTGCCCTGTTAGCTGTGCCACAACAGCCTAATCTAAAGTCACAACAATTTATTATGCTTCTGCCCCTCCCCGCCCCTTCCTCGCCCCTTCCTCGGGGGTCCCTTTCACTTGTCTGCTTGCACCCTTTCTAACACTTCCCCCAGGCCATTTTATGCAGATGTACTCACTTTGTAGTAAGTGCTTTCAATCAAATTTTCCTGTAGTAGGACAGAGATAAGCAACACACAGAAGCCACGTCCTGCCTGCAAAGGCACAGGGGCCACTGTGTTATTTCAACCCTTATTTAAACAGATACTTATTTAACATACTTATTTAACAGATACTTATGTAACAGACCTTGGGTCTGTTTTGCTTTTTTAACATGCATCATTAGTTCCTTTAATCAGAACAACTTCATAATCCTCATCCTGAAGATGTGCCAAAAGGAGGGGCGCCTGGGTGGCTCAGTTGGCTAAGCATACGACTTCAGCTGAAGTCATGATCTCGCGGTTCGTGAGTTTGAGCCCTGCCTCAGGTTCTGTGCTAACAGCGCAGAGCCTGCCTGGGATTCTCTCTCTCCCGCTCTCTCTCTACCTCTTCCCCACTTGTGCGCACTGTCTCTCAAAATAAACTTAAAAAAAAAAAAGATGTGAGAAAAGAAGAATTATTAAGTAACTTGCCAGAGGCCATACGGCTAGGAAGTGACAAGAGCAGGCTTTCCCTGGGCTCCAAGCTCCGTGTCTGCCACATCTTCACTCCTGACGGAAGGGGGTGGACTTCTGCCAAGCGAGCCCCAAATTTAAATCAAGTTGGCACATCTGTGTTGCAAAAGCAGGTGCCACCCAGGCTCCAGGACCTTCCTCTGGGGGCTCCAAAGTCAGGCGTGATCAGCATCTCTCACTCAGCTCGTGCTGATGCTCCGCTCCAGAACCTGCTTTCTACAGAGACACCCAAGCAGTTATTGAAGGTGGACATGCCAGGCAATGGGCAGGAGCCCTTCCTTGAGCGCTCACAGAGTCGCAGTAGTGACAGGCATAAGAAACCACAAGTCAATGCTACGCAGACTGTAACCTGCCCATCAACCCACGCATCTTTCGAGGAACAGGCTCAGATTGCCCCCACACTGTTCACAAGATACCACTCCTTAATACCCCTTCTGTTTAATATATGAAGGAAAAGAAGGAATGGGGGCAAAGACTGCAACGTCTGAATGATTAAGGATACGCTACAAATCCTTGATCCTTCGGTGCTAAATGCATGTTCTATAAATGTATCAGATATATACAAATCCTGTAAATAACCTGTTTATTTTCTTATAGAAAGCCACAACAGAAAATGATTAGTATATAACTGTGTAAGAACATTTACATCCATACAATCAGCAAATTCTCCAAATTCATGTTTTAAAAATAGTTTTGAGTGTGAATTACAGGAGGGCCTTGCGGGGATCATCTGTGAACAGTTCACTTTTATGGTAAAGACAGCTCGCAGCGGTTTTCCTTTCAGACATAAGCGTTTTTATCAAACTGTTTTGAAGGGTTTGTGGTTTTAAGATCTCCTCCTGCGCCAGGATATTTCGTCCGAGAAGACATGACAGATGTGGCCCCGTTGTATGCGTATCCCATTCTGCAAGGCAAAACACCGGAGATCCCGTTTTTTTACACGGAGGGTAGAAACCATTTCCCCCACTTCTGTCCCAGCCAAGTTTCAGAGCCTCCCCGACTACTTTTAGTTAGCACTCTCTCTTGTACCCCCAAACATTTCACTGCCATTTCTGACCAGTGAGCGGGACCACGGGAATCTCAGCAGAGGAAACTCATGGCTTGTTCATTTGTTGTTTCTCTTTTAAAACTCCTCTTCCTGGACCCTGGGGGACCCTAGTGACCTTCATCAGTAATGTCTGCCCATGTGAAAATGACGAGGTCAAGGTGAAGAATACACCACACCCTGTCATAAGATCCGTCCTTCTGCTTACAGAAATAGCTTTGGAATGTAAGAATGATGAGCTCTGTTTTTTAAACTAACTTTAACGAAGTATATATTTATTCCATTCAATATATTTATTATATTGAATTATTATATTCACTATATATTCCTCACTTTTGCCAATTCTAGTTTTTTGAAGTTTCTTTTTTGTTGTGTTTTGTTCTTTGACGTGTCTAAGAATCATGTGAGCGATCTAGAACCTGCCATACGTGTAGTAACTTTAACAGGTCATTTTTATCTCTTTTTCATACCTGGGTGTTTTGTTGTTGTCAGATATTGAAAAGCAAAATATGACACCACCAATTATGCAGAGTGAGGCTCCCGCCCATCCAATAAACAGAGCAGCTCCTAATTCATACCTGTGAGGAAGCATTACACATGCATTACGGCTTACTTCTTTTGGGGAGTAAACAGTATTTAAGACCTAACAAGCCAACCTTTACTAATGCTCATCAGAAATTGCCACTGCAGCTTGCAGAGGAAATAAGAACACCTTGTATCTGCATAATGCCTTAAACTCTATTCAAAATGTTTTTCTGGCCATCACTTGATTGTATCTACCCAATCTCCCAAAAGGAAGAGGAAGTGATCCCTGCAGGCGAGGCAGAGGCAAAGCCAGCTGCAGAGCCCAGGCCTCCTGACTCAACCAGTATCTTTCCTCTGGGCTCTAAGGCTCACAGAGCTTTCCATCTATTTATTCTGTTGCACAGGATAATTTATTATTATTTTTTTTAATGTTCACTTATTTTTGAGAGAGGCAGTGCAAGCAGAGGAGGGGCAGAGAGAGAGGGAAACAGAGGATTTGAAGTGGGCCCTGTGCTGACAGCAGTGAGCCCAATGTGGGGCTCGAACCCACGAACCGCGAGATCATGACCTGAGCCAAAGTTGGACGTTTCACCGACTGATCTCCCCAGGCACCCCACACAGGGTAAATTATTCAGCTAGACTCTGGTTAGAAAATGGAAGGTTGCCTTTGCTTTCAGTTTAATTCCATTTCATAAACATCTATTTGCAAATCACGTACAAGGTGTTGAAGATCAGCAGAATGTGCCATCCCCAAAGAGGCCACTTGAGCATGGGGATTATTTTGAGTGGAAGGCAACTGAGAAGATACAAGAAAAGCTCTCTGCCCTTCCCCATCTGCCTAAAAGCAGGACATAAATTTGCAAAGATGTCCCCTGTGCTGCCTACCCCTCCTACCAAGAAGGACAGAAGTTAACCACCAGAGACAACAATACACTCTGATCAGCTCACAAACAGCACCAGGGGGCTCTCCGTAACACTTTACTAACTAGCCCTGCCTTCCATTACTTCCTCTATAGATCTGCCTTCCCACAATTTGCCGCCCTAGGAGCTCAGAAGCCCTGTCCCTTGTCTTGTCACCTGTGAGCGTATTGTTCTTTTGTTAAGATGCCATATAAGCCCAAGTTCTAACTGGCTCTTTGAGTTACTCATCACTGGGTGCTCCCACGTGTATGCATGATGCTCAGGTTGACCAACTGTTTTTCTCCTGTTAAACCATCTTTTGTCAGTCTAATTTATAGGGTCTCAGCTGAGAACCTCGAAGAGTAGAGGGGGAAAGAGGTTAAATTTTTCCTCCTCTACAGAGCCCGTGAAAAGTCCGTGCTAGATAAGTGCTATCTTGCTTATCACCACAATCTAGTGGGAGACAAATACAAAATAACATCATTTAGTGATAGATTGCTAATAAACAATAAACACCTCCTATATGGCTGGTCACAGTACTCTGCTGATGCCTTGAGCAAATACAAAGATAGACAAAGCAGCTGCTGCCTAGGGGGTGTCCCCACACAAAGGGACAAATAATGCTACAGAGAACAAGAAAGGAAATCACTTACTGTGGAGGGCCAGAGGAAATCCTTTTAGGGGAGGAACACTCACCCAGAAAAACAAGTAAGGAATGAGAAAAGTATGCCAAAACGTTAGGGGCTGTGTGTTCTCATGCTTGCCTATGCTTTTTCTGAAGAATAGGGTTTTTTTCTTAATTAAAGAAGTGATCCTCAAGCTTTTTTGGCCCACAGACTTCCACTGCAAGGCAAAAACTGATGGATGCCATTCCCAGCCTAATGGTGGTTTTCAGGATAAAATGAAGCCCAGTGGGAGGGGTCTCTTTTGGTCATGCAGAATCCACAGAAGAGTTGAGACAGAAAAGCAGGGGGCAAGGGCGAGACGGGACAAGGCAGGTCTGAGGTGGGCTCCCTCCCCAGCCTGCCCCCTCAAGGAGGTGCAGGGCCAGACTCAGGTCTCGAGGCCACACCACGCTGTTGACAGCATCTGGCATGCACCCACCACCTGTGCCTGTCCCGAGTTTTGCCTCATCTGTTTCTACGTGCCATATCACTGACTGAACTCCCAGCCGGGCAGGACAGGATCTCTCCCATGATCTGAGTCACAGTAATGGTAATGGAAGAGTGACCTTGACTGCCAGCTTGGGGAAGCAGGAAGCGACCCTAACAGAAGATCAGGAAGGTATCGTCCACTCGCTCATTTTCAGATCTGGCTACAGAGGCAATTTCACAGCCTGTGTTCACAGTTGGGAAGAAGTGATGCACACAACACATGCTGCCCGGTGGTCCCTTCTTTTCTCACTGTCGTGTTGCCTTCTCTGGGAAACCCAGGTGACAGCTGAAGCGAGTACAACAACAGGGAGCAGCACATCATCCCGCACTAGAGCACTAATTATGCTCCTGTAAACAAGAATCTTCTCCAACCGCTCCCACTAGTGGCGATGGCAGAAACAGAAGACTGGGGTAAAGTGCAACAAAACACCTTCAGCCTGCACAAAAACACTGGACCGAAAGGACTCAAGGCTGAAGTGCACTGATGAAAAAGAGCTGGCCGGACCAAGAGTGCAAAGTTCACGGTTTTATAAAAGATGCCTACATTAAACACCATGCAATCCACCTAAAAAGGATATCCTGGATTTCCACCACCAGCTTTTCTTTTATGATGTTTGAACACAATTATGCACATAAAACCAGCAGACTGCCTGCCAGGTCGTTAGATGTAGGTCATCCGACCTCTTCAAAACATCTGTGAGTCCTACAGCAAGCTGCTCTCAGATGCCCCCCATCACGCTTTCGCTGCAGACGGCTAACAATGAGCACACTGAACATTTCTACTTGGAGGACATGACTGGGATTACGGTCTAATGGTACTTTCTGTTTTTCTCTATCGTGGGCCTCCCATTAGAGTTCAGGCTGTCTTCACTCCTAATAAAAGCGTGCCTTAGTTATTACTCTTAGTGTACATACCCCCGGAAGCAACAGTCTGAGGTTTTTCTTAAAAAATATTGAGCTTTCTAAAATCAGATTCCAGGGCCGGATACCATGGTTGATTAAAAATAAGTCTCTAATTATTAATAGTGGTCAATCAGGGGTGACAATCATAGAAATCATAAACTATGGCTTGGCACTGTGAATTCGCTCAAAGGAGCATGCAAACATGTACACAGTGTCGTCACAAATCAGAGGATAAATTACTCAGGCAGGAAAAATGTTGGGACTCGTGTCTTTATACTCATTTAAGCCATCCTGAACCTTCTGCAAGAATCATGAGTTTGTCTTATATTAAAAACAGGTTCAGGGCGCCGGGGTGGTTCAGTCAGTTAAGTGTCTGACTTTGGTTCAGGTCATGATCTTGCAATACACAAGTTTGAGCCCCACATCAGGCTCTGTGCTGAGAGCTCAGAGCCTAGGGCCTGCTTCGGATTCTGTGTTGCCTCTCTCTCTGCCCCTCCCCTGTTCTTTCTCTCTCTCTCAAAAATAAACATTTAAAAAAAAATTTTTAAAATACTGGCTCACTTATTCCTGACTTTTAATATATTTTCATGTTATTTAAGTCAGTAAATTCAGACTCTATTCCAAGAAAAGTACCATTTCCATTTGAGTTCCTTGTGAGTTTTCTCAGAGACAAATAGTACTCAGAGCTGAAGTCTTTAAGAGACTGCACATCTACATCAGCAATTTTTAACAATTTGGTTTTGTGACTTGGTTCTTTCTCTTGCAGAGACTTTTTCTTCTTCATTCCGTGGAAAGACACGGATAGCAGACTTACTCAGCAAGGACTCAAATTCGCACCTATCAGTGTGCATGATCTGGCAAAAACTGGCTGGTATTATTGAAAGACAGGATTGAGAGAGCAATATAATATCCACTCAAATCTGTTCCAGAGCATGCTTCCTTTGACACTGACTGGGAAGCTTAGTCTCTGCCTGGAAAATCTTTCTCCGGTTTTTTGGTAATACTAAGAAGCTGACTTCAATGCCTCCGAAGATTACCAAATTTCAGATGCTCTGTTGCAGGGCTTTCTTTCATTAACAATATCCTCCTGGCCCCACACCAGCTTCCCCACTCAGAGCGTGCCCTCTTTATTGGACTGTTACGATCGCCAACATTTCTTCATTATTCTGAAAAGCTCTAAATCTGCTTAGCACCAGACAGATCCATGATTGTCAGGGGGAGGACAGAGCTCCATTTTATGGATCAAAATATTGTTTTTACAGTATCTCAAATAATCCTCTCAGTTGATAGGACTAATCAAAAGCTGCCTATATGACTTTAATTCACTTATGTAATTGAATGTAATTTAGCAAACGGGGAAAACTTTACTTATATATAATCACTTAAAATTTCCCCCAAAAAAGAACCATAAAGAACTAAGGCATTAAAATGTCCTTTGAACTGGGATGCCTGGATGCCTCAGTCAGTTCAGTGTCTGACTTCAGCTCAGGTCATGATCTCAGGATTTGTGGGTTCAAGCCCTTGCATTGGGCTCTGTGCTGACAGCTTAGAGCCTGGAGCCTGCTTCAGATTCTGTGTCTCCTTCTCTCTCTGCCTATCCCCCACTTGTGCTCTCTCTCTCTCTCTCAAAAATAGACATACATACATACATACATATATGCAACCATATGTAAATAAAACGCCCTCTGAAGTATTGGGTGAAATTATTCTCACCCGCCTGGCTGTGCCTGGGGCCCTAGAGAGCTAGTACCACACTTGGAGGCCTTCATTCTAATCATCTCATACTTCAACTCATATTTCAGCCCTATAACCTTCACGGTAATCCGAGAGAATGAACTGAAGAACCCCTTTTATTTGCAGCTCCTATTTTTTTGTCCTCCTTGCATCCAAACCCGTTATGACTTATTTGCCATCTATGGGGAGCTCGTGTAACCTACCCAGGTCACCACCACAGAAATGATGTGCCAGGAGGCATTGTGCTCATCATGTGTTTTGAGGTGTACAAGAGAAGGACAGCTCTGGTCTCAAGGATCTCAGAGTCTAGTGACAATAGTCAGATAGTAAGCAAGTAACACTAGCAAAGTGCAATGAAATTTAACAACAGCATCAGAAGAGTATGTTTTTGCCAAGTAAACATTACCTGTTCTCCCAGATCCACCCAGACGTAATTCAGGTGAGTGTCTACAACTATAACCAGCATTACTGTCAGCTCACTGTACTAGGATTTTTGTGTGTGTGCTAAGAATTTTTTTTTGCATAATTACATTCAATTTTCATTACAATCCTGAGAGATAGGTATTCCTACCTCATTTTACAAATGAGGAAGCTGAAGCTCAGGGAAATTAAATTACTTGCCACACACCTCAGCTAAGTAAATGATAAAACCAGGATTTAAAACCCGTAACTGTGATTCCAAAACTCAAGCTCTTAACCATCACTCTTTCTTCCCTTTACGTAGTATACCTTAGCTAAGTAAAAGATTTTATCAATATGAGAAAATACAATCAATGCAATATATTTTTATTTGTCATTTCAGAGAGATGGGCATTTTCTCTCTCTGCGGCTCACTGCCTTCTCAGTGGCTCACAAGCTCCAGGGTATGGAATTTTTTCTGAATTCCCCTCAGGCTGTCTTTTCACCCAGCACAAAAAGAGGTGAGTGTAGTAATTAAAATCAGGGCATGTTGGACTGGAAAAAACAGAAAATGCAGCGCCTCCAAAAACAAAACAAAATTTAGCGAATGAAAAAAAAATCTCCTTGTACGACCCCCAGAGGAGCAAAGTGACCTTGCTGTAAGTCACAGAGCTAGGAGTCAGGTCTTTGGCATCTGGGATAGCGTTTTTTCAAACACATTGTCTTACTCCTCATTTTAACAAGAGTGGTAGCAGCCAAAATAAATATTCCAGTTAACTGAAAACTAACGATCGATCAATTGATCGATCATGTATCTCTATCGAGTTTAAAGTTTAGAAAGCATACCACGTATTACCAACATAAACATTTTAAAATTGAATTCCACTGGCATGCCATTGTTTTAAAGATTACTACCTAAAATAAACGTTCTTCAACTCATAGGCTTATATAATCCAAGGTCTAGATAACTACATGAGTAGATTTTACATTAAATAAGTATTCTGCAGGTATTATCTACAAACGCTCCTCCTCCCCCCCCCCCCCCGCCCTCCCCTCCACCCTCTCCTGGGGGCCCAGTTACAAGGATGGGCTGTCACGTGCCCACCCAGCCTGTGTACCTCCCCACCCTGCTCACAGTCTAGCTTTCCCTTACACAATCCCATCGGCTAATGGTTTCTCTCCCACTGCCCACAAGATGTCACAGGATTTCTCACCCGAAGCTTCCAGGGGACTTACAAAGTACTAACAGGTACCTCCCAAATGGCGGCTAATGTAGAATTTAAATAATAAGCATCCACTTCTACACGGAAACTTCACGCAGAATTCTCACATTTAGGAAACCCAAAATAAAGACTGATCTTTTTGGTGTCAGTTCTAAATTGCTTTCTTGTGGCTAGATTAAAACAGACATACATGCGTTTCTTTTCTGTGTGCTGTGATTTATCAACAAAATTCTACAAACGTTATATATTAATAACATGCTGATGTGGTGAGTGCTCTAGCTACGTTATTTTCTTCAGTCCTCTTCACACTGAGAAGCAGGAGGGATTACCTCTCTTGTCCAGACAGACAACTGCAGCTCCCCTAAGATCCCAGAGGAGTGAGGGCAGGGTCAGGAGCTGAGCCGGGGTGTAACTCTGAAACCTGCCTCTTAGCCTATGTACCGCCACCCCCCTCCAACCATCTGCACGCACAGGGAGTATCTTTACAGAAGCCCTAATTCCTGCCAAGTATTCATGGAAATTAAAAAAAAAATCCACAGTGTAACAATATAATATTAGCTAAGGTAAATTACAACTTAAAGGAAATATGTCCTGTCCCCCAAAATCACATAGGCCAATTCCAAAACAAATCTGTTGTTTAGCTCGATCTCCAGTCATATGGAGAATTGGGGGGTTTCCTGGGCCCTCTTTGGTTTTAAGTGAAAATGATGTGCCGAGTCCTTATACTCAAAGCAGGCAGCAGGCGTGATAACGTGTTCGCACACATGCTGTGAAGTCTGAACAAGCAGACACTGCAGAGGGGGCTGTGCTTCAAGACAGGAAATTCCTGGAACTTCGAAGCTGCCTTGCGACCCCTGAGGGCATGGCCAGAGCTTTGAGTCCGTGCATGCGCAGGTGAGTGTGCGCATCTGCTTGTGTTCAGAGAAAAAACATACGGATGAATTTGCAGCAAAAAAGCCTGAGTCATTTAAAAGCAGATCCTGCATTTTATTCAGAATCCCCCACAGGCTACCTGAAAGTGTCTCAGAATCAAACCAGGGACAGATGTATGCAGGATGGCTCTCTTGGGAAGGGTCTCAAGAATGTCTATGAATTTGACAGTTCCTGGGGGTTGCACGTCTCCAACTCAATGCTACGACTGAGGCGATTAGAAGAAAAGAAGAAATTACTCAAGCCTTGTTTCTTTTAAATGGTTTGTTTTAAATGATCCCTTTCAAACCTGCCTTCTGTTTGAGAGCCAAGCATCTTAACAACAGTTACCACTTCTACCGGGCTTCCAACATTTCAATATTCATTACTCTATGGCTCACGTTAGTACACGACCTCAAGTAATGAACTGCGACACTGATGCACGCTGCTAAGGGCCAGTATCCTTAAAAATAACAGAGAACGTTTACTGAGTGCCTACCATGTGATGCATCCTTCTAAAGAGCTGAATATTTATTTGCCACCTCCGTAGCACAGAGGAGGGACGCAGGACACAGAAAAGACACGGGCCTTCTTCAAGGTTACACAACAAATAAGCGGCAGAGCCGGGCTTTCCTCCCAGGCAGCCAGGAGGTGCTGGATCCAGGGCCTCGCTCTTTGACACTGTGCGTATGCTGCCTCCTGCCCTCGTGTCCACATGACATGCCCGTAGGTCCCAGACGTCCACAAACATGCTCAGTCTTCCCACTCCAGGAGAGATGCAGACAGACAGTCCTATAACACTGCTGACCAGCCTCCTTGCTGTAAATGTCATGGAGCAGGCACTAGGCACAAGAGACTCCAAAATCAGCAAGATGTGGTCTCTGCCCGCAGATGCTCCTGGTCTGGTTTGGGACAGGAACCAGTAAGTAAGTGCTAACTGCACGGCAGCATTATGACAGAAACACCAGGTGGTGGAACAGGAGCACATGGGAGGGCACCTCACCCAGAACACAAGTCCTGCAGGATGGCTGGTGCCAGCCAGCATGTGAAAAGGAAAGGGAAAGGGGGCTTAGGGGTCCGAGTGGAGTCACCAGGAAGCATGGCAAACTGGCAGGAATTGTGACTCCATGTACTGGCCAGTAAAAACAAAACACAGTTGCCCAACACTTGATTTGCAAGCATATTTTTAAAGTCACGCTAGTGTTAACAAAAGCATCCGAGCCATTATGGTGATCTGAGCCACCACTGAACAGCGAAGGCACAGGGTAACGCTTCTTAATATTTAACAGCTGAATTGTTTTGTTCTTAATACATGGTACCTCCAAGGAAGCCCTTATCCAAGAATCTGTGAGCTGTTTACCAACATTAATTCATTCTCCAAATAACTACGAGTGGAGTAAGCCTAAATAAACGAACATACATAATTCATTACATTATAATAATGACAGAAGTCAGAAGCCAAATATGCTGGCAAGGTCATGTAGTGAGATTGATATTCCTTTGAACTTCACCCAGGAAAATGTGTAATCTAGAAAGGTACCTTCTGGAATGATCTACGTGAATGATCTACTGTTCATTTAACTGGACAGACAGCAAGCATGAGAGCATTTATCAGAGAGTAGACAGCTGTTTATTTCTAACTACTAAATAGCCACAGAGGTGAACAGGTTTTCCCAAGTAAAGCTGAAATCCTAAAGTAGAAACTAAATATATGCCAGGAATGAGTGTTAGAGATAAATAAGTCCACGGTTTTAAACACTCTGAAAATAAAAAAGCCTGCAGGATAAGACCTGAATATGAGAATACCTGAGCCAAAATACTAATGATAAATTTCATATACTAAAAGAGAATAAATCTAAGATTATGATGTCCCATTTCTTCGATTAGGGCATTTGGTTTAATGCTCCAACATTGCACGGATTTGAAAAGAAGTTTCTTTGTGTCAATAAATTCTTACTTGGAACAGTTTAAGAAAACAAATCAAGACCTTTAGGAAGTTAAGTCATTTGAACAACAAAGCAGTAGTGGGAATAATAACTGAATTAAATCTCAACTCCCTGGAGGGTGGGTCACAGGGTAGTGGATGCCTGCTACCATAAACTTGCAGAATGGTAGACTTTTTTGGATTTGGTAGGTTTTATTTTAATAAAAAGGAGGAAGTTGGTTTGAAACAGCCAAAGGGAAGAGTTGGGAAATCTTTTTCAAGGCTTTGCAGCAGCCCATCCTGGAGTCATGAAACATAATCACAACTTGAATGAACGCAAGAGAAGCAAAACAAACGCAAAAAAAAAAAAAAAAAAAAAAAAAAAAGGCGGGGGCCGGGTTGGGGGGCATGGCAGAACACGACCACAGTCAGATGTAACTCTTTAAACAATTGCAATTGTGGGGGCACCTGGGTGGCTCAGTCGGTTAAGTGTCCAACTTTGGCTCAGGTCATGATCTCATGGTTCATGAGTTTGAGTCCCACCGTGGGCTCTGCACTGGTAGCTTGGAGCCTGCTTCGGATTCTGTGTCTCCCTCTCTCTCTGCTCTTCCCCTTCTGACACTCTGTCTCTCTCCCTCTCTCTCTCAAACATACATAAACATTAAGAAAAAAAAAAGAATTACATTTGTGTCGTGACTATAGCCTGGGAGAAAGAACTTCCCAGATATATGGAGGGAGAGGAAGGATTTCAGAAATACAGAGCCAGGAGCATAGAGCGTGATACTGTTTTTAGTGCTACAGCCTCTGATCTTTACTCCAGCTGCACTAGAAGCCACTCATCTTTTCTCACCAATAAAGTGCCTACTGAGTTCTTTGCACATAGTAGGAACCTAGCAGGAATTTTGTTGATGAGTTTAGTCTGTGTTTCTAACTTAGGCAACCAAGGTAGGTCTTACATAGGAATGTCCTGGAAATCCACAGAAAAGATTCAATTAATATAGCACAGAATCTTTTTATTTTTTTGAGGGGGGGGGCACAAGTGAGTAAAGGGGAGAGAGGGAGAGAGAGAGAGAGGGAGAGGGAGAGAGAGAGAGAGGGAGAGAGAGGGAGAGGGAGAGGGAGAGGGAGAGAGAGAGAGAGAGAGAGAGAGAGAGAAAGCAGGGTCACCCAAAGCGGGGCTCATGTTTTACCCAAAGTAGGGCTCGAGCTCACCCGATATGGGACTAGAATTCATGAACCGTGAGATCGTGACCTGAGCCAAAGTCAGATGCTTCATGACTGAGCCACCCAGGTGCCCTAATATAGCACAGAACCTTAAGAAAAACAAAACAAACATCAACAAAACTAGATTCTGAGCCCAGACTGTCTTCCAGTGCATTTCAGGGTTCGGGTATGGGATAGCTAGGATTTGCTCACCAGAAATTTAAAGTAGAGCACACCGCAAGCAGCTGTCTTCACTGCCTTCCTAAAGGCCAAGCACACATGTGACTGTGGACAGGGAGAGATGTCACTTGGTGGTAGCTAGTTTTAGGAAGCGGAGTTTGTGATACGGATGGGAGAGAGGAGTGAGTGTCCTTCCTTCTCTCCTCAGTGGGCTGACACCACAGGAAGCTTTTCCCCTAACTCTGAAAGGACTACCTCTGCAGACAAGACTCACTTGCCAGGCACTGTGCTTGGCTAATAAGACAGCAATGGAAGCTGCACTTTCTAATCTCAAGGAATTTACTCTCACGCAAGTGAATGAAGACACCAAAGAAAGTCAGAACCTTCCTGCTGTAGTACCTTCCAAATCTCAACCCACCTAGGGCTGTCCTGCCTTTAGCCCTGATTCTCCAAAGCATTCCTCAGTTCATGCACAAACTAAGTCAAAGACCAATGGCTGAATTTTTAGCAAATGCTAGCTGAGGCAACACTAGCCCCTAGAATATGCCAAATCAAAATCTCACTTTAGGGCGCCTGGGTGGCTTAGTTGGTTAAGTGTCCAACTTTGGCTCAGGTCATGATCTTGTGGTTTTTGAGTTCAAGCCCCACTCAGAGCCTGGAGTCTGCTTCAGATTCTGTGTCGCCCTCTCTTTCTGCCCCTCCCCCGCTCACAGCCTGTCTCTTTTTGTCTCTCAAAAATAAACATTAAAAAAAAATATCAAAATCTCACTTTAAAAATTCTAAGACCTATGAAATTAGTTTATTTTGTGTAGGTAGCCAATTTTTAACTTATTAATCTTTCAAATTTTTATTTCTCTGTCCTCTACTAGAAATGTTGATAAAAGGATGGGGCACCTGATAAAAGGATGGTGCTCAGTCGGTTAAGCAACCAATTCTTGATTTTTGGCTCGGGTCACGATCTCACAGTCATGAGATCAAGCACCACATTGGGCTCTATTGACACAGAGCCTGTCGTGGGGCCCGAACCCCAAAACATGAGATCACGACCTGAGACAAAAATCAAGTGGGACACTTAACCGACTGAGCACCCAGGTGTTATATTTTTAAGTCACTTCAGAAAAGGCTAATAAAAATATCTATAAAGATAAGCTACACCTTAAACACTACATACAATTAAAAATCAATCTTAACAGCTAATACAATACAGTAATCAATTTCCTCTTTTCTAATCAGTTCTGAGCATCTATATACACTCTCTTAATTTCCACATTAAGTCTATGAGAAAGTTCTATTCTTAGCCTGATTTCAGGATGAGAATACGGAAACAGCAGGCAGAAGTTGAGAAGAGAGTGCCGACAGGACATGAGGGGGGGATGAGGAAAACCCCTCCAAGTCCATATTTACTGAACTGAGTTTAACGGGGATGAGGAAAACCCCTCCGAGTCCATATTTACTGAACTGAGTTTAACGGGGATGAGGAAAACCCCTCCGAGTCCATATTTACTGAACTGAGTTTAACCAAAACCTGAAAGAAAATTAGAAATCCCAATGGCACCAAACTGAGTTAGGCGACTGAGCATACAGCAAACACAGAAGAAAAGTCACACAAAGGACAGACGCAAGTTACTGGGCATATATGAATTAGCCTTGCTTGACCTTTTGAGGAATGATGAAAATGATTTTTAAGATTCTGACAAAGACATCCCTAATAATTGTCAGGAAAATAAAGACAGCAATGTGGAAAAGATAATCCAGAAAAGGCAGCAATGTCTTTAATAACATAAACCAGTTTTGTTGTAGATTTAGGATACCAAAGCCTGAAATAAAAATGTATCATTTAATGAAAATTATTAGTTCATTTAAATATCATTAACGTGTTTCTTTTTTTAATTTTTTTTTAATTTTTATTTATTTTTGAGAGAGAGAGAGAGAAAGAGGGAGGGAGGGAGGGAGGGAGAGACAGCATGAGCAGGGGAGGGGCAGAGAGAGAGGGAGACACAGAATGTAAAGCAGCCCCAGGCTCTGACGCAGGGCTTGAACTCACAGTGAGATGATGACCTGAGCCGAAGTTGGAGGCTTAAGAATTTAAAAATCAGAACACATTTTTCCAACATAAGCAGGTGAGTAAAAATTACACTGGTGTCTCAAACAGCCATTTTTGTTTCCCATTTAACAAAAGTTAAAATAGTTTTTGAAAACATGCAAAAAATATATATAGCATACTGTCACCAAAAATCATGAAACGGAGTATTATAAATCATGGGTCTTAGAGCAAGCATTCCTGGTCTGACTCATAGTCTAATCAGACAGTACCTAGCTTAGTTTAGGTTCCATTGCACACATTAATTGACCTCTTTCCTCATTTGAAAAAAAAAAAAAAAAAAGGTTGTACCAAGAGAACCTACTTTATAAGGCTGTTCCAAAAATAAAACAAAATAATAAAACAGAATAATATTTGCAATGCTCTGCTTGGTACATGGGAGGGGCCCAACATGTGTTAGCTGCTATTTTCATTATATAAGCATTTATTATTTATAAATAAAAGACACCAAAGACAGAACTAAAAAACCAATTCCCTGAAGAAACTTAAATCCACCAGAAAAAAGTATTGCACACCTGACCAGCTATTTTAGCAACTTTTTAAAATCCTGTCACATTTGATCTGAAGACTGAAAGAGAAGCACCAGACTGGTTGTTAACTATACACGTACATACTGATGTGGCTTTCTACAGAGGTATGTGGGTATATTTTCATGGAAGACAAAATATTGCATATATCATTATTTCTAATTTGGTATCCCTGGGGTTTTCCCAAGGCAAAGAAATAAGCCTAGGGAAACTATAAAAAGCAATTGCCCATAGTTAAAAAAAACAACCACCAACAACAAACTGATCTGTAAACGCCAAAGCAACTGCCTGCAACCCAGACCGGTCACACCTGGGTGGTGTCTGTACCACTCCGAGGGCATTTTTTAAAAACCCTGCAGGCACGCCTGGGTGGCTCAGTCGGTTAAGCGTCCGACTTCGGCTCAGGTCATGATCTCACGGTCCGTGGGTTCGAGCCCTGCATCGGGCTCTGTGCGGACAGCTCAGAGCCTGGAGCCTGTTTCAGATTCTGTGTCTCCCTCTTTCTCTGACCCTCCCCTGTTCACGCTCTGTCTCTCTCTGTCTCAAAAATAAATAAATGTTAAAAAAAAATAAAATAAATAAATTTAAATAAATAAATAAAATAAAAACCCTGCATAATGTACAGTTTCTTTATAAAGCTTTATTAAGTGGAGCTTGTTAAGGAGTTAATTTAAAAGGCTAATTAAAAATGAAAAAATGAGGGGCGTCTGGATGGCTCAGTCAGTCAAGCATCTGACTCTTGATTTCAGCTCAGGTCATGATCTCCTGGTTTGTGAGATCGAGCCCCGCATCAGCAAAGAGCCTGCTTGAGATATTCTCTCTCCCTCCCTCTCTTTGCCTCCCCCACTTGTTCTCTCTCTCTCTCTCACTCTCTCTCTCTCTCAAAATTGATGAATAAATATTTTTTAAACATGAAAAGATGATACTTCATTTAAATGTCATTAACAGATTGCTAATCTTCAGGAGCATGTTCCCATGTCAGTGTTTGAAACCATGATGGAAACCGGCTCAGACACCAGCACCCGGCAAATGTCAATCTGGGTGGACAACAATCGAAGCAAGCTGTCAGTTTTTTGTTGTCTCACATCATCATCTTTTCCTCCCCACCTTACGCCTCTCTTCCACTTGTCCCCTACTTCACCCCAATTTAATGACGTACAGTGGATGAAGTCCAGAATTTCAAATGCTACGCCTTGAGCTTTTTAGACAAGACACTATGTGACACCAATGCAGTAATTAAATGCATCTTTTGCCAATGTAGCACATGAAATGTTTACTCTTGAAATGATGTCATCAAATAATATTTATCAGTGTGTCTCACTTTCACGAGCCATGTAAGGAATTTACATATCTTAATTTAGAAGAGTCACTCGCATACATTTCCTAGAAGCTAGAAACGTACAGACCAAGAAGAGGACTTACTTCTGCTCAACATAGAGAGGATCAAAGAATTCCGTTGTGATTTTGTTTGCGTAGAGGGAACAACCGGTCATTGAGCACAACCCTGCAAAGTATCAGAAGGAAAGTACCACGGTTAGTGTCATTTCATTAACATCGTGAAGTACCTCGTTTGGGAGAAAGTTACTATTTACCTGACAGTATGAATACAATTCCAGCCAAACAAGCAATTTTAGCTTTGGCTTTATCTGAGCCTCCGACTTTGGTACACTTCATTCCAAACAGGGCAAATATGGAACCAAAAAAGCCCAGACTGACAGCGGCAATCATAAGTCCTCTACATGCCTGGATATAACCTGCAATTAGAGGTCATCTGTGTTAGCATAAAACACGTGGCTTTCCAGGGAGACATCCTCCTCATTTTGTACCATCCTTCTGAATGAGGGTTCCGTTCTCCAAAAAAAAAAAATACCCATAGTGGTTAAAACACATAGTAAGAGAAGCCAGAAGGGAAAGCAAGTTAATCTATATGGAGTGCCTGTTCTATGTCACCCACTTTTAGGATTGGCCTATGCATAATCCTCAGGATAGATTCCTTGAGTGTTATTATTCCCACATTCACGGAGGAGGACACTGAGGCACCAAAGGTTATATAGGCTATGTCAGAGATGAATTAGTAAGAGGCTGAAACGGATTCCATCCACTTCTGACTATAAAATCCATGCGATGCTACCCCTCTCTGTAAGAAATACTATCCACCACCATCTCAACCCTCCTACTCCTTTGTACATTGGACCTTTTATTCATTTTTTACTAATGTTTATTTATTTTTGAGAGAGAGAGAGCGAGCAAGCAGGGGAGGGGCAGAGAAGAGGGAGACGCAGAATCCACAGTAAGCTCCAGGCTCTGAGCTGTCCGCACAGAGCCCCAAACACAGGGCTGTAACTCATGAACCATGAGATCGTAACCTGAGTCAAAGTCAGACGCTTAACTGACTGAGCCACCCAGGTGTCCCACATTCGACCTTTTAAATAGATGCTTTAATGGTTTTGACATTATAAAATTTGTAATTGGGCAGCAAGGTGTTTCTGGTATCAGTGAAAGCTTACAAATGAGACCAACTAGAATATCATCAGGAACCAATGATGAGTCTAAATCAAGAAGTATTTTAATGACATTATTACTTTCAGGGCACATGGAATAAAACTAGGTTTCAAAAAGCAGTGGTTGTTTACTAAAAGAATATTTCATAATTATGAAATTCACTGGGTGCATATAAGTGGATGCTTTCTAAGCACCCTAAAACCTTGTTCTATTGGGTTGTCTGATCATCTTTTGGTACCACCCATTTTTTTTAATTAAAAAAAAATTTTAATGTTTATTTATTTTTGAGAGACAGAGAGAGAGAGAGAGAGAGAGAGAGCGAGCGAGCAGGGAAGGGGCAGAGAGAGGGAGACACAGAATCCAAAGCAGGCTCCAGGCTCTGAGCTGTCAGCACAGAGCCCAACGTGGGGCTCAAACTCACCAACCATGAGATCATGACCCAAGTCGAAGTCAGACACTTAACCGACTGAGCCACCCAAGTACCCCACCACCGATTTTCTTAATCACCTATTCTTATTTGCACAGCCAGGGTGGGGTAAACTTCAACGTGGCTTTTGTCCAGACACTAACAAATTTTAAATCAATAGAATTTAAACCAATACACTTTTAGCACAGAAGGTCATTTTCCTTTCAGCCGGAAACAGTGACACGTATCAATCTGGAGTAGCGATGGCAGATCCTAGGTATAAGCAGATGTTCGTGGAGCCAATGAACGGGCATGTACATCAAGTTCACATGTGGGATTATTTTTTTAATTTGAAAAAAAAAACCTCATAAAGACAGCAAGTCACTCATTGTTAGTGTTCAGGTAAAACCCACAATAAATAATAATTCTAAGACCACAGTAATTGTAAATTCAAGAAATAATCCTGGCAGGTAGCCTCCAGCCCACATTCCTTTGGGAAAGAATGAAATTTTAAAGTGTTAATACTATTCCTAGGGTCCATTTTGAAGAGTACAAAGAAGATACTCTGTTTAATTGCAACAAAGTTCGGCCTCCACCAATGCAGACTGCAAAGACAACGAACTTCTATTTTATAGTGTGAACAGCCTCCAGGAATAATTCCACTGGAGGTGAGGCTGTCAAAAACAGCAAAACAAGTTTATTTTTAGCACAACAAGATAATGGAGGCTAATTTCAGTAGCAATAATCGTACTGTAGGGCTATCTGGGTCTCTGCTGACCCGGGTTTTTTAAAAATTTCAACTCTCAGTCCCCTTGCCAGAAGCCAGGGAGCAGACAGAAGCACAGAGGGGAAGGCTGCTGGTTCCCTATAAGATTAAAGACCGTCTACCAAGACAACCACTACTGGGACAGTGTGGTTTCATTTCTTCCTGAGACTTATAGTAATCTAAGGTTTTGAGGTATGTTAGTGGATTCTCACTGCAATCACTACACAAAACAGCATGTGTGTAGACGTAACCTCTGTGACACGTTTTAAAAAATTAGCCTAGACAAGTTTATCATTTACTCGAGTCATCGTATAGTCTTTATGAACAGGAAATGCAGGAGCCTGGCAAATGGTTAAGGCCTACACTCTGATCATTTAGAACTCAAATGTGTTTTCCCAGATGAAAACAGTGGTATGAACCTCAGGCCGGTGCATGCAATCCTTAATATGACTTAATATGAAATTAACAGTAGTCTTTAAACTTTATTCAACCATGACTCATAGTATTTTTTTTCTGAGGTTCTCACTCTGTTCTCCTGTCTCAGCCCCCGTGCCTGCAGCAGGACTGTTCTCTTGGCATGAATATGAGAGGAGAAATACTGTTTCTGATGTGGTCGGGTCCTTCCCCGCGTGCCAACCAGAACCCTGACTAGGAGGGAAAGGCACCTCTCTCCAGCCTGGAACGGTAGGAGTAACTTGCTAACTACGCTAACATGGCTAACTATGCTAACTTACTGCATGCACAATCATTGGTTAGATTTTCTGAAACAGGGAACAAAGAGCAAACACTGGGGTTCCTGGGGATAAACCGCACCCCCTCCACTGCCAGCTCTAAACGGAATCCAGTTGTTGGTAAGCCTGGTTGTGTAAATTAGGGGCCACCAGTCCTTAAAACATCCACAGACTCAGGCCTTAGGTGACTTCCAACAAACTCAGAGTTTATCTTTTGCAAGGCAGACCTCTACAACCTTGCTTTTAACAGTTCCGGAGGGCAAAACTTCTAAGTAACACCAGCAAGTGGGGTGGTAGTAAAAACCTAGTCAAGGAGGCCATTATTTTTGACAGGTTGAATTTACTGACACCTTTAATAGCTAATTAACACATTAAAGTGCTGAGGCATGAACATATTTACTCAGAAGTTCTCTGAAGTATAATTTATAGTTAACTCTCTTGGAAGAAACGGCAAACATTTCCACGAACAAAAATAGATGGCATATACTAAAAACAACCTGGCTGAAAATGATTCTCAGCTGAAGTTCAAGTGGTACTGTGAAAGGAATATGAGCTGGCGATAAACAGAAATCGCTAGCTCGTTCAACCATGAAAGTTCCAATTAGTAAAATACAGTGACTTTACAATAACGAATTCTGTTGGAGGAAACCTTCAAGGCGTCCCTTAAAAGTTAAGCGTTTTCCAAATGATGTGTACCTCATTTTCCATTTCAAACTAGCAAAAATGAAAATATCCACTTGGTGGAGACAATTCCCTAGTAGCACATGTGCCCGTTGCTGGATAGAAGGGAGAGAAAAGAATGGCCTTTTCCTACGCTAGTAGCTTTGTGTACTTTTTGCAAATCCTCTGAAAGAAGGGTGGGATCGGAGGAAGGCACCAACTATGAATCTCAGCTCTGGTTCTTCTATTTACCTGCTGTGTGTCCTTGATTACATTACCTTATCTCTCTGAGGCTCAGTTTTCTCATCTGTAAAATAGGGATAAGAGCACTTACTTCACAGGATGAATAATATGAACAGAGTGCCTGGTGATTTGTAAGAATCTCATCAAAGCTTCCCTTCCATCATACTAAGATTAATTCTAAGCAGAACTTGGAGTTGGGATCTTGACATAAAATCAAATCTACACATTTAGCTTTTCTCGGCCTCATTTTCCTTGTAGGGAAAACTGGGGTTGCAATGATATCCCCCTGAGGATGAGGAATCAGAGCTTTGACCTCGTACAGAAAATTCAGAATAATGTCTCCATCATCTGCGCCCAAGAGGCTCCTTCTCCCACCTCAGGCTAGATGAGAGAGAGCCGTGGGCCTTCTCCCTCCTTTCTACATTCTCTTTTGAATTTAGAGCTTCTTCCTGGCTTAAGGGGAGGATTGGCTTGCTCAGGCCTGTGGTCACCACAGCCTACAGTAATGTAGCCTTCTCCTGCCACTTCAGAGCAGCGTCAGGAAGTCCAATGTGCAGTGTGACGTCGGTGGGACCTGCCTCAGAACCAGCACCCAGCAGATGTGGCTGCTCCAGGGACGGAGCAGACAGCTTACAAGCCGAGAGGCCTGCTCTGGGAAGGTCACCTTGTAGGAGGAGGAATCAACTCTCTAGGTGAAAACGTAGCGGTGTGATTAAATCCCTCAATATGTTATTCTGGGAGACACAGAAGAGTAAGATTTATCACTTTTGGATAGGCAATGCCTTCTTAAGCCACAGAAAGCAGAGGCGGCAGGAAGAAACTGATAAATCTGATCCCAGTACACATTTCAAAGTTTTGTGTAAGAAAAGACATCGTAAGTTTAAAAGACAAGCAATGGGCCAAGACTGCAACATAAATAAAAAATCAAGGAGGATTGACACCCAGAATTTTAAAAAACAAATCATTTACATCAAGAGGAAAAAACAGACTGGGCATAAGATATGAACAGGCAATGCATGAAAGAGAAAAGAAAGGTCAATAAATACAGGATAAGATGGTAAAAATCATTGGTAAAAACCAGGGGAATACCAATAAAAATGACAGCGTGATAATATGTCACCCACAATACTGGATGAAAAACTCTGTGGTGAGAATGTGGACAAACAGGCATTCTCGCTCATTGGTGGTGGAATGTAATTTGGAGGTATAAACCTAACATTAAAATGAATAATCTGACAGGTACCATTTCTCAGTATCTACTTCACAGAAATATACATGTGCACAGAGAGACGAATATGAATATTTTCAGTATAGCACTGACAACAGCGAAAAGCTGGAAAGGGTCCATTGCCCAACAGTGAGAAAGCGGCTAAATACAGCAGCCTGTCCAGATGTATGAATACCATGCACTTGTTAGAGTTACTTCTCTATGTACTGACTTGGACAAATTTAGAACATTGAACAAATTTAGAACAAATTTAGAACATTGAACAAATTTAGAACATTGTACAACAAGGGGGAGTATGAAGACATTTGTGTTTTGGTGTTTTTTTTTTTTAAGTCATTTTCTAGACACACGAGCACCTACGAAAGGCCATTTTGCAACCAGGGTTGTGTATAAATGTCACTCCTTTCTCTTCTCCCTCCTCAACTCCCTCCACAGCCTCATAACCAGGGCTCTGCCCTCCTTCCTCCTCACAACCCCACCCGCCCCCAAGTCCCCATGCCAACTCCACTCCCACATCAGAGACACAATGTGAAAACTTCTCTATTCTGCACCCAACGCTCTTCATGGAGCATTTACTTCTCACTCCCCTCTCTCCTCCCCCAACTGTCCTACAGAAGGAAGCAGGCATATCTGGTGAGCTAGCTCAGGTAACAATACGGTTACCATACAGTACAGCAGTTACAGTAAGAGTGCACTTTGGACAGTAACCATCAATCCCAAACTCTCAACGTAAACCACAGAAACAAGAGCCTGCCTGTTCAAAGCATCTACCTGAATGCGTGCTCTACAGAGCACAGGAAACTCAACAGTAATTCTAGGGGATCAACAGTGACCCAGATACTTATTTTACACAAGAGGACGAAGACCTGAGTGTCATCCATTCAAAACCAGGTACATATTCCCAGGATATGGGGGTTCCATCAAATATCACCACGCTGAGCAACAACAGTTTGCTTTTCGTGGCAAGCACCATCTTAGGGGAATTAATTCTTGTCTTTTATTGAATCAGCTATGCAAATAAAAACCTGCAGTGGAATAATATTTTTTAAGTTAAAAAAAAAAAAAGAAACACCTCAAATCTAGAGATAATGCAAATTACTATCCTTAACTTTCTGCTGGGCTCTATCTAGTCCTGTGCTCTAAAATCCTGGAAGAAACCAGCCTAGAACTTGAGCAATCATTGTACCTGGGTTGACATCTACCGTTCTCTTGAAACTAAAACAGAGCCAGTTTTCTAGAACATCCGCTTGTTGCTCTAATTCAATACAGTATAGAGCCCAACTAGCAAGAACAATGTAGAAAACAACCTACAAAAGAACAGCCGGTGAGTGACCTGGAGAGCTGACGCGGGACGCATGGACACAGAACTTGGCAGTCTCTGGCACAAGACTCCTGCTAGCCAGGATTCTCTACCCACTGCGGCACAGACAAGGGCTATTTATTTTCCTAAAACTTGGAGGAAGCATTAAAGCCCAGGCAGACACGTTTATTGAAGCGTGGGGTTGTTTTTTCTTGGGGGAGGGGGCCTGGAGTGACACTCCCTGCAACATGTTACTTTTTCTCTTGCCTACTTTTAAAAGAACTAACAAAATGGTTAATGGGAGCTCAGGACAAGCGGAATTAGCTTTGACAAGTCGATACCATTTTAATCAGGATCCAGCTCTTTCAGGGAGTGCTGGGTGAAGGAGCCAAGCGTCACTCCGTGTCCTAACAGTCCCCGAGAGATGGGGGTCCCACAACCGTGTCCTCGACTCTCAGGACTGCAAAGGTGCTTCCCTCAACCCCCCAACGCCTGAGTCGCCCACCCCACCCCAGTCCCAGGGCGCCGGGCTCGGACAGGCGCCCCGCGGGACACCCGTCCCAGTACGGCACCGACGGGCACTGGGGCTCTCCGCGGCTCCCTCAGGCTCGGGGGTGGGGGGGGGGGGGTAGGGAGGCGAGACTCGGCCACGGAGGGGTCTGGCCGGGGGTGCCGCCCGGGGTCGCGAGGCCAAGAGGGCGCCAGGCTGCCTGGCCGGACAGGAGCGAGGGCAGGGGATGGGGGCCCGAGGGGATGCAGACCGTCCAGCGCCAGCATAGAGGGGAAGTCCTTGCAGTTGGAGACGCCCGTGGAGTCGGTCACGCACGTCTTCCACAGGTTGGCCCAATAGGTGGCGGTGGTGATGACCGTGCCGTCGATGGTGGACACCTTCCAGTAGTCGGTGGGCAGCGTGGAGGACACCAGCACCCAGCCCGAGATGGAAACCATAAAGGCGATGATCTCCGAGGCCGTGCTCGCCATGCTGCCCGCTGCAGCCGCGCTAGCGCTCGCGCTTGCGCTCCTACTGGGCGCCGCGACCCCCGCGCGTTCGGCCCCGCGTACCCGCCCCCCGGCCCTCCCGGCCCCGCCCCCCGCCCCGCCCCGCCCCGCCCGCGGGCCGGCGCTAGGGGGCGCGCACGGGCCCCAGGACGGGACGCGCCCTCGGGGGTGGAGAGGGCTCGCGGGGCGCCCTTATTGTCGCCGCTCGGGTTCTCTAGGGCCAGCTGACCTGGCGCCCGCGGTCGGGAAAAACTTGGCCTGCGCTCCCCTCGCCCCCCGCTCCCGCGTCTCGGGGCCGGGAACTCGGAGAGCGGCTATCCTGTTGGACAGACTGGCAGCCGGATGTGGACGACCTGTAGCGTCCCACCCCCACCCCTTCCCCTCCCCCCCCTCCCGCTCCCCAGCCCTACCTGTGGCAAATAGCCTGGCTTCTAGAGTACCTTGTAAAAGCAGAGCAGAAAAAGGCTTTTGTAAGCCCTGAAAGGACACGGCCTGGTCATGCCACAGCCCTCGCCTTGCTGAACTCTAAAGGTTTTCGTGCTACACTCGTTTGCGTGACTCTGTTCAGCCTGTCACGGAGGGGTGACTGCAGTTCCGGGCTTGAAATCGGCCTTGCCGTAAAATCCTGCAGTTCTTTTTGGCTCCGTGATATGCGGAAAATCATTGTACACAGGTGTGTGGCACAGGCCTAAATTCAAGACAGCAGCGTGTGGGGGAAGCAGGCTCCATGGGAGCCGTCGTTGCGATTTCGATCCTGAATGTTCCAGCCACATAGCTGGCCTGCCTGTGATAACGCACTACACATAGGACATGTATTTAAGACATTTTCCAGGTAAGTCCTTTCCAGCTCCCAGTTCTGGGAGTCTGTTGTATCGACAGATGGTTCTGTCATAGTGGAAACCGCTCTGTGTTGTTTTGGGTTTTTTTAAGGACTTCCACCTTTTGCACGTAATTGAAGAACAAACTCATTCATTCCTTCATTGCTGTCTCAAGAGTTCAACATAAAGATCAGGGTGTATTTTCAGTTTCTGAGGCCATAAACCTGCGCATAAATCGGGGAACAAAGACACTGGCTTTACTAGAGGGCTATTATTTGTCCATTTAAAGTTTGTCCATTTTTTTTAATTTGTCCATTTAAAGTTCTTGCAGTGACTCTCAAGAGTCACATCTTGCCAAAGTAAAGTCTAAAACCTATGAATCAGTCCTCTATAATAAAGCTAGTTGTTAACCCTGTTTCACATTTTCATTCATTGTGGAGAATTTCTCAATTCTTCTCTGTCACTTTTTTTAATATATGTATATTTTTTCTTTTTAAAAATTTTAATTCCAGTATAATTAACATATGGGGTTATATATGTTAATATGTTAACGTGTTCTATATCTCAGGTGCACAATATAGTGATTCAACTATTCTATACATTCCTCAGCGCTTATCACGATAAGCGTACCCTTGTCACTTTAGGCTTTAACCAAACAGAATGAAACTAGAAGTGATTAGATGTCTGTGGAGAAAAGAGGAGGTTGGACTATAGAATCATCAAAACTTATATTTGGAAGAACCATTGGAGACCATTAGGGCACCACTCCACACTCAGCCCAATTATTCTGTTCCTTTTAGTTGTTGTTTTGAAGTTTAGTCATTTTTGAGAGGGAGACAAAGTGTGAGTGGGGGAGGGGCAGAGAGCGTGGGAGACACAGAACCCCAAGCAGGCTCCAGGCTCCAAGCTGTCAGCACAGAGCCCGATGCGGGGCTCGAACTCCCGAACTGTGAGATTGTGACCTGAGCCGAGGTTGGACGCTTAACTGACTGAGCCACCCAGGTTCCCCCCAGTTATTCTACTTCTTGAGATGATATTTAGTTCATGCTCCAACCTTCAGGTCATGGGGTCCAGTGCATATGTTCTGGTTGTGTTTTGTATAGTATTGACAACCTTGTAGAAAGTCTTTCTTCACAATGAATTCCAATCTGTCTCTTTTTCTCCCACCTACCTGCCATAGTCAACACAGGGTGAGTCCTATCCTTGAGCCATGCAGCAGCTTCAGGAGGTGTGTTTGTGTGTGCGTGGTCATCTTGTGGCTTGTGTGAATGAGAATGCGGGTGAAGGTGGTTTGCACGTGGGTAGGATGCAGACATGGTTCCACTTCTCTACTGGTCTTGGTCCCAACTTGTCCTGGCGTATCAAGCTAAAAAACAGTTTGGGAAGCACCTAGCTAGCCTCATCCTTCTCATTTTTTCTCCCATTCAAATCGATCACCCTTGACTGTTGACTACAAACTGTCCTCTATTCTTCTACGTGATTTGCCTTTTTAAAGTGCTTTTATTATCTGGTTTCTTGTCCTCCAGCATATTTCTATGTCATATCCCTTTCTGAATGATCTGCCTATTTCTCACCCAGTTTACTCTTCAGAAAACACAAAAAGTCATGAACCAGGAGTTTCCAAAAATTCAAAATTGCACAAATTTTGGTTTTGTACTTTGTTTCTGGCCTTGTCTCAGAGTCTCTTTGTGTCTTCCTCATGGTAGGTACTCACTAAAATTACTGATTCCTTTTCCTTTTTTTTTTTTTTTTTTAAGGCAAAACCTGAGCCACTTTGACACACAAAAAAGTATGGTATTGTGACTCTGAAGACTCAAGCAGTTCCTAATTTATCAACAGGTTGGTTATAAATTTCGTTGTTTAGAACCCAAAGCTCCTTGTTTGTTTTAAAGAAAGAACTATGAAGAATGGCTTGGTGTTTTAGACCAGACCCCAAAAGTTTATTTAACAGATTATGTAGCTTTACTTATTGTCCTTAAAAGATCTATAAACCCAGACCACCACTGCAACATCGTTTCCAGAGAAAATAAATTCAGAATTCCAACTTGGAACTCCAAGAAAGGCTTTCTCTCTCTCTGCTGCACCACCAGACCTTTTAAGCCAGACTCTCTGGGTGTAGCTCTGGTAGTGATTTTTACAAAGTTTCCATTACATAGCCAGGCTGGGAACCACGGCTCTGACTGGTCAAGATGCATATATATGCATAAAAACTGTTAATTTACTAAAACAGATGGTGTGCATTACCGAGAGAATATTAATCTCTTGGTTGAAAACTTTGAAAAAAGAAATATTCTTTTACTGTAGAGACTGTAGCACACAATTGTAACTTCAAAGGAGTTGAAAATACTGTAAGCAATCTATAAATTAAGATCTGGATGGCAGCACTATTAGCTCCTTTGCAAGCTGAAACAGACTGGGGTCGTCACGCCTGTGGACTTGATTAATTTCCTCTACTTTTATCCTTTGTCAGTTCTGTGAGGTTGGACAGCCCTAAACTCTTTTCTTTTTCTTCCCTGGCACATACTGCATAATTGCTATAGAGAGTTATATTTTAGAGCCCACAAGCGCTGACCAAAAGATGAAAATGTTAACTTCTCTTTAATACCTAAAGAATATTATGTAATGAATCAAGCATTTATTTTAAAATGTCTTATATCTTAAGCATTTCAAAACCGGTTTATTCCGAAGAAACCTAAGTGTAGCACACACAACATAACCCAGCATAAGAATGTCCAGAAAATGAAAACAGACTGAATAGGGATTTTTTTGAAGTAATACATAAGTGGCCTGTTTCACTTTAAGATTATAGAATCCCAAATAACCTTTGCAGTTAATCTGCAAACCCATTTACAGAGTACCTTTCCACTGATAATCGCTTCCTTATTTTCTTTAGGATTCAGTGAATTGAAAATTTTATTTAATTATTTGTAACAATCTATCCTTAATTTGAATACAAAGTGACTACATCCCTCTAAATTATTCAGATTAACATCTTAATTAACAATAATTTGGTCTTTACAAAAAAAACCTAGATTCTTTCCAATATGAAAACTAATAATTTATCCATAAATTAATAAATTTGACATGAAGACATTTAATGTCCTG
Organism: Prionailurus viverrinus; assembly: GCF_022837055.1. NCBI lineage: Eukaryota > Metazoa > Chordata > Mammalia > Carnivora > Felidae > Prionailurus > Prionailurus viverrinus. The sequence goes on along the minus strand of NC_062561.1, from coordinate 67,821,628 downwards.
AAATATATTCTGAGCCTTTCCACTTTTGAGACCTAAACCACTGAGATTAACACTGGAAGTTATTTCTTTGGCGTTATTATGGTTATTAAAGGAAAATAGAGGATCCCCCACCCCAGGGTTGTTCAATAGGAGTGAAACCAGTTTAGCCGACTAAACAGGAGATTTGCAGAAATTCTTTACTTGAGATTCAACTCACCTGCCAAACAACACAGGTGTGCCTTTTAACAACTCAAGGATTTTCTAGGCATCAAATTTGGTTTCAGTATACATTAGCTCCTTCCTAGATTCCAATGAGGCGGGTGCTGCTAATCAGGTGGGAAGAAACTGAAGTCCTGATAAATATGGTATTAACTAAAAAAACAACTGCCCAGGAGCCAAATATTGTTACACCGTGTTAGAGAAGACATTAATGCCGATACTAAGATAGTAAAATAGCATGTCTGTGTTCTATTTCCTTCCGTTTTCCCTAAGACTCTCTGTTTATCTTAATGCTCTACACTAATTCTATGATACTTGTAATCTCCTTAGCATGAAAGCTACAGAGTGATAGGAATACTATGGGGATGAACACTCATGCTTATCACTGCATCACTAATTGTGTGTGTGTGTGTGTGTGTGTGTGTGTGTGTGATTTTTCTGCAAATTATAAGGGTGTTTTGTTTTGGCATTTGGTATCCTCTGAGGCTGCACTGTATCAGAATGTTTCAGTGGGCCTATTACAAGTGGGTGGCATGTATCTTATGAATTTGTTTTTCCTGCATTCATTTAAAATGCATTCATTCCCAATTCTTTTTATTTTTTTAATGTTTCTTTATTTTTGAGGTGGGGGGGACAGAGAGGGAGACACAGAATCTGAAGCAGGCTCCAGGCTCTGAGCTGTCAGCACAGAGCCCCACATGGGGCTTGAACCCACAAACCGTGATATCATGACCTGAGCTGAAGTTGGACGCTTAACCAACTGAGCCACCCAAATGCCCCGATGCGTTCCCAATTCTAAGGTATCTTAGGGCCATCTAGATTCCACTTGAGACCCCAGAGGGGTAAGGTTTGGCCCCCGGCAGCTCATGGCTGTCTTGGTGAATACTTCAGCCCGGAACTACTCTCACTCTGGGATGCTGGAACCTTCCAGTGCTTGCAGATGGATTGGTTGTATTTTGCTAGTCAATAACCATCTTATGAGTACTATTAAAACCTACCCACTGAGACTAGGCAGCAAGTAAATCAGTATGTTTTGGTTAAGTTGGGGTTTTTTGTCTGAGGTGGAGCTTCCTCATTTGTAACATGAAGTAGTTATTCTGGATGGCATCTAAAACCACTTTCAACTCAAAGTCTCTGAGTCAGATTCCTCATGAACTTGACCAGTGACACACCAAATCGGCAAGGAGAGAAGAGAGGCAAGAGTTTTCCTTTGCTGTCCTCCTTGCTTTCTTTTATTTTTAAGTTTTTGTTTGTTTGTTTGTTTGTTTTTTGAAAGACAGACAGAGGGAACACAAGTGAGGGAGGGGCAGAGAGAAGGACAGAATCCCAAGCATGCTTTGCACCATCAGCACAGAGCCCTATGTGTGGCCCGAACCCAGGAATTCTGAGATCATGACCTGAAGCCAAGATCAAGAGTTGAACACTTAACCCACTGAGCCACTCAGGTATACCCCCTCTGCTTTCTTTTCTACCCCCATTTTCTGCCATTGCTCTCCCTCCTTCGCTATATTGAAAGGGCTGTTATATGTATGGGCATGGGGATGCATGAAGATAATGTTTCTAAAATCTCTGTGTAATTTTATTTTCAACTCTTATTTTTGTTTATTAGAAACATGTGATAAAGCAGAGTAGTTCAATTTGCTTATGAAGCAGGGTGATGTAGGAGACAGAGGGCAGACGAGGAAATAGGCAAGAGAAACAAAGTGCTCAGTAGAGTGCCCACAAAGAAGAGAGAAACCAGGAAGCAAGAGCAGGATTAGTCCGAGGGAAAGAACTGGGATGGGGGAATGTCCAAAGAGAAGTGAGGCAAAAGTGAGAAATATAACTAGAGAGCAGTTGAAGGTAAGAGGGGGTGGACAGCTACATGACAGAGTAAGGGAAACAGACTTGGGGGGGGGGGCTGAGCGACCATTAAACATCGGCCAAGAAGAGCAAGATAGAGGTGAAAAAGGAGATGGCAGGGTATGAGGGAGAGTGGAGAATTGTGTCCACAGCCCTCACCTTCCCGCACGAGTGTAAGGGCAGGAAGCAGAACATTCCAGTGACTGCTACACACAAAGAGACTTTCCCCTCTCCCTGGTTCTCAGAATAGAGCTGGGTGAGAATTTATTCCAAAGTACTCAGGAGCACCATGTCTGCCATTTGGCTCACATCATTGGAAACATTACTGGAAGCTTACAATGAATTCGTTAAGAGTCCAAGATGCAAATTCTGACAGAAACACACCCATAAGCAAATGATTACTGATGATTTCTTTCAAAAGGTAGACTTTCTCCTGTTTTTATCTACTAAAACTTACATGAGTACCTTTCAGGGACCAGTTAGCAGTCAAAGTACTTCACCCATTTAAGAACAACCCGAAGGAATGGGTACTGTCTTCGTTCTATTGTAGAGATCGAGGAAACCAAACCATAGAGAGGTGAAGTAACTTGCCCTAGGACATGGTAGAAGTCGGGTTTCAACTTAGCCCGCAGAGTCCCAGAGTCACGCTCCTTTGTACTTTGTTGCCTTCTACCAACACAGTCTGCGTAGTTACGTAGTCAGTCAATAACCACTGGGTATACAACCAAACGTAGACACAAAATGAATTAAAACAATTCTAGATCATTTGTATTTATCTTCATTTTTCAGGGTAATGGCTTTAATAATCAGAAGTATTTAAACAGGATACCTAATTTCCTTATTTGATTTCATTGTGTGATTAAGTCTTGTAACGGATGAACTGAAGTTCATGAATATGCTGTTTAACAATGTCCCAGGCAATGATTCATTGTTATCACAGTTGGTGTCTGGAATACTTCTCTTAAAGGTGTGTGTGTGTGTGTGTGTGTGTGTGTGTGTGTGTGTAGATGTATAAATATATGTGCATATGTATGTGTATACACACATTATAAAAAGTTCATTAGAGTGCTGTTAATTCTGTCTTCTCCATGCTTTGGGTCCTGTGCTATCCTCAGCCAGTTAGCATTTGATGAGTACCCACCCTCCTCCCTTACTATCCTGAACTGGTGTTTGCTGGTGTGTGGTATTACCTCGCTATGGACTGTCTTTTCTTTATTTTGTTTTCTGATGAAGTCTTGACCCATATTAGCTAACAAAGGGTGTGCTACGATAAAACAAAGGAGAAGTGTCCCATTCAGATGTAAAATGCAAGCTTTTTCTTTTTCTTTTTCATTAGGTACTGTTGGGTTGTTTTTGGAAGAGCTGTATCGCATGACATGACCATAGCAGGGTGGAATGGTTCTTGTTCTTTCAAGTCCTAACAATACTTGTTTTATCTGACTATATAATTATTATATTACTTTAAAACCCAAGGTTATCCATCTCCAGAGTTCATGTTCTTATTTTATTTAATATTCCAGTCATTCAAATTCTGAGGGCATTCAAAGATGCGTTTTGTTTTGTTTTGTTTTTTTAAACTTTTTTTTAATGTTTACTTATTTTTGAGAGGGAGAGAGAGAGAGAGAGAGACAGAGTATGAGTGGGGAGGGGCAAAGAGAGAGGGAGACACAGAATCTGAAACAGGCTCCAGGCTCTGAGCTGTCAGCACAGAGCCCGACGCGGGGCTCAAACCCACAGACCACGAGATCATGACCTGAGCCGAAGCCAGACACTTAACTGACTGAGCCACCCAGGCGCCCCAAAGATACGTTTTTAAAGATGAAAAATACAAATACTAAAAAGTTCCAGGGGTGCCTGGCGGGCTCAGTCAGAAAAGCATGCAACTCTTGATCTTAGGGTCCTAAGTTCAAGCCCCACGTTGAGTTTAGAGATTACTTAAATAAATAAAACTTAAAAAAAAAAAGTTCTAGACATTACTACATCCACAGTTAAAAGACAGGTCATTATTTGAATATTTTGAGGTCCATTACTATTTATGTTCTCCACTGACCTCCTCTTATCTGGTTATGAGAGAAAAATAGGGGTGTAGGAAGAGAGATCTTAGAGAGGCAAGTGTGTGTGTGTGTCAAAGAAATAAAGAGACAGAAGCTAAAGGGAAACAAGAGTGACATATAATAACAAAGGAAGATGTTTTCTCTTTAAAATTTTTTTAACGTTTATTAATTTTTGAGAGAGGGAGAGAGAGCAAGAGCGGGGGAGGGGCAGAGAGAGAGGGAGACACAGAATCTGAAGCAGGCTGCAGGCTGTGAGCTGTCAGCACAGAGCCCGATGCTGGGCTCAAACCCACAGACTGTGAGATCATGACCTGAGCCGAAGTTGGACACTTAACCGACTGAGTCACCAGGGTGCCCCAAGATGTTTTCTCTTTAAAACATTGATTGGGAATGAAAGTGATAAAGGTAGGAGATAGTGAAGAGAATGTTCAGTATGAGCTTATATATATGTGGGGCTTGAGGAGAGAGGCAGGACCACTGACCAACTTCTGCTTCACTGTGTTGCTTTAGCCCTCTTTTACTCTCAAATATAGATATAGATATAGATATAGATATAGATATAGATATAGATATATAGCATTGGAAATTTAATGTATCTGAAGAGCGATAGTTCATGTTTGGGAGATGAGGAAAAGGTAGAACACAATGACTGAATTAAGCATTAGTGTCATGTTAGCACAACCCATTTCTTCTTTATTTTTTTCCTTCAGAACTGATGGTCCAAGTGTTAGAAAACAAACTTGTAATCAGAATCTCCTCTACACCGAATATTATGTTTTATTTGCTAGGTGTGCCCAAAATGCACGTTTTCTTGGCCATTAATCTTTGTGTTCCATTTCCTCTACTCCACCCTTGAAGGCATCCCCACTGGCCACAGAGCTTGTTGGAGGCGCCTTGAGGAAGTGATTGAGAAAACAGAGGTGGTCAGAAACCGCTGAACATCACTGAAACCTGGGAGGAATGACCAATTATTTTGGGAATAGTGGCCTGAAAAAGCTACAGTGAGATGGTCATTTTGACATATGGGGAGTCAAAGGATTGGAGAAGCCAGTGTAAGTTAGGACTCATTGCCATGAGATGTTCACACAGCCCATATGGTTCACTCACTTTTTGCTTTCATTTTGAGAACAGCATTATTCATTCACTGAAGCAATTCAAAATAGACTCATTGGGTGCCTATTATGCTCCAGGCATCCTCCCCCACATTGTAGATATGGTGAACAAAATGAACTAAATCTCCACCCAAACAGAGCTTAAATTCTACTGGAAGAGGCAAGAATGAGGAAAGAGAAATGTTTAGTATATCGGATGTCATATGCTGGGGAGAAAAAATTTAAACCACTGGGGAGTTGGGGGTGTTATACCAAGTGTGAGGGTAGGTAAGGGGGAGGTTGGTTTTAAAATTTTAGTTAGGTGGCCAGAGGAGCCCTCCCTGAGAAGATGACTTCTGGGTAGAGACCTGAAGGAAATGAGGGAGTTAGCCATGTGGCCAGTTTTCTGCAGGGCATTCCCAGAGCAGGGAGCACATCTGCCTTGTCTGGGCAACATTGGAGAGGCCAGTGTGGCTGCAGCAGAGAGAGTGAAGGGGAACGTAGTGGGAGATGGGGACGGAGAGAGGGAATGGGGTCTGTGTGTGTGATCCTGTATGTCCATGTGTGCACCCGAGTGTCTGTGTGTTTCTGAGTGTCTCTATGTGTAGTTAATCTGTTTGTGTGTTCTTGCGTCTCTGTGGGTCTCTGTGTGTGCCCATGCATCTTTGTGTGTGTCTTTGTGAGTGTGTACATGTGGGGGGCTGTATATAAGTCTCAGCAGCTTGTGGAGGGCTCCGTAAGTCCCAACAACAACTTTGGCTTTTATTCTGGCTGCAATGGGGAGACACTGGCAGGTTCCGTGAGAAGAAGAGGTATCCAGGTTAGGTTGGATCACTCAGAGTAGGAAGGTCAGTGTAAGAAACAGGATGCCAGTTGGGAGGCAAGTGCAACAATCCAGCTGAATGATGGCAGTGGCTTTAATGAGTCTGGTACAAGAGCAGTGGTGAGAGATGGTCAGATTTTGCATTTTTGGTTCTCTTTTGAAGGTAGAGCTGACAAGAGTCACAAATGACTGGCTGTGAAGTATGAGTAAAAGAGAAGAGCAGAGGAAGACATCAGGGTTTTGGCCTCAGCCAAAGGGGGGAGTTGTTTCCTAAATTGAGGAAAGCTCTAGAAAACAGGTTCAGGGGTGAAAAGGAGAATTCAGTTTCTTTTTGTTGTTTGTTTGTTTGTTTGTTTGTTTTGAGAGATAGAACAAGAACAAGTGGGAGAGAGGCAGGCAGGCTCTGCACCATCAGCACAGAGCCCTATTCCGGGCTTAAACTCATGAACTGTGAGATCATGACCACAGCAGAAAGCAAGAGTCAGACACTTAACCAACTGAGCCACGCAGTCGCCCCAAGAGTCCGGTTTCACACATCTTGAGTTAGGTTTCCCAGTAGACATCCAGAAGGAGGACCCAGGCAGGCAATTGTATCTACAAGTCCAGAGTTGAGGGCAGAGCCTCAGGCTTAAAAAGTACACTTTGGAGTCATCTGTGGTTAGGTGGCATTTAAGCCGTGAGACTAGCCAGTCTCTCAGACTGAAAGTAGATGGGAAAGAGATATTCTAGGAGTTGAGGATGAAACAACAAAAGAGATTGGGAAGGCACAGCCATCTATGTCAGAGAAAAACAAGTCTGGAAGCCATGTGAAGAAAATTTTTTTAAGGAGGAGGAGGTAGAGTGATTGATGGTGTCACATGTGGCTGAGGGGACAAGCTGAAGGAAGACTGAAGAATGAAGTCCATGGTGGTCCTTGACGGGAGCGGGTCTATGGAGAGGGTGGGGCACACACCAGATGGGAGTGGGGTCAGTGGAGAATGGGAGGTAAAACTGGGGGCAGGAAGTGTGAACAGCTCCTTAAAGAGAGGAGAGAAATGGTGTGGAGACTGGAAGGAAAGTGAATCATGAAAGGTGTTTTGTTTTTTTATTTAACTTTTTATTTTTTAAGATGAGAGAAATAATCACCTCCTGCTGTGTTCCTTTGTGTAAGTTCAGGAAAGGTGCCCTTTCCTCTGTACGGCAGCTTGGAGAGCAGACTATGGGCACAGGGTCCCAGGCCATATGCAGCCCCGCCTCACAACTGCTGTTGTCACCACCCCCTTCCCCAGTGTATTGTCACCTGGTTAAATTCTTTAAGAAAATAGTTCAGATGCAGATTTTACATCTATATTTATATCTATCTGACTTTGTACTAAAACACATTAGTTTGATATCATTTAAAAACAATGGCACACACATTTTATAGTTCTAGAATATGAGAGTTAGAAAGTACTTTAAAAATATTTAATTCAACATTTTATAGATAAGGAAATCAGAATCCCTAAGTGACTTCTTAATATATGTTAAGTTGTAAAGTGAATATTGCAGTACTGTACCAATTGCAATGACATTTTGTGTATGTTACTCTTCAAAAATGGTAAATTTGAAGAACTACCCGATTTCAGTGCAGAAGAAAAATCTGAATTACAAGCAAGTTTTGACTATTTAGAAGTTGAAAACTGTTCTCCTCAAGGATATATCTGTGCTGACAAACTATTTATGAGTATATCACCAGGAGGTTTATGTTTCAGGTTAATGCAAAGTCATCTTTATAAATGACTTTTGAATAGTAACATCAAAAGGAAGGAAGTAACAATGAAGTTGTATACCGATAATATGGTAGACAGATAATAGACACACCTTTTCTTCGTGGTTCAAAGCAATAGCTGTTTCTATGTTTGATTTAGGGTTTGTAAAGAATTAATAAAAAGATCTAAAGAACAAGGCTGATGTCATGTTTTGCCTGTGATTATTACAAACTGCCACACCTCTAGGACCTGGGACATAAATCTTCCTGACAAACAAATATGCCCTAAGTCAACGACTTCCCCACTGTGCAATTCATGCACATATGTGATTCTATAGAGTTAAGCAATGTTTTGTCTTGCAATCAAAACATTATGTGAAAGATTATATTGTAGTTTTTTGACATGGTGAATAAAGCAGCCAATGAAATTTGGTTAAGCAACCTGATCATTTATTTGTTAGTTTCTAGATTTTATATACCATAGAGGAGAAAAGCGAATAATAAAATTCCATTATCTCATGTTAATTTCCAGATGAGATAGATAGGATCAAATAAGTCAAAGCACAGATGTTATTAAGCTGTATATACAGTATAATGGGCATTTGATAGTCATTGAATTTAATTTATCAGTCAAAAAGGACAGCTTATAATGTTGGACGGAATGTTAAGCATACTCTCAAAAACTATCTGTAATTGTCTAATTTTAATCCTTTCAAGTAAATAATCTTTAAATGAAGGGAAAGTCATATTCTTTCAAATTATAATCTTGCAACAAATATAGGGCCTTAGTTTATACTTCAAATGATCAAATTAATCCTCAAATAATTGTTCTTTTTGTCTCTTAAAACACATTTGTATATACATTTATAAATAATATATTTGTCACTAAATGATTTTTCTACAGATGGTTTGGCATCACACAATAGGAATTCAGGAACACACAGTATGTTTTTTCATTAGTTTGTTCTGCTGTCTTTGGTTTTGTTTTAGTAGTCTCTGTACAATCTCTGTACTCAACATGGTGCTTGCATGCACAACCCCAAGATCAAGAGTCACATGCTTGGGGCGCCTGGCTGGGTCAGTCCCCAGTGTAACTGGGGGACTCTTCATTTCAAGGTTCTAAGTTCAAGCCCCACGTTGAGCGTAGAGATTACTTAAAAATTAAAAAATCTTAAAGAAAAAAAGAATGGTGTGCTCTACTGACTGAGCCCCCCAGACACCCCTGTTTTGCTCTGTTTGTAAGCAGAGTTGACTATAATCCATCCAGAATTGCTACTTGGCAACTTGATGCATAGATTAGGATCACCAGTTTCTTACATCCTTTTTCCTAACAGCCAATTAATTTTGACTTTCAAGACACTGTGTTTCACTGGGTTAGGCAAAACCAAGCTCAACTCTAAGTAGCACACATCTCCACAAGCCTACCTGTTTAAAATGGTGCTGCTCTTGTCTCTTCACCGCCTGGAAAGCTTTGGCTGACTCTCAGAGCAGGAGAGTTCTCAAAAGGGTAGATATTAGACCCCCATATATATATACTAATGTTTGCCTTACCTACTCACTGAACAAATGTGAATGGGGGACTTTAGTGATTATGACTTTTTTTTTAACTATGGTTATGACTATGAGCCTTACTTTTTTTGTTCAGTTTATTTATTTTGGGGTGCCTGGGTGGCTTAGTTAAGCATCCGACTTCGGCTCCGGTCATGATCTTGCAGTTCACAAGTTTAAGCCCCGTGTTGGCTCTGTGTGCTGACAGCTCAGAGCCTGCTTCAGATTCTGTATCTCCCTCTCTCTCTGCCCCTCCCCTGCACACACTCTGTCTCTCTGTCTCTCTCTCTCTCTCTCTCTCTCTCTCTCTCAAAAATAAATAAACATAAAAATTTTTTTAATTGCATAGGAGAATACTATTTCCTCCTACCCTTCAAAAAACGTCAACAAAGGGAAAACGAGAAGGCATGGGAGAGTCAAAGGAGAAGAGAAATGGAGAAAGAACGGTTCAAAAGAGCAAAAGTAGCTAGAGTGTGGTGCAGCTGTGGTCCATATCGGGAACCAGCAGGAGAGTTACAGTCGCTGAGAAATCTTCCTTACCACTCCAGACATTTACACTTCAATCTCAAATTTTGCTTACTTTTTGTTCATTCTTACCCCAGCTCCCTCCTACTTATGGTCACGTGCTTATATTTGCCTCTTAATTGGGAGCAAAGAACAGTAGCCTACAGCCTGGTCATTCCAAATTCCTCCTTGTCTCAAGTGTTAGGAAGGAAAGGCAGATCTATTCCAGGGCACTGGTAACAATATTTACTCTCATGTCTAGAATTAAGCAATCTGTAGAAGGTCCCACAGCAGGTTAATGCTGGAACCAGGTTTATCATGCACAGCTGCTGAGTTCTCATTGTGTGCATGGGTCATGGGGCCGTGGGGCCACCAGGCTGTTCCACACGGTGTTCCAAATCTCATACTTGTCAACTTCAAGGAACTTCCTACGCCCGTGGTTGGAAACAAGCTTGATTAAACATAACACATTCAAAAAAGCCTCACTACCATAACTTTCAAACTTTAAAAGGACTGAATACCTATTTCAGTTCATATATATATATATATATATATAAACATTTTTATTTATTTTTGAGAGACAGAAACAGAGCACTAGCAGAGGAGGGGCAGAGAGAGAAGGAGACACAGAATCCGAAGCAGACTCCAGGCTCTGAGCTGTCAGCACGGAGTCCAACGCGGGGCTCCAACCCACCAACCATGAGATCATGACCTGAGCTAAAATTGGATGCGTAACTGACTGAGCCACCCAGGCACCCCTCTTTCAGTTCTAAGCAAAAAGTGTCATAGGTAGTAAACTGATATTATCAGTGTCATGGAAAGAAGGAATATTCCAACAAACACGAAATTTTACTCAATTACTCAAGCTCTTAAGTTAGAGGTGTGGCCATATATTTACAGGTAACAAAGGGAGCTGACTTTAAGAATTAATATCATTTCGCATTCTGAAGCACTAGCCAGAACCTGATTTTTGTTTAGCTTTTTCTGATATTTTCAAGTATGCCATGTGTTTCTTATCTAATCCAGACTAACACCTGAGAAGTAGTCTTTTGTAACTTAATATATATCCTGCTAGATTTCAGTGGTAGACCATTCTTTAAGGTAAATGTTTGTTAAAGGATCAAGATTATCCTTTGAAAGATGAATAAGAACCAAAAGAATCATAAGCATTTGAGCTCAAAATAATGCACATCTTCTTATGTTCACAATATTCCTTAAAAAAAAAAAAGGGAATGTGCAAGTGTTGTCATGACAATATTCTGGAAAGGTAGAAAATATAACTTCAATAAGAAATTAAGCCATCTCATAGTTGGCTTTTATTACCCATTTACCTTTATATATTATTAAAGCTCTTTTATAATGCAACAGTCTTCTCACTGCATATTTCTGACTGAAAAATTTTTTAATTTTTATTATAAATCAGATTCATTTTCTAAACAAATCGATTTTGGTATGTGAGTTTTACACCAGTGAAGGTGGCAAGCCTTTTAAAGTCATGTACCAACTGGAAAAAGGTCATTTCAGAGAAGATATACTGAAACAATGCCATATCCCCAAATGCCTCTATGTAAATACTGGACGCAAAAACAGATTCAAAATCCAATCCTATCACCAGTCTCCTCAGTCTCTCTTCTCTGTTGTTGTTGCAGCGTTTGTGTCTTTGACACCTTCACACCCTCCACCTTCACATAGCTGTCCTTAAACGATTTTTGGTGGTTGGTTGATCCGGTTTCTATTACTGAAGAGCAAGAGAAAGTTTCAGGAATGTAACAAAATTTGGCATCATCCAACAAGTAGAGTATTTAAAAAGCACCTCCTTGATGGAGTCTACAGGAATGAAATCTAAGGGGGTGAGGGGTGTTACCATATGGGGTACAACAGAACGAGGGTGTAGGCTGTGGCATGGGCAAAGGAAAGGAGTCATGGGCCCTCCCAAACACAGAAAAGAAAATGTGGTCTGAGCCAGGCCTTAGAGAAGATGAAATTAGATCTTATAGTCATGAAAGGAAGAATCTGGACAAGATGCAGAATGGGAATCTCTGGGTGAACACACACATTGGCCTTCCCATTGGATGGTGTACATAATGAAGGAAGTTTTGGCTAGACACAAGCAGAAGTCAATGTGATATATCAAATTGTAACACTTCATGATCCTATAAGAAGGGTAGGTATGAGCACTTGTTGGTAATTCTTAGAAATTGTTTGGCAATGGGTCTTAGGTATGTAATTAAATGAAAACTGGAAATTATGTTTGGTTCTTATTGTCATGTGGGTTCCTTATCCACATGAAGTTCTTCTTGGCAATGTCATTGTAGAGTGGTCCATAAATAAGGACCATGAATTTCATTTTGCTCTCATTTAGTGCTACTTGTGTGTTGCCACTGGAGGATGTGGTTGTTTGGGATCCTAGTTAATAGTCCTCAGTGTCTAATCAATTCACAAATAACGTTTCAGTGATTCTCTACTCATAGTTTGTTTCATTTTGAGGGCTAGAAGCCAATCAAAATGGTGTTGTTTCCCCCACATAAGTGTTCATTGTTACAAGCACCAGCAAATTACCAGTTAGATACTATATCTAGGGAAGCCAGTTATAGAAGCAAAAGTAAGCTAATACATGCATAGAATTTTCGGATTTGGAAGTGCCATCTGTGGAGTGAGGTTCTGTCTTAATATGTATATCTGAAGTACAGAATTTGGTCAAGTGGATTTCTGTTAAGTAAAAGGTACCAATAGTATATTACTACTATTGAAAAAATGACTTCCTTGGAGCACTTGGCTGGCTCAGTCTGTAGAGCATGAGACTCTTCATCTCAGGATCATGAGTTTGAGCCCCACATTGGGAGTAGAGATTATTTAATAATAATAATACTAACAATAATAATAATAATAATAATAATAAAATGCAAGAAAGAAAAAATGACTTCCCCTTTGCATTTTTTTTGATTTCCATAACTTGTATTTAGGAAGCCCACCAGAACTTTAGCACACCTTTGTCATATCATTTCCCTGAGAAAACATATGCAAATCATGGTGAGATTCAACCTAAAGGAAGACCAGAATTCACATTATCCCCCTCTATTCACCAGTCATAAGGCTTCTTGTATCTGAGAACAGCTGTACATACTGGGTGTTTAAAAAATGAACAATTCCTGGAGCACCTGGATGGCTCAGTCGGTTAAGCGTCTGACTCTTGATTTCAGCTCAGGTCATGATCTCATGGTTCATGGGTTCAAGCCCTGCATGCAGCTCTGTGCTGACAGTGTGGAGCCTGCTTGAGATTCTCTCTCTCTCCTCTCTGTCTCTCTCTCTCTCTCTGTCTCTCTCTCTCTCTCTCTGTCTCTCTCTGCCCCTCCCCGGCTCATGCACCCCCCCCCCAAATAAAATAAATAAACTCAAAAAAATGAACAATTCCAACTGTGATCAAAGCAAAACAAGACAAAAAAATACCCCCAATTAGCTATTAACCACCCACACACAGGTCTGAACTATACTACTTCTCTAGTGATTCTTTCAGCCATAGTAGAATGGAAATACACCCTAAAATTAGAAGATTGTAAACAAACTGGGTTTTTGAAATCCCATTTAATGTTTAATTTTAAAATGTCTATCTTAATTTGATTTGGCTACCCAAAATAGAAAAATGTTGGCTTCAACTTAGTCTGGCTCTTCTCTGAAACTACCCTAAAGACGCAAAGAGCTCTTAATTAGCACTCACACAATGGGACTTAATTCATAGGCATATGCCACAGAAATAATGTTTCTGCATTAAATTACAGCAGCTGTGAAATCTGTTACCAGGAGTCAGCGAATTTTGTAAAATACTGTACTATATTTCCTGAGAAATTTGCGCCCTCTTTTGGATAAAAATTGTCAAGACATTTAAATGTGAACTTTTAAAAAATGTAGTCAATGGCTTAAAAATAAACACAGTTTTGTTTTAAAGACCGTGGGAAAGGAGGAGAAAGAACAGATGTTAAAGACATTGTGGAGACAATATTAACAGAGCTTCAAGGTCAAGATTTTGCCACTGCAAGGCAAAAACGGCTATGTGAAGGACCCAGCATTAGGAATCTATCGTTTTCTTTTAAATCAAAATGTGTTAGGAATTTTTGCCCTGTGTTAAATTACAAAGCAATGTTTCTTAGGGCTAGTCTTCTCTAGAAAACAGTGGTAAGCATCCACCTTCCTCTTAAGACTATAATTTTTGTATGGATAGGGACAAATTGTCCCTTGGGTGGTCTTTCTGCCTGGATGAAGCAGATCTCAAGGAGATGTTTCTTGCAGATGTAGGGAAATACACAAATATATTTAAAGATACCTTGGGGAACATTTTGAAAATTTTCTTCATTTTTCTTTTTCATCCAAGCATCTCGGTAGAGTTGTCTATCATCATGATCTCTTTCTCCACCATCCCATTGACCTCTCAAGCCAATGCTACCTTTCTCACTCGAGTGAAACATCACAAGCAAGGTGACAAGTGGCTCCATGTGATGGGATTTAGTAGACATCTCCCTTTCCTTATCTTGCATCTTGTTTGACCTTTCTGTACCTTTTGACACAGAGGCCCAGTGGTTCCTCCTTTGTGAAATACTTTCTTCTTTGGTTTCTACAAGTCTGTTCTCACTTCTGTTTCTCTGTCTGTCCATGGTTCTTTGTCTATCTCCTGCTTACTGGGTGCCATCCCCAGCATTCTGTGCTTGGCACTTACCCCTTTTCACATCACACCCTTTCTCTGGGCAAACTAATGGCTCCAAAACAGAATTCCCTGACCCAGTCCCAATTTCCGGTCCCTGCTGGACACCTTCTCCTTTTGTTGGGGAGCTTATAGATACTGCAAACTCAGTCTGTCCAAAATCAAACCTCTCATCTCTAACTCAGCTTTCCTTTGCTTCCTCCTCCCCCTTCTTCCTTCTGTATTCTCTGTCCTTACGAAACACCAACTCTCTCCAGCAAGTCTTGATTCGTTATGAATCATGTTGGGGCCCTCACGTCCTCTGTACTCCGCATCACCCCATCTGGCTGACTCTATCCCTGAACCATCCCTTGAATCATTCTCCCCTCTCCACGCCCACATTACTCTTCCTGATTCAGGCCTTCATCACTTCATTGACTATCACGATGGCCTCCTGACTGGTCTCCCTGCCTGTAGCCTCACCCCTCTAAGCCATATGACTCCCAGGTGACTTTTCTAAAAGATAGATCTGATTGTGTCTTGTCCCATTTTAAAGCCCTTTACTGGTTCTCCAGAACCCACAGTGTGAAATCTGTGTACTTTTATCATAACATAAAACATATCCCAGAATCTGCTGCCCATCTTCTGACACACCTGACCTTGGAACACTTGGCCGGGATCGTACCAAAACCACTTCACAGTGTTCCTCTGCCAAGATTGTCTTTTTTTTCTTCATCAGTCTGGAGAATTGCTTTTCATTAACTTTTTAAACAAACTCTTTCCTCCTCAACAGGCCAGGTGTGAGGGCTACTCTCCCATTCTTCCTGGCAGCATGCTTCCATTGTTGCATCAACCACACAGAAGTGGAGTTTTTACCTATTTTTCCACTGTCCTAAGAGATATTTGGGAGTCAACACAGAATCTGATTCATCCTTATTGTAGTTTTTGTTATAACCATATTGGCTACCATTTATTGAATGCCAGGAGGAAAAAAATGAGGTTTGGAGATATTAAGTGAACTGTTCAAAGCCATATGTATCCAGTTGGTTGCAGAGTTGTGACTTAATCTTGGGGTTTTTAGGTCTAAAATCTGTGCTCCTTTTGAAATAATGCACTATAAATTGGAGGTTTCTTGGTAATATTGCTAATACCAATAATAAGTATTGTAACTACTACTGTGAATCAAGAATTCTACTAAATGCTTTATACAATGATCAGTTTCTGGAGAATTGAGAATTTATTTTGTTTCACTTCAACAGTTTGATATAAATAGTTCTTAAAAAAATTTTACTAAAGACATTCATAAATTTGACAGGAGTATAGTTAAACAGGTGGACCAAATGACCTCAAATCTCCTTTCCAGCCCAAGATTCCTTGATTCTACAAACATTTTTCTTCTTTTGACTTAAAAAAAAAGTCTTTTCATAAATTTATTTTCTTAACAAGCTGTCCTAGCCATAGTTCATATGGTTATAATAATGTGGAGATTTTTTTCTTTCCTATTGCGAGAAAACACACACACACACACACACACACACACACACACACCCCAAACCCAACAACAGTTCCTATGTGTTTTCCTGTGTAACCTCCTATATAATTGATGCTGTGAATTGCTAGGGATATGATTGGAATTAAACAGGAAATACAGCTTATTTGTCACAGAGTTTAAAACCTAGCAGAGATTGCACATTACTCAAATGATCCCTTCAATGACCCTATAATTAGGAACAGAGTCAAATGCTCACGAATAAAGGACTACTGTACTCTGAAGCTATATAACAAAGAACCTGACCTGTCCTCTATGTCAGGAAGAATGCCCCTGAGGAAGTAAGCTAGGTCTGAGGCTTGGTGAACGAAGCAGGATACTCAGGAGGGGTATAGGAGGAAAGCCTTGCAGATACAGCCAGCAGGCTGTGTAGGGATCTGAGGTAAGAGGCAGTCAGAGGGGGGTGAGTGTGGAAGGAGGTGTCATGCTGAGGCTAGCCATCAGCACTGCTGGGCCCCGGGTACTTAGCCTTCATTTGGATTGTCTATAGACCTGAACTTTGACCCATTCTTCGGGGTTGCCCAAAGACAGCGTGGCGCCCCTACAAGTAAGATCTAGATCTCCCATATCTTTGTATCTCACAGGGTATACAGATCGGGAATGCTCAATGAATGCTTCTTAATTTACTTGACCTAAGTAAGGTTCTTCCCTTCTACCTCCTTCTACCTCTATTACTAGAAGATACTCAAAAATACCAACCTGATTTATTTTTTAATGGCTTGAACAAATTAGTCATTCATTTTCCATAAAATAGTCTGAGCAGAAAGCAATTCTGCAAATCAGTCTTAGGGACATGGTGTATGTAAAGATCACTAGAAAACTAATTCTTTCTCTTAAAAATCTACTTTCTTTTTATCCACATTTTCTTAAGAGAAGGTATAAATATATAGTAACATTGAAAGAATTGTATAGTGAACACCCATTGCTATGGATTGAATTGTATCCCCACCAAATGTGCTGAAGCCCTAACCTTCAGTGTGACTATATTTGGAGAAAGGGCTTTTAGGCGGTAATTAAGGTTCAAAGAGGTCATAAGGGTGGGCCCTAATCTGATAGAATTAGTGACCTTATAAGAAGAGGAAAAGCAATCTCTCTCTCTGCCATGTGAGCACACAGTGAGATGGTAGCTGTCTGCAACCCAAGGAGAGAGCCCTCAGACACTGACCTAGCTGGTCTGATCTTGGACTTCTAGTCTCCAGAACAGTAAGAAAATACATTTTGGTTGCTTAAGTCACCTAGTCTATAGTATTTCATTACAGCAGCCCAGGCTGACTAATATACCTGTACATTGGACCCACCATCTAGATGCTACATTGACATTTTACTTGCTTCTCTCCCTATGGTTATTGCTTTTTATGACCTGTTTGAAATAACTGCCTACCCCCAAGTCATGAAAATGTGCCCCTATAATTTCCTCTCAAACTTTATGGTTTTAGCTTTTATATTTAAGCCTATGATCTGCCCCTAATTAATGTTATGTTTGGTGTGAGTTAGGGGTCACGGCTCATTTTTCCATAGACTCTCCAGTTATTTTAGCACCATTTGTGTAAATTCCCCTTATGTTGCTTTGGTGCCTCCGCTGAAAATCAAATGCTTGTGTAAGTGCAGGTCTATTTATCTATCTTTAAACATATGTCAGTACAGGGGGCACCTGGGTAGCTCAGTAGGCTGGGCATCTGACTTCAGCCCAGGTCATGATCTCACAGTTTGTGGGTTCGAGGCCCATGTCAGGCTCTGTGCTGACAGCTCAGAGCGTGGAGCCTGCTTCAGATTCTGTGTCTCCCTCTATCTCTGACCCTCCCCTGCTCATGTGCTCGCTTGCTCTCTCTCTCTCTCTCAAAAATGAATAAACATTAAAAAAAAATTTTTAATGTCAGTACAGAGCAATCAACATCCAGAAGTTTCTTTCTTAAAGATCATCTCCTTATTTAACCTTTACACACCATAATATGGGTAAGAATTTCATAAGGAGGATATAATAATAATAAATGCTAATAACATATTGGAAAAAATGAGAACTTGTAACTTTAAAGTAGGAATCAACTTCTCTCTCTTTCAAGGACTTTACATTCATATTGATCATTGAATACATTAAAATCCTTATTTGAAAAGGAAGGGGGCCTTTATTTTTTTTTTCAATATATGAAATTTATTGTCAAATTGGTTTCCATACAACACCCAGTGCTCATCCCAAAAGGGGCCCTACTCAATACCCATCACCCACCCTCCCCTCCCTCCCACCCCCCATCAACCCTCAGTTTGTTCTCAGTTTTTAGGAGTCTCTTATGCTTTGGCTCTCTCCCACTCTAACCTCTTTTTTTTTTCCTTCCTCTCCCCCATGGGTTTCTGTTAAGTTTCTCAGGATCCACATAAGAATGAAAACATATGGTATCTGTCTTTCTCTGTATGGCTTATTTCACTTAGCGTAACACTCTCCAGTTCCATCCACGTTGCTACAAAGGGCCATATTTCATTCTTTCTCATTGCCATGTAGTACTCCATTGTGTATATAAACCACAATTTCTTTATCCATTCATCAGTTGATGGACATTTAGGCTCTTTTCATAATTTGGCTATTGTTGAGAGTGCTGCTATAAACATTGGGGTACAAGTGCCCCTATGCATCAGTATTCCTGTATCCCTTGGGTAAATTCCTAGCAGTGCTATTGCTGGTCATAGGGTAGGTCTATTTTTAATTTTCTGAGGAACATCCACACTGTTTTCCAGAGTGGCTGCACCAATTTGCATTCCCACCAACAGTGCAAGAGGGTTCCCATTTCTCCACATCCTCTCCAGCATCTATAGTCTCCTGATTTGTTCATTTTGGCCACTCTGACTGGCGTGAGGTGATATCTGAGTGTGGTTTTGATTTGTATTTGGAAGGGGGCCTTTAAAGTGCAAAATAAAGAATGATGTTACTACCATTAAATCCTAATTTGAGGTTCACCATATTTTAATAAAGATGACCCAAGAGGAGTCTAAAGTAGTTGAATAGCAAGGGGTATTTCTAAGACTTCGGTATACGAACTTAGACAAGTGATTTTCCTTTCTTTCTTTCTTTCTTTCTTTCTTTCTTTCTTTCTTTCTGTAAGCAGAAAGAAAGAAAGAAAAGTATGAAAGAAAAAAAAGAAAACTATGGGAACAGATGTTAACTAGATTTGTTGTGATGATTTCGCCCTTGAACAGTGCAGGAATTTGAGGTGCCAACTCCTGTGCAGTCAAATTGACTTATAACTTTTCTTTAAATTTATTTATTTATTTTGAGAGAACATGTGCACATGAGGGGGACGGGCAGAGAGAGAGGGAGAGAGAGAATCCCAAGCAGGCTCCTCACTGTCAGCACAGAGCCCCAGGCAGGGCTCAAACTCATGAACCGTGAGATCAGGACCTGAGCCAAAATCAAGAGTCAGACACTTAACCAAATGAGCCACCCAGGTGTCCCAAAAATCTGCTTATAACTTTTGATTCCTGAAAATCAGGATAGCCTACTGTTGACAGGAAGCCTTATTGATAACATAACAGTCAATTAACATATATTTTGTATGTTATATCTATTATATACTATATTCTTACAAAGTAAGCTTAAGAAAGAAAATGTTATTAAGAGAATCATAAGGGAGAGAAAATACATTTACATTACTATACTGTATTCATCGAAAAAATCTGCATATATGTGAACGTACATGGTTTAAATCCGTGTTGTTCAAGGATCAACTGTATATACAAATACTGAATCATTACGTTGTATACCTGAAACTAGTATAATGTTATGTGTCGGTTATAACTCCATGGGAAAAGAAGAAAGGAAGAAAAAAATAAAGAAGAAAATAAAGGGGCACTTGAGTGGCTTAATCAGTTAAGCATCTGACTTCAGCTCAGGTCATGATCTTGTGCTTCGTAGGTTCAATTCCCGTGCCGGGCTCTGTGCTGACAGCTTAGAGCCTGGAGCCTGTTTCAGATTCTGTGTCTCCCTCTCTCTCTCTCTCTGCCCCTCCCCTGTATGCACTCTGTCTCTGTCACTAAAAATAAATAAATGTTAAAAAAAAATTTTAATAAAAAAAGAAGAAAATAAAGTAGTTTTTAGACTGTTCCTATTACAACAGGGTGTTGTAAAGGTTAGTGAGATTCAGGGAAACACTTTAGTAAAACATACAGATAAAACAGTCCAAAAATATATGGTATGAGATAATTGATAAACACAAGGTGTTTTCCTTGAACATATGTGTAGTGGGTATTCCTCTTTGTGTAAAAACATACCAGCATATTAACATTCTGCTTTATGCAATTTGGGGTTTGGTCTCTGCACTAATGAAGGTAGAGAGAAACAAACTGCTCCTTTAGATTGAATACACTCAGGCAGGTGAGAGGAACAATGGATGTCAGTCTTTCTTCGCAGCCTCCCCTAAGCTTGCCAACCCAGGTGAATTTGCCTGCCCTGGACTCCGGTAATTCAATAGCCTCTTTCCTTCCGGTAGGGATTGCCTGGCCACTTACAGCCTACCATGAGTCTTTGTCTCATGCCACTCACAAATGTTGTGGTTTAAACACAAAGAATTTTAACATCCTTCACATCCCAAAATAAACAGCAGCTCTGGAAATGTCATAGGGCTTTCACTGCACAGGAAATGGATTTAAATAATTCGTGGGGCATTGTGCAAACTTTCTGATGCTCTCTCTTCCCTCCAGTTTCAAGAATAAAGAAGTATGAGTGTTTGGAGATGTGAACCAAGAAATGAACTTTCTAGTTGTGTTGGTGTGCATTAAAAATCGTTCTATGAATGATCGGGGCGCCTAGGTGGCACAGTCGGTTAAGCGTCTGACTTCAACCAGGTCACGATCTCGCGGTCCGTGAGTTCGAGCCCCGCGTCGGGCTCTAGGCTGATGGCTCAGAGCCTGGAGCCTGTTTCCGATTCTGTGTCTCCCTCTCTCTCTGCCCCTCCCCCGTTCATGCTCTCTCTCTGTCCCAAAAATAAATAAATGTTGAAAAAAAAATTTTTTTTAATCATTCTATGAATGATTAATTTAAGTATAATAAATGCAGTGTTTTAAATAATAAAAGTGACCCTCCATAACAATCTTATTGGTTTGACTATAGGATAATTTACAATATTTTCCTCACTATAATTATTAAAAGCAGCATCAGATGATCAGATCTAATAAGCTAGTTTTGAGGGAGAGAAATCTTCTGCTAAACCAAGAAATATAAACAAATAATAAATAGAACAATATTGAAACAAATAATAGAAAGACAGAATCCAAGTTGTATCTCTTATTTGTATATCAACCCTGGGTGTCTGACTAGGGATTTTTGTACATTTCATGCAGAGAAGTAGGCAAAGAAAAAAGGTTAGCAGTGTCCTACAAAAGACTTTTGGGGAGTGGAAAAGGACCACTCGAGCATGAATGCTGCCTCATGAAGCCAAAAGTAATAAGAGTTACAGGAAAGTCAGGTGACTAAATTATTCCAGCCTGGAGGCAGGCTCACCTAAAAGCTAAGAACTCCACGAGAAGGACTAGTTCCCTATGCCCTTGACAATATCAAAAAAATAACATGTTAATAAGGCTAATGGCTCTTAACAATTCCTTTCAAGCCCTGTTTTCTATGTAACATGGCACATTCTTTGGAAAGAAGCGTGTTTATTCACTTCAATTAGTTGGAAATCTCACTTGCCAGGGAAGAAATATTTCAGGAGCTCTGGGGAAAACATTCCTAATCATTGGAAAAGAAAGTAGTACTGACTTACTGGGTGAAAAAGTACATCGGTACATAAAGCAAGAAGAGATTTTAAGAGCTTCTGTTGAATTTTCCTCTCCTGATTATTTTGACTTTGTTTTTCAGTTTAGAAATGTACATATAATAGCATGGGTCTCTACGATCATAGTCACACAAAAATATATGTTAGAAAAAAAAACTAGGTGTGGGCAGTAATATTTCACTGACCCAACCAGTTCCACATTAAAAAAAATAAAATCTTTGTTTCCAGCTTTGTTTCAAAAAGAAACAAAGCATCCCATTGGCCATCAATCAGTCATGTATGTTGGCACCTTTTCTAATTCTCTGTAAAGAAACATTTCCTGCTATGTTCAAGCTCTAGAGATCAGTTTGTGTGGTGTCTTAATGACCTAGCTAATTCCTCTCTTTAACTCAGTGTTACCAACTTGTTGAATGAAACTGTATTTTTCTTGCCAACTACCCAGTTAATAAAATGGCCCATTAACGCAGTCCAATCTCACTGACTGATTTTGCTGTGGTGTCTGTTCTTGTTCCTGCTCCCACAAACACCACACTTGACTGGTGGGGACACGCTCCCTTTCCTTAGAGCTAGCTTCTTCATGCAATTTGCCTGTCAGTCCTTTGGGGGCAAGAAAATCATCATATTTATTTCTATTTGATCTTATTCATTACCAATATCTTATTTCATCTAGGCCTTGGCTTCCTTTAGCTGATATCCTTTCTCTTTCTTTCTTTCTTTCTTTCTTTCTTTCTTTCTTTCTTTTTCTTATACTGTATTTGAAAACCAAGAAATATTTGACACCAGAATGTTTGACTCACTTGAATATAATGGCATTATAGAGATATAGTCACACAGGAGAAGAAAAAGGATTTTGAACAAAGCTTGCCAGTAAGTACTTCATATGGCCCCCAAACACACGTTTAGATCATGGTACTTGATCATAGAATCAGAAAATCTCCATGTTGCCACCAAACTTGGAGGTCGGTAGCTCAGCATACATCCAGCTCAACTGTAGTTGATGAGCAAAAAGCTTTCCCTTACAAATGCCACATTCCTCCTAGAGTGAATAGCTGTAACTGTTTATGGATGAGGATGTGCTTTCCCTTTGGATACATAGAATTGCACATGGCCATAGGGTGATAATACACTGGCCACAGATTGGCTGTGTTCGATTAGCACTTGAAATGAGAAGTTAGACTTCTGGGTAAAAATGGTAGACATACATATTTACATTTGCTTCCTCCTGAAACTCCACTAAAAAAAAAACAGTAAACAGACCTAAAAACAAAAAACAAAAAACAAAACACTATTGCATAGGGACGCCTGGCTGGCTCAGTCGGTTAAGCATCCAACTCTTGATTTCGGCTCAGGTCATGATCTCACAGTTTGTGTGTTCGAACCATGCATCGGGGGCTGTGCTGACAATACAGAGCCTGCTTGGGATTTTCTCTCTCCCTCTCTCTCTGCCCCTCCCCTGCTCATACTCTTGTTCTCTCTCAAAATAAATAAACATAAAAAACACTATTGCATAAAACCATCAAGAGCAAAAAGTGGGGGTAGAGGAAACAAGAACATAAAACTTTGGAATCTGGAAGTAAGATTCACAAATGACAAGTTGCCTAACAGAAATAAGAAGATTGAATCCTAAACTGGCAGTGAGGAAAGCCAAAAACAACCCAAATTATATTGTAGAACTGCCACAATTAGAAGGTCCCAGGCATATTTGAAAAGAGACAGAAGTGGGACTAAAAACAGCAGGAGTGACTGAAAGTCTACTTAGAAGAAATGTGACACACATAGTTGCTACTCAACCCTGCCCAATGGGGCAAATGCAAATGGGGTATGAGATAGTACAGGTACACAAAGCTAGACACAAGTTGTCTAGCCAATTTTCATTAAGTTATTCTACAGTCAGCAACAACCCAAGAATCTCAGTTGCTTTCAACAATATAGGTTTATTTCTTGCTCACATTACATATCACTTTAGATTAAGAAAACAACTCACAGTATCAAAGAAAATATTTGCAAATCTGGTAAGAGTCCAGTATCTAGAATATATTCAGAGCTCTTACAACTCAATAATAAAAGGACAAATAACCCAATTTGGAAATGTATAAAGGATTTAAATGGATATTTCTCCAAAGAAGATACATGGCCAATGAACCCATGAAATGATGCCCAATACCATTAATCATTAGGAAAATACAAACCAAAACCAGAATGAGATACCATTTCATACCCACTGAAATGATTTTAATAAAAAAAAAAACAGAAACAAAAAAACAAAAGCAAGTGTTGGTGAGATGTGGAGAAGTTATAACTCTCATACCTTGCTGTTCAGAAAGTAAAATGATGCAGCCACTGTATAAAATAATATGGCAGTTCCCTGAAAAGTTAACCATAGAATTACTGTATGACCCCAAAGTTCTTCTGTTAGGTATATCTACCCAAGAGCACAGAAAACATATATTCATACAAAAACTTGTATACAAATGCTCTTAGCAACATTATTCATAATGGCCAAATGGTGACTACAACCCAAATCTCCACCCGCTGATGAATGCATAAACACCATGTGGTACTGGGAAATTGGGAAGAAATGAAATTGTTGTTATTCACAGATGACATATAGCTGTCTGTATAGAAAATCCAAGAGAATCTACAGATAAATTATTAATATTAATAGGAGAGCGGGACACCTGGCTGTCTCAGTCGGTGGAGCATGCAACTCTTGATCTTGGGGTTGTGAGTTCAAGCCCCATGTTGGGTATAGAGATTACTTAATAAATAAATAAATAAATAAATAAATAAATAAATAAATAGTCTTTTTTAAAAAATAGGAGAGTTTAACAAGTTTGTTGAATCCAAACATACAAAAATTAAATTTCTATGTAAATGTAGCCAACAGCTAAAAAATTGTTTCCATTAAAAAAAAAAAGAATTAAAAATATCAAAGAACCAGAAATAAATTTTAAGAGAGATGTTCAAGATCTTTAGGTGGAGAGCCTTAAAATATTATTGAATGAAATTAAGGAAGATTAAAATAAAACAATGCATTATCAGCCCTGCTCTCACTTTATGTGGGACCCGGGGCAAGAACACAAATAGAGGCCTGCGTGTCCTACACCTAAATATTTAAAAGTGCCGGAACACAGCCCTTAGCTCACAGCCCCCACTTACCCCACTTCTCCTTCCACGCCTGGCTCCATCTTAACTTTACCAGGAGGAGACTCTCATGTGCATATGTGGATGCACCAGTCCACACATTCAAGCTCCACCTGTACACCTGTGTCCCTTGACAACCACTTGACTACCCCTTAGCCAATCCTCAGGAATAAGGATCTGCGCTCATGGATTTCTGCCTTGACGAGAGCACACTAGGGAAGAGGCTGTGCAGGTTCTGGAAGTGGGTTAAAGCCACTGGGCAGGAAATTCCAGGATCTTGACACCCAGATTACAGTCTAGGAGGGAGTGACAGCTCTGAGTGACATATCCCATCGACCCAGTAGACTGTATCTCATGGGAAAGGGGTACAATCCACAGAAGGCCTGAGATTGGTGTCCATGGCAGAGGCCCCACTCACTTGAGTCTGAGGATTATGTTTATTCATATGTCGTGTTCATTAATTGGAAGACTCAATATTATAATGATGGCAGTTCTTCCTAATTGTTTGATAATTCAGTGCTGTCCCCAATAAAAATTCCAACAGGTTGTTGTGGAACCCGACAAGTTGATTCTAAAATTTATATGGTAATGCGAAAGTCCCAAATAGCTGATATACTCTTAAAGAAGCCCTAAGTTGCGACTCCTTACTCTACTATATAAAATACTCATTACAGACACAAATACAAATATAAATGCAGGAATTCAGACACAGTTGTTTTAGACAAATAGTCCAAAAGGAAAGAATGCAGAGCACTAAAATAGTCCTGCACTGATAGATGGATAGATAGATAGATAGATAGATAGATAGATAGATGATAGACAGATTTTTGATTCTAAAAAGCAAATCTTTCAATAAATCTGTAAATGCTGCTGGGGGCAACAAGACATCCATATGGAAAAAAATGAACTAACTCTCCATATCACATGACACACATAAACCAGTTCCAAGTGGATTGTGTACTTTATGTGAATGGCAAAATAATCCAGACTATGAGATGTTCTATAAGAGAAACGGCTTGATGTCTTCAACAAGTAAATGCCATTAAAAAAAAAAAAAAAAAAAAAAAAAAAAGCAGAGGAAACTACTACAAGCTCAAAAAAAACTTTTAGAGAAATATCAAGCAGTTTGTGGACCCTGCTGTGTATGAAAATGGCATTATGGTAATGCAAAAAATAAAGTCTTAAAAGGCTAAAATAAGTAGCATGAGTCTGTGTACTTGTATTGAATTGTAAGCCCAAACTGGGTCAAAATGATTCCAAAAGACCTTCCCTCCCGGCTTTTCCAATTCTTCAGAAGCCTGAGGCTAACCTGCAGCACCCAGCCCCCTCCTTTGGAGAGGAAGGTGTCTTACAAAATAAGAGGAACTTTGTGGCTGATAGTTCTTGAGGAATCAGTCTTTCATGTTTGAGCTTAAATGCTTGCGTAGTTTGGGAAGCTTGAAATTCTAATGTTTACTACTGAGATTAAAGGAAATCTTTGGAGATGTGGATGCCAGTGGAACAGAATTCTCTACATTGCATAAAGTAATAGCAGTTGGCTGAAGCCTTTATATCCACTCAGTTTGAAAAGTTTCTTATGGACCCCTAGCACTGAGAGGTCAAGATGGCCGCACACTGGCTTTAAGCCCAAGTAAGTACTGTGGTGTAACCAATCAAGGCAGGGATAGTGTGTTCAGATTCCATAATGCGAATGATTCTAGGTTTCTTATTTTTGGTTTATTTATTTTGAAAGAGAGAGTGGGAGTGCACGCACACGAGTGGGGGAGGGGCAGAGAGAGAGGGAGAGAGAGAATCCCCGGCTGGCTCCATGCTCAGTGCTGAGCCCCATGCAGGGCCCAATCCCACGACCCCAAGATCACAACCTGAGCCAACATCAAGAGTCAGACGCTTAACTGACTGAGCCACCAAGTACCCCTAGGTTTCTTACTTTTTAATGATGGACAATGGAGTTTAAATCCCAAGGCCATTTCTGAGGCACTAAAATAAGTTTATTTTGAAATTTAGAAAAATAATGTTGCACTTTAATATATAAACTATGACCACAAAATTATTTCTACGCCTAGCGTTCTTTAAGTAGCTGTATGATTAAGTAAGGAGGTACACCCTTTGGAATTTTAACCTTAATAAAAACTTTAAAGCTTTAAAATAAAAATTCTAATGCCAGTGTTAGAAATGTTTTTGCCAATTCTATAAGATAAGAGAAACTAAAAGCCAATTACTGAAATAAGAAAATGTACTAATACTGGATGTTCTCTATATGTCAGGCACTGTGTTAGGTACTTTATGTACATTATCGAATTTGATTCTCAAAACAATCCTGTGAGGTAAATGTCATCCCCACTTTACAGATGAAGAAACCGAGAGGAAACATTGCAACCACGACTTCGATCCAGGCAGCTCTCTTTGGCTACAACACCCACAATTCCTTCTATCGTGCTAATGTTTTCATCATTGCAGAAATACTTTAATGAAACTCTGATTTCAGGTAAGATTAATTTTTATGATGATTTCTAATGGTGATGGTCATCTTCTTCCTCCCTATTTTAAAATGCACAAAAATGAATTTTGTTATTGTGGGGTCATTTGCTATGAAATATGTATTTAAATATTAAAAGTTGCTTAAATTATATCAAATGTAGCATATATGTAATGTATGGGAAATCTATTTTAATATAGAACTTTTGCATAAAGTTGATGTACGTGGGCTGAAAGCTTTTACTATTAATCTAAAAAGATTAACCTTGTATCATTTCTGATTTTGTTAACATGGTGGTGTCTATCAGGCACCATTTGGATGCACTCATTTGAGCACGTGAAGGTATGTTCATCTACATGCATGTACTTACACTATATCCCTCAAGCCACATCGAAGGAAAACGCAAAGTCATAATTATAAGAGCAACTCTTTCTTTGCACTTTAGATTTTCATATGCTTTTCATATCTGATTTGCATTTACTCTCTCTTTACTTCCCATCTTAATGTTGAACTTCTCTCCTCCCTTTCCTCTTCACCTCGACCCTGAGATGCTCAGAACATTTTGCAGCACCTTATCTCAATTTATATTTAATGACACTGCCTCCCATTAACCTCTTCATTTGATGACTTAAAACTCATTCATGTACCTCCAACAAAGAATTGCCCCTTATGACAGGCTGGTATGCTGGCAAGAGATACGAACTAAAAGCAAGAAACGTGGTAGCCTGAGTTAGCAGCTTATTTCTGCCCCTCACTACTATACAGCCCCAGGCAAATTTCCGCGCCTCTCCAGCCTCCATTTTCACATTAATGAAATAGAGATAATACCGCCCTTGTTTCTCTCTGGGGCTATTATGAAGTTTGGTGTGATAAATTCCAACATGCTTGGGGCGCCTGGGTGGCGCAGTCGGTTGAGCGTCCGACTTCAGCCAGGTCACGATCTCACGGTCCCTGAGTTCGAGCCCCGCGTCAGGCTCTGGGCTGATGGCTCAGAGCCTGGAGCCTGTTTCCGATTCTGTGTCTGCCTCTCTCTCTGCCCCTCCCCCGTTCATGCTCTGTCTCTCTCTGTCCCAAAAATAAATAAAAACGTAAAACTTTAAAAAAAAAAAAAATTCCAACATGCTTAACAGCTAACTACAGTGAAGATTGTCACACCAATCCTCCCTCTTCTTAAAAAACTAACAGACCCCAGAGACACCTGGGTGGCTCAGTTGGTTGAGCCTCCAACTTCAGCTCAGGTCATGAGCTCGCAGTTAGGGAGTTTGAGTCGCCATCAGGCTTGCTGCTATCAGCCTGTCAGCGCAGAGCCCACTTTGGATTTTCCGTCCTCCTCTCTCTGCCTCTCCCTGCTTGCACTCTCTTAAAAATAAATAAACATTTAAAAAAACAAGCAAACAAACCCCAACAGACCCCAGACTTTGATGTTCTTGCCTAAAGCATGAAGCCTGGATGCATGGCTGCAACAATCATCTTGTGACCAGACACGAGAGAAAGGCCCAGAGTCACAGAGACCTTGCTTCGGTCTTCTCAAGCCCCTGGACCAGCCCTGGGCTACCAACCTTCAGATTTCTTGTTCGGTGAGAGAAAAATAACTCTCCTGACATCCTAGCCTCTAATGAGCTTTTGCTATGTGCCAAGCCCCTGACATGCATTATACTCTCTAACCCCCAGGACAGCCCTTCTACAGGAAACTGAGGTGCAGAGAGATTAACCAGTTTACCCAATGTCACATGGCCCTACTGATGGCTGTCACGTACTCAGGAAGGCCTCAACAATTGATTCAGTTATTTTATTATTGTCAGAAATATGATACAAGATCACACCCTAAACAAAAATATTTTTCTCATGACCAACATCTACCGACAGTTTCACAGCTCTGGTCACATTAGTATTGTTGAGTTTCCTAGGGTCCATTCAGGAGCTACTGTCTTAGAGCAGTCATCCGGAAGTTGTCCTTTCTAAAATCAGATGTCCCCTGGATGGAATTCTTTTTTCCTTAATGGCTGCAATTGGTAAGTGCAGGTTTTGTTAATGTTCTCAAGTAAATAACCCTGATGTGATCTAAGACGGAACTTTGGGACACAGCTCACCAACGTTTCCGGGTGTTAGAGTATATCAGAACTGTTTGAGTAAAATCTCAAAAGCCCTGCCCCCAAGGATTCTCTGTGAGGATGTGATAGTGATAAAGACAAGGATTTCTAAACATTTACTGAGCAAAATATGTGCTAGGTGCGTAGCAGTACATAAAGCCTTGAACATGTTATTTTTAATATTGGATCTATTAGTACTGTCTAAATATCCAAGCTAATGATTCCAATAGCCAATATCTTCCCAGAAATGATTAGTACAGCTAACCACTTGAATGCATACATGCATTTTATCCTCACAACAACTCTGTGATGGGTAATATAATCATCTCCACTTTTCAGATGAGGAAACCAAGGCCAAGGAAATGTTAAGTTCCTTGTCCCACAATTCTTAGATGCTAATAAGTGACAGAAAAGGAATTTGAACCCTAGGAATATGTCCTAACAAGAGAATATTCATTGATTATCAAGCATACACTCGATTTCTTAGTTGGTAACACAGAATAGCTACCCTTTAGAGTCGCATCAGAAAACCCTCATTGCATGCTGTAAAGTGTGGTGTCAACATGTTCTTTGAGAGTCTACTGGAGAGTATGAAGTGCATCCGTATTCTTGGCTCAAGCCGACGGTGTCATTTGAGACTACCTTGCTTTGGTTCCCTTTCGAATTGACTTGACTGTGCTTTGTCATTTTGCAATTGACCTGCTTTGAGGGATGGTACAAAAAAGTTTTCTAAAATTTTGTGTTTACTGCAATGATCTTAGTGGAAGTGTTTTCTGTTCCATCACACAATGTCATTACATGAATGAAGGGCAAATAATCCAACACAAACAGGCTAAAGCAAAATTGGAAATTATTGGCTTATGGAATTTAGAAGTCTGGATGTAGTTCAAGGACTGCTTGATCCATGGTCAAGTGATGTCAGCAGGATTTACTTTTCTCATTCTGTGTCTTTATCTTGACCCCATCCTCTCAGATAAGCTCTGCTCTTGAGGTCTCTAAATAGCAGGAGCAGCTCCAGCATTCACGCCTTTTCGTGTACAAGTTCAGAATCTTTCCCAGAAGTCCAGGTGATCTGATTAGCCGTGCCTGGGTCATGTGCTTATCTCTGAACCAATCCTGGGGGCCAGGCGGATGCAATGCATTCACCAGGCTTGTGTGAGTCACGTATTCCATCCCTGCTTGAGACGGAAGGATGGAGTCAAATCCACAAGATACACACAGATCAGGATGAGTAGCAGATGACCCCCAGAAGAAAATTGTTGTTTAGTTATCAGGCAAGAATAGCTGGACACCACACAGCAAAATTAGCCTACTCCACCACAGTCCACTTTCTACATCTGTGAGAGAAATTCTGCTTGATTTTATTTTATGGGCACTGTGACCAATGTACCTGATTGTGTTTCCCACACGGTAGGGAGGCCGGCTGCCATATCTGCTGACCCACCCACATTAACTGTAAAAGACCTGTGATAGGCAGTAGCTTTATTTCATTTTCCTAATATGATCTTCTCCTTATATTTCTTGCCTCATTTACTCATGTTTTCTTTTATATTGGGTACATTATTATAAGCTGCTTGAAAATTCTTTTGGAAAAAAGAAGGACATAAAGCCTTAAAGATGTTGTTTTTAATACTGGATCTATTAATACTGTCTAAATATCCAAGCTAAAGACTACAGTAGCCAATATCTTCCCAGAAGCTATTAATATGGTTCCTATTTATAATTCTACCAGAAAAAATAGAACATATTTTAGTATTATTTTTTTATTTTAGAGAGAGAGATTGAGAGAGCACACGAGTGGGGTAGAGGAAGAAGAAGAGGTAGAGAAAGAGCAGGGGAGCAGAGGGAGAGAGAATCTCAAGCAGGCTCCATGCTCAGTGAGGAGCTCAATCCCATGACCCTGGGATCATGACCTGAGCCAAAATCACAGATGCTTGACCGACTGAGTCACCCAGGCACCCCTAGGACATATTTTTAGTTTCTACCTAGACCACTTATTCTTTCTTGTCTCACTGGCAATTTTCCATCCAGCTTTTAAGATTCAGTTTATCAACTTTTCTTCCTTGATTGCACCCTTCTCCCCTCTCCAGATGCCTAAGGCCAGTAGGTTTTCATCCCATCTCATTGTTTCTTCTCAGAAGAGCTCCCGGAGGACAAGTGCTGTATCTCCAGCCCCTGGCACAGTGCAGGAGTAAGTGCTCAGTAAAATCCATGCAAGAAAGGAAAAAATGTGGGAAGGAAGGAAGGAAGAAAGGAAGGAAGGAAGTAGGCAGGCAGGAAGGAAGAATGGCTTCCTCACAAGTGACTCTGGGTAAATATTGCCTATGGTTAGTGCATATGGTTAGTCATGTATCTGGCAGGAAGGAACCTCTCCTCTCACCGTAAGTCCTGATTAACTTCTTAATTTATACAGTACAGTATTCATAAGTATGAAGACTGTAAGAAGATAGGATCCTCTCATCGCCCTTCTGTGAACACAAAGACCAGAAGTCTTCTGTAAGCTGCTGAGCAAGTTTTGTGACCACCCCAGACAAGTCCTTGGGAATGGCAGAGGGACCCAGAATCTTTGCAAAGT
Source organism: Prionailurus viverrinus (assembly GCF_022837055.1). Lineage (NCBI taxonomy): Eukaryota > Metazoa > Chordata > Mammalia > Carnivora > Felidae > Prionailurus > Prionailurus viverrinus. The sequence continues at coordinate 67,789,580 of NC_062561.1, read as the reverse complement.
ATTTGTTTGCCTAATAACAGGGGCTTTAAGGGTTTTTGGAAATTGGTTTTCTTTGGGAAATCACTTAAAGTTTCCCATTTCCTTGTAAATATTTTTAGTAAAAACATTATCCTCTTGGATTTCAGAGGAAGTTTTTTAAAAAAAAGAAAGCTTGAAGGCATCACAAAGTAATGTGCTCTTAAAACATGGCCACGTATTTGAAGGTATGTCCTCTTTAGTCTGAATGCAAACCTCTGGTCAGCACAAGCCTTCTCTGCGGATCCTCTCTGCCTCAAGCTATAATCTTCAAAGTTCTCTAGAGGATTGCACTTGCACATTGTTTCCTATAGTATAAAATACCGTTTAGTCGGCCCGAAGATTTAGAATGTAACGATACTGTACAATTTTCATGGCTCCGCACCACCTGATACACACGACAAATGTTTTATTACGGTGAAGCTCTAGTACTTTCCCGCTGTTTAGTCAGTATACATTTATCGCAGTTATTTATTTGGATAGTTTAACACCTATTATTTTGAAATTACAAAACGTCTTCATTTTTTAAAAACTTTTAAAAAACAAGCCAGCTTGGGACACCTGCCAATTTCCCCCATTGGACAGTTCGGGTTTTTTTAGATTTATTTTGATTGAAGTATACGTGACATACCATACAGTATTATACTAATTTCAGGTGTACAACATAGTGATTCGATAATACATTACAAAACGTTCACCGTGTTGTGCAGTTACCATCTGTCACGACAAAAACTTCTTCTAGTAGTTAGTAAGAATGCACCGATCTGTCAGAAAAGTCCCTAGTATTTCTGAAAGGAAAAGCCTTATAAAAACACCACTACAAAATCTTTCCCCAGATAGCCTGCCAAACCCTTCTTACCCAATACAAAAAAGAACAAAAACAAACTCCAGGCTCTCCTTCACCTGTTTTTCTTCTAGGGAGTTGAATATTTAAAAATGGGTCAAATAGGGGCGCCTGGGTGGCGCAGTCGGTTAAGCGTCCGACTTCAGCCAGGTCACGATCTCGCGGTCCGTGAGTTCGAGCCCCGCGTCGGGCTCTGGGCTGATGGCTCAGAGCCTGGAGCCTGTTTCCGATTCTGTGTCTCCCTCTCTCTCGGCCCCTCCCCTGTTCATGCTCTGTCTCTCTCTGTCCCAAAAATAAATAAACGTTGAAAAAAAAAAATTTTTTTTTAAATAAAAATAAAAATGGGTCAAATAGCAATATGGGACCCACTGTCTGCGTTATGGCTGCTAAGGAAACAAGAATTAAGTCGCCAAATAAATCCCTTTGGTTATTGGGGCAAGGAGCTCAACATCATTTTCACAAGTAAGTCTTGTCACCGTGGGGATTTTATAGCACCTCGTTAGTGCTTATATTTCAAAGAAAAAGAAAGAACTGAGTTTCTCTCAGAAAAGAGAAAGGAACGTGTGCTTTTAAATTAATCCGGAGCCAAATAGGCCCAAGTTCAGTGGAGGACTAGAAAGGGACTCTGTCCTCAAGCCAGCGGAGGTCCAAGGTTTCAGCAGGTGGCGCTGTTTCCCCTGGGTGGGTGGTCCGGAAGGGGGCGCGGAGGAGCCGGGACCACCTCTTCCGGGATGCATCCAGTCCAAAGGAGGAGGCTTGTTGACATAATAGAGAAGGCAAACTCTGAGGTGAACCCAAGGCTTCTCAAATACTACAGCTCCTCTTCCTTAGGGACGCTGACTCATAGCCTCACCTCACGCAATGGAGAGACTTTCATGCCACAAAACGTAGTCATCCCTTTCTTGTGTGTAACCTTTTTCTTTCTTGAAAAATACTATGATGGGTGCAAGCTAGAGCTCCTCCTTCACAGTGTGTCTCCAGCCAGTCTACTCCTTCTGCCTCCGGGCCACCCCTGCGTGAGTCCACATGACATCACTTCACATCTCAGACACCTCGATGGCCTCCACACTTGCCCTATGGCCTTACAGTTCACCCTCCGCACAGTAGCCGGGGGGGGGGGCTTCCTAACATTAAAATCATCATGTCACACACATCCCTTGCCCCCTCAAACCCTTCAGTGTCCTTCCAAAGGACACCAGAATGCTGTGCCTTGACTTACAAAGCCCGGTATCCTGTGACCCATGGCTCATGTTGGCCTCTGTTCCCCTCACTTGTTCTTCTCTAGCCACCCTCATCTGCTGACAATTTGTAGAAGACCCTTCAGGTCACCTGCCTTATGGCCTTTGTGCTTCTTGAAACTTTGAAGCATTTAACTTGACTCTTCTACAACTTTTGAGTTTCCATTTAAATGTTATCTCCATAGACCGGGCACCTTCTACCACTCTACATAAAAAGAACCCAGTCCGGCGTCTGGGTGGCTCAGTCAGTTGAGCCTCTGACTCTTGATTTTGGCTCAGGTCATGATCCCAGGGTTGTGGAATCGAGCACTGCATTGGGCTCCACGCTGAGCATGGAGCCTCTATCTTTCTCACTCTCGCCCTCTCCCCGACTAATGCTCTTTCTCTGTCTTTCTAAAATAAAAAAACCAAACCAAAAAACCCCACCCAGTTCCTCTACCCCATTATCTGTGGGGGGCTGGTAGATGTTTAACCACTGCCTTTGAGGGCAGGGAGAGAATACCTGATTGCTAGTGTTTGACGATTTTTGTGGTGTAAATATACTACACAGCTGAGTTGAAGCTACCAACGTGAAGTTCAACGTGAAGCAGGCAAAATTTCTGAAACGTAGCAATCTGCTCTTGAGAGGTGACGTGCGCTGGCTCCAGCGTCCCAGTGCATTATTGTGTATCACACGTGACTGCTTGTTTCCTTTATGGCACCCGTGAAAAGCACGAATAGTGTGTTTGTTTATACATTTACTGTTTTGTTTGTCTCAAAAGCTCATAGACAGAGATTGGAATGTAAGGTCTATGAGGGAGGGTCTCTCTCAACCCTAGCCCCATTCTTATTCGGTCTAGTAAGTTTTCAAAACATATTTATGAGTTGAGGCACCTGGCTGGCTCAGTTGGAAAAACTGACTTTTGATCTTTGGTCGTGAGTTCGAGACCCACATTGGGTATAGAGATTACTCAAATAAATTTTAAAAAACTGAAAAAATATATTTATGAGTTAATGGTAAGAGCTCGTTCCACATACAAGGGTTTTATTTTTCAAAGACTTTTTCTTTTCTTAGGTTTCCTATATTAACAAAAAAAATTTATTTCCTGATTTCAGGGGGAAAACCTCTTATTTGCTGTTTTTAAAATCCATAAGGCCAATAAAAAGATAGGATGTTGCCTAAGGAGAGGGCACAGAAGGAGAAAGAGCTGGAAGGGATGTCGGATGGTATGAAGTAGAACGAATTTATAGTTGAACTCCTTCAGTGAAATGATTTTTAGCCTTAATGTTATCAGAAAATAAGCCTACAGGGGCGCCTGGGTGGCGCAGTCGGTTAAGCGTCCGACTTCAGCCAGGTCACGATCTCGCGGTCCGGGAGTTCGAGCCCCGCGTCAGGCTCTGGGCTGATGGCTCAGAGCCTGGAGCCTGTTTCCGATTCTGTGTCTCCCTCTCTCTCTGACCCTCCCCCGTTCATGCTCTGTCTCTCTCTGTCCCAAAAATAAATAAACGTTGAAAAAAAAATTAAAAAAAAAAAAAAAAGAAAAGAAGCCTACCTTCGGTATAGAGTAAGCCCTGCTTTTTGTTATGTAAAATATAAATTTCTCATTCACCACTGTGTACCCACTGCCTAGCACAGTGCCCGGCAGAGAGTGGGAGTGGGTACCCAAATATATATATATCTTTTTTTTTAATGGTTATCTATTTTGAGAGAAAGAGAGAGAGAGAGAGTCAGAGTGTGAGCTGGGGAGGGGCAGAGAGAGAGAGAGGGAGACACAGAATCTAATTCCTAACTGTCAGCACAGAGCCCGACGTGGGGCTAGAACTCACAAACTGTGAGATCACGACCTGAGCCGAAGCCAGACACTTAACGGACTGAGCCACCCAGGCGCCCCTCAAATATTTATTGAGTAATGAATAATGTAGAACCTCCTGACTTTGGATTATAAGGACCATTCTACAATGGTGGGAAAATTCAAAATTCAAGTTAATAAAACATTTATTGAGTATCAGGTATTGGTAAAAACAAACAAACAAACAAACAAAGCCAACAACTTTATGTGCAGGAAGTTAGAGTTTCTGTATTCTGGTTCAGTCCGGTCTCCCAGGTCAGCCGTAGGGACATGAAGCCCAGGGCACAGGGCACCACCTCCCAGCTCACCCGAAAGCACAGGCAGTGGAGGTGGCAGGGAGGAGATGGCACCAGGTATCTGGGAGTAGATGGCACCAGGCGGTAGCTGCCCTGCACCTCTGGGAAATTTCCAGGACAGCATCCTGTGTGGGAGAAATGAAGTGATTGTCCTTGGGTGCAGTCGCCTACCTCAAAGGGAGTGAAAACATTCCCTAGGTCTTCATTCGCCCATCTCTCTCCCTCCGAGCCTTGTGATGGGTTGACCCAACATATTTTTCCCACGTACATGAAAGCAAGTAGGAGGAAAGAGAGGGAGACAGGGAGGAAGGAAGAAAATCTTTACATGAAATGCCTTTTCCTAGTTATGCTACTGGCCTGGGTTTGAACAGCCCTGAGAGGAGGGTCCTCAGCTCTTTCTCTCACCCATGCCTCCTGCAGAAAACCCCTGCACAAAGAAATGCTTTTCTGTGAAGCCAGTTCCTTTTGCATCACCCAAGTTTCTCAACACTTGTTTCTGTTAATAAACAGACGTAGGTTTGAAAGATCACCTTGTTTGGGGCGTCTTTTTTCTTTCCTTTTAGTTCTCTGCCATTCTATTGTAGGCTTTGCTTTTTTCACCCAAAGAAAATCCCACAATAGCTTGGACAAATGATACTAATCTGTATTTATAGTATCTTATTTTACTTAATGCTGTTTTGGGTTCTTCCGGCTGACTGACTTTCAGATATATGAAAAGATTGGACGAGGTTCTGGCAAAACTGGTTGTCAAATGCTAAATCTTGTAGATGTTCCAAGAATCTCTGAGTTTTAAAAAGTGAACCCTGCAGTGCAAAATGCTTTATTTTCTATAAAATTCTTATGCTTGACAAATACATCATATTCATAGGGTACTTTTACTTTAGAGTTTGACTACGGTTTTTTGGCTGACACAGCCTTTCCAATGTCCTGAAAGATTTCTTATTTTTCTTGTTTTATATTTGAAGGCCAGAAGTTTGAATAACTTGCCTCAGATTGCAAAGCAGTCAGTCATAGAGGTACATCTCCAACGAACTGGCATATCTTATCACGTAAATTTCCTAGCAACATAATTTATGAGTTTATCAATATTGAAAGATTTCTTGACTGTGCAGACTTTTTGCTTGATTATAAACATAGTTAAATTTTCATAGTATATAACAGATAATATACACCCATTTTATTATCAAGCCGTAAAAATTTTTTAAATGCAGGGCGTAGTAAAGATTACGACAGAGCACATCAGGGAAGGGCTTAACAAATAAGCAGGCAGTCAAATGTTCCAGAATCAATTGTGTGTAGAGATAAGATCCTTACCCTTAAGAAGTCTACCACCAACCCGGGAAGACAGAAAACAAACATTCTCTAATCAATGCTAACACAAAGAATTAGACTTCTAGAGGGGCGCCTGGGTGGCTCAGGTGGTTAAGCATCTGACTCTTGATTTTGGCTCAGGTCAGGATCTCAAGATTTGTGAGATCGAGCCTGAGCTCTGCACTGATAGAGCAGAGCCTTGCTTGTGAGTCTCTCTCTCTCCCCCAATCTCTCTCTCTCCCCCTTCTCTGCCTGTCTCTTTCCCCCTTCTCTCTCTGTCCCTTTCCCACTGGACGCATGTGCACTCTTTCTCTCTCAAAATAAATAAATAAGAACATTAAAAAAAAAAAAAAAGAAGAAGAATGAGACTCCTGGAGCAAAATACAAAGTTCTGCAAACTGGCAAAGTGAGGAAGGAATTCACACGCGTTAATGTTTGTTCAGAGAGGGCAGGACAACCACAGAAGGCTTCTAAAGAGGTCTAGTGTTCTGTTAGGTTGGTAGACAGGGAATATGGAAGATTGGCCGAAGCCAAACTCAAAGGTAGAAATTTCCAAACTTCATCCCTTGAGAGACATCTTCAGTTGTAAGCCAGACTATCCATTTTCATTCCAGCCTTCCTCCCAAGGGCAGTGGAAGGACCATCACCACATTCAACGTGACCCTCCATTTCAGCAGTGGTGTGCCAGAGCCCTCTGCAAAGGCTTTCCCACTGCTCAAATTTTAGAGATTTTGAGAGGCCATTGACAACGTGTCTACGTAGTTTGCAATGTTCCCAGGTGGGACTATTTACACCACAGAAATGGCAGACTCTATAAATCAGCCCCCTGATTTATAAGCCATGCATGGCTTATGGTCAAAGAACCATCATGGTGGTTGTGTGTGAGGAAGAGAAAGGAGATCAACATGAGTGGGTAGAAAAAAGGAATAAGGAGGAAGAGGCAGAGCAACAAAGACAAGGTGGCAGGAAACCACCAATGACTTTCTAGAAGGTTGAGTGCATGACCTAGGAACCAACAGGAGAGAGGTGTGCCTCCAGAGGAGTGGGACCACTTACTTTACATCTTTAGGTGAGGGCAGAGTTGCTTGAGCTTTGTATTATAGGAGAGCTCAATTAGGGTTTCTTTTGGGGCAACTGGGTGGCTCAGTCAGTTAAGCCCTGACTTTGGCTCAGGTCATGATCTCGTGGTTCATGAGTTCTAGCCCCACATCGAGCTTTGTACTGACAGCACGGAGCCTGGAGCCTGCTTCAGATTCTGTGTCTCCCTCTCTCTCTGCTCCTCCCCAGCTCGCACTTTGTGTGTCTCTCTCAAAAATAAGTGAACATTTAAAAAAAAATTTTTTTAAGATTTCTTTCAAAAATCTGGCAATATTCTGCCTAACTCCTAACATGTTTATGAAGCTAAAATTATTGTGGCTTTGCCATGTGGCCTGACCACCTGTTTCTCTGTCATTGGAGCAGAGTCTGAACAATTCTTTTTTTTTTTTTTTAATTTTTTTTTTCAACGTTTATTTATTTTTGGGACAGAGAGAGAGCATGAACGGGGGAGGGGCAGAGAGAGAGGGAGACACAGAATCGGAAACAGGCTCCAGGCTCTGAGCCATCAGCCCAGAGCCTGACGCGGGGCTCGAACTCCCGGACCGCAAGATCGTGACCTGGCTGAAGTTGGACGCTTAACCGACTGCGCCACCCAGGCGCCCCGAGTCTGAACAATTCTTACAGAATTTTGGCCCTGCCCATAGACACTCCTGCTGCTTACCTCTGAAGTAAGGTGGCCATGATTTCATTACACTCAATTTTCATGCAAGGATGTCACCTGTGTCCCTGTGGCCTGATTCCTGTGGAGTATATACATCCAGACTTGACTGGCCACACGGTTTGGCGGACCTTCATACACTTGCTGCCGCTGGGCAGACCTAGCCCACCCAATACCACATTCATGATCTCTCCCCCAAAGCTTCTACCCTCTCCTACATTCCAAACTTGCTTATTATCCTCTAAGTCGTTATCCAAAATAAAACCTTGGGTGTCATCTCTGGCTTCTCTGTCTCCCTCACTGCCCACATCTAAGCAGCCAACGTATTATCATTAACACCTGTTCTCCACTGCGACTACCACCGTCTTATGCCAAGTTCTCATCTGTTTTTCCCTGGAATCCCACAAAAACGTCCTAATTATCTGGGGTCTGTGCCTTTAGCCTCCATGTCCTCCAACCTATGCTCCACAGTAGAGTCGCATGTAGAAAGCCCAAGTCTGATCGTGTCCCATTTCCCCATTCCTTCAAAAGTTTTCTAGAATTTTCACAATAAAGTTCAAGCTCCTCACATCAGCTCACAAAGCCTCATGAAACCAGGCTTGTTTACTCCTCCAGTCTCAACATTCCTCTCAACTCCCTCACAGCCACCCTTCCATCCGGCTCTCCAGATAGTCAGCTACACCGTGCTGTGCCACACCCCAGTGCATTTGCACGGTCCGTGCCTTCAGCCTGGAATTGCCACCGGACTCCCCTAGTCTCTGCACCTACTTCATGATTTCACTAACTCCTACTCATCCTTCAAATACAGCTCAAAATCACCACTAAAAAGAAACTGTCCATGACACCCAGATTGATCCAGGGGTCTCCCTCTCTGGGCTCTTGCCTCCTATGGCACCTGAGTACATACACAGTCGGGTACCTGTCTGCTTTTCTTATTACTTGGCAAGAACCATGTCCTCTTTGGCCTTGTGTCCCCTTTGCCTAACATTTAGTTGATGTTTGAGACATGTTTGCATAACTGTTTGTCCTGGACTTGATTTTCCTTGTAGCTGGGGCAGGTGGCTTGAGTACAGGCGTTGCATATGAGGCAGGAGGAATACAGTATGGGGAGTGATATGTACTTGACTTTATTGTGTGGTACCACAATGTAAGGGGTGGGAAGACAAAGATGATATGTTTCATGGTGATCGTCTTTCAATAATACTGATGCAGAGAAGAGATTGAGAGTGATGGTAAGGCTGGACGTAGCCACAAGGACATTAATGGTGGCCTCGGGCCAGGTAGCTTCAGAGGGGTAATATGAAAGGCAGCGGGGAATAGGAAGTGGGGACAAGGCTGAACCTTTGTTAGTTTGGGGGATGCCGGACACTTGACATACATAACCTCAAGTCATTCTCACAACCACTCTTGAAATAGGTTTATCTTTTATTTTTTAATTTTTTTTAACGTTTATTCATTTTTTGATAGAGACAGAAAATGAGTGGGGGAGGGGCAGAGAGAAAGACACAGAATCCAAAGCAGGCTCCAGGCTCTGAACTGACAGCACAGAGCCCTATGCGGGGCTCGTACTCACGGACCGTGAGATCATGACCTGAGCTGAAGTCAGATGCTTAACCGACTGAGCCACCCAGGCACCCCTAAATAGGTTTATCTTTAAGAAACTAAAAATATCGCCAACAAGGAAGCTGAAACTCAGAGGTCCAAATGCCAGATGCTGAGCCCTACCTTCTCAATGGTTGATGTGGATTCAAACCCAGTTCATTCCCTTGAAAGACCACATACCTCCCCTGTACCACACTGTTCTTACTGACATAGAAAAGGATGTAGGAATAAAGGAGGTGGAAAGTAACGAGACTCGACCCCACCCTTCCCTCAAGTAATAAATGTTTATCCATGGAAGGTGGCTGGAAATTAGGATAAGAGCTAAAATTCATATCTGGATTGATGGAGCATTTTTTTCCCAATGGAGAAACTTGGGTGTTTTCAAAGGCAAACACACCTTCCTATGCCTCTTTTTAATGCTCATGGAAAGTGGCGTTCACGGGTCGAACTAACGCTGTGTTGAGGCTTTGCGAGCACATGTGACGGGATAGCACCAGGTTCCCAGGGCCCATGGGGAGAAAATAAAGAGCAGAGTACCTGTCTCTGTCCACACCTGCCCCCATCCCCCATGGCCTGCTGAAAAACTCCATTTCAGCTCTATTGCCCCCAGACTCTACTCCACACATCAGTGTAAGAGGAGGGCTGGGAGATAAAAGGGAGGTCACCTTTGGGGGGCTGCTGAGTATGTGGTATAGCAACCCTCCTTTTCCTTCACCTCCCTTTTGGGGAGAGAGGGGATTTGACCTGGTTTCTCCAGCAATCTTTCTTTTTTTTTACACTTTATTTTTGAGAGACAGGAAGAGACAGAGTGCAGCTGGGGAGGGGCAGAGAGACAGGGAGACACAGAATTGGAAGCAGGCTCCAGGCTCTGAGCTGTCAGCACAGAGCCAGACGCAGGGCTAGAACCCATGAACTATGAGATCATGACCTGAGCCAAAGTCAGAGGCTTAACCAACTGAGCTACCCAGGCGCCCCTCTCCAGCGATCTTCTTACAAGATTAGTGGAACCTAGCCTGTGCCTCTTATCAAGATCAGACAGATGACCATCTCTTCCCAGAATGATGCTGGGCACCAGCGCTGCTGGGTGTGGAGGGACGGTGGCCCTGGGAGAGTGTCACCGCAGCTGCCTACTGTGCCAAAGAAGTGTGAGTTTCCCCGGCCAGCTGGCCAGCTCGTAAGAAAACAGTGTTTCCTGCCTCGGAAGAGATAAAACGTTCACTTTAGCAAGATGTTCTTGTTCCTAGATAGGATAGCAAAGAAATCAGCTACTGGGGATAATGCACTGGCCTTGGCCCACTGACCCTTGTCCCTTCCAACAGGACCAGGTCCACCTTCCCCTTTATGGAGCAAGAGGGGCTGAAACTGGAGAGGCGGGGGTTTACAGGCACCAGGTGGGTTGAGAAGGCAGAACTTCCCGGGAGGCATCGTGATCTCATGGTTTGTAAGTTTGAGCCCTGCACGATGCAGAGCCTGCTTGGGATTCTCTCCTCTCTTCTTCTCTCTCTGGTCCTCCCCCCATTGTTCTCTCTTTCTCTCTCTCTCTCTCAAAATAAATAAAGTTTAAAAAAAAAAGTACTTCCCCAGGGGGCAGAGGGAGTGGAATCTCCAGAAGAGAGGGGCAGCAGACGTGATGTCAAACCTGAGATGTCAGAAATAAGGAGTGCCTCGGTGGCTCAGTCAGTTAAGCATCCGACTCTTGATCTCAGCTCAGGTCTTGATCTCAGGGTCATGAGTTCAAGCCCTGCATTAGGTGGGGCTTGAAGCCTACTTAAAAGAAAGGCAAACAGAGTAACACAAGAAAGACTGGGTGAGAGAGAGAAGCATCCATGGTGGGGAACACCTCCCTTCTGGAGGCCTGAGGCTTCAAGGGTGAAAGTCTACCTTTTATTCTTCCTGCCCTGACTGGGCTTGCTTGCCCTTTTGAGATCTGCCTGGCTCTTCTGAAGAAAACTCTATCCTAGTTCTTGTATGTCTGGAAAGGTAAGGTTAATGTGGCAGAAGGGACTTGGCAAGGACAGAGATGATCCTATCATTTTGCCGGGCTCAACACGCACACGCGCGCACACACACACACATACACACACACCAGCAGCAGCTACAGGGACCCCTTAGGCTGGCTAACAGCAGAGGACACCCTTTGAAATACCAGGCAGTGAGGCTGAATTCCCCAGGCACACCCTACCAAGGATTAACTCATCCCCTTTTTAACACCTAGCCTTGCCACAAGCAAAGTTACTGATGCCTCCATTGTATTTCATTCAAGCATTCACACAGGTCAACCTCCCTTTGCAAACATGTGCTTTGCCCACTGCCTCATTAGTGCATGAAATGTGTTGTGGCAGTAATCTGACAGACAGCTGAGAGCTTTTGAATGGTATTTGAATGGCTGCTGCCAACAGCCATCTTGGCTTCTCTCAAGGAGCCAAAAATATCCTTCAGATAAGCCGCAAAGAGACTGTGGCCTGGGCGGGAACCAAAATCAACCAAAGACCGTGGCCCTTGCATATATTTCTATGCATCTAAGGAATAAATGAACCATGTGGCCGTAACAATGCCTACATTTTCAAACTCATGGGTTATGCTAAATTTCCAGAGAAACGGATCCAGGAAATCCAATTTTACGTTTTTAATACCTTGAAATTGACGAGAATTTCCAATGTAATAATATTCAACAGTGATTTACATAGAGAAACAAATGGACGTTTTTAAAGAATGGGTAAAGGTCACATCATATTCTGGTAATCATGATTAGTGTTCCTTGTAGAGGATTAGTGGGAAAATTAAAAATAGATGTAGACAGAATGTTCTTTCTCTCCTGCCTTTAAGTGTGCCCGTATATAGTTTTCCATATCTTAACAAAATACACACTTCACTCTATTTCCCTTTCTGATAATGCCCCTAATGCCCCGACAGATTAGGCTCTGTTTAACTAGTCTCCCCTGAGGGCAGGCTCCGTCAAGAGGAACTAAGTGTTCTGGTGTATTTCAAAATGGTTTCTTTCCCCTTCCCCCTCCTAGAAGCAAGAGGGGATTTCTTTCTCTCCAACATGTACCGTGGGAATGTGGTTGAGCTCCTGGAGATGAATCTCACAAAATTCAGAGGTTATGACTGGGCCCTACTGGAGTTTTTAATTTTCAGATTTGTCTGCACTGAGACTCCAGCAATTTCTCAGTGATAGTTCTGGTTTTCGTCCCTGAGTACCAGCTCCCAAAGCAGTTTCTGCTCATTGAGTAGTGTGCTCTGGTAAGCTAGCACTCCCTGCATTGGCCTGCCTGTCTCTCCAGTCTTGGAGGGCACAGGATTTGCCCTGTGTAATCTTGTCTCTTATGGATCCAAGAAAAGTTGTTGAGTTTTCAATCTGTTCACCTTTTTACTTGTTATTAGAGTGGAGTGGTGACTTCCGAGCTCCTTACCTGTGAACTGGAAAGGAGAAGTCCTCTACTCCCCTCTGTCACTATGTCTCTCTCCTTTGGTTGACATGCTTCTTCAGGAATCCTCTTTCATTACTTTGCTGGTTTTCTTGACAACCTTTCTCCACTTCAAATGGTTTCCTAATTTCCAAATCCAGAGTGTATTTGAACATGTACTTTTTCCTGTAATTCCATGAAGCATCCATAACCACTCCTTTTTACAGCATCCTTTCCTTTGGCCTTATATGGAAATACATTCTTCAGAATTTGGTGTCTGGATGTTTATTAAAGCCTCTTAACTCCCAACATAGGCCACTTCCTGTGGTTTAGTCTTTGGCCTTCTATTTTTCTTCCTTTATATTCTCCCTTTTGGTGAACAGATCCACCCCCTATGGCTTCTATTATCACGTTTATGCAAATCTACATATTCAGCTCTGACTTCTGTCCTGAGATTAACATCTTTAGCTGCATACTGGAGATCTCCAGTGAAGAAATATCCAAGATACAGACCCAATACAAGTTTCATCTGTGAGCCCATTTCTTCTGACCTGGACAGGAAGTATTTCAACAAGTTCAACCACACCACAGGGTGGGCCTCACAAGAAACCAGTATGTTTGAATGAGCATTGGAAATCCATGAGACTGTGAGTTTTACCTCCCACCCTTTCAATCATGTATATGACTATGTCCGTTGGAAAGAGTGGAGGCTCCAGAAACATCATCTTTGTTGAGAGACCCCTTTTACTGAGTAGAATGCATTGGGAGAGTATGCATCTCCCTGACCTAAAACGTCCCACACTATGAGCATTGAGGCAAATTTCTAGAGAAAGAAACCACCCCCTGGGGCTTCTCAGACATGAGTGGAGGGAGCTCCCAGAATATGAGACTGTCTGTAATCCAGCAGGTGAGAGGACAGAACATCAAGATTTGAAATATTACTGTATTTATACTCTCAGAGTGATGATTTTTTTAAGCTCCTTTTTCTCAATGAATTGCAGGCAACTGCCCAAGCTGGGAACCTAGGAGTTGAGTTAAACTTGTCCCTTTTCTTCATCTCTGAAATCTAGTGAGTACCATGTAAACCCATCCTTTATAACTTGTGTGGAAGAAAAATACTATAGCACAAAGGATGCAGGAGAGGGGACTACTCTTATAAAATTCTTACATTAGGTGATATAAATTCAAAGTAGACTGTAATAAGTTATGTATGTGTAATGTACTGTAATCCCTAGAACAACTATTAAAAAAAAAACACCAAGAAGTATAGCTAAAAAGTCAATAGAGCTGATAGAATAGAATACTTAAATCTGGGGCACCTGGGTTGCTCAGTCAGTTAAGCATCTGACTCTTGATTTTGGCTCAGGTCATGATCTGAAGGTTGTGAGATTGAGCCCAGTGTTGGGCTCCACACTGAACATGGAGCCTGCTTGGGATTCTCTCTCTCCTCTCTTTCTGCCCCTCCCCCACTCTTTCTTTCTCTCAAAAAAATAATAGAATACTAAAATCTATTCAAGTAACTAAAAAGGAGACAGGAAAGGAAGAACAAAAAATAGAACAAAGAGAGAAAACTCCAGCAAGATGCAGACTTACACCCAACTATATCAGTGATTACATTAAATGTAAATGGAACAACCATTTCAATTAAAGGCAGAGGTTATTAGACTGGACTTAAAAAAAAAACAAAAACAAAAAAACAAAAAACAAACAAGACCCTGGGGCACCTGGATGGCTCAATTGGTTAAGAATCTGACTTCAGGGGCGCCTGGGTGGCGCAGTCGGTTAAGCGTCCGACTTCAGCCAGGTCACGATCTCGCGGTCCTTGAGTTCGAGCCCCGCGTCAGGCTCTGGGCTGATGGCTCAGAGCCTGGAGCCTGTTTCCAATTCTGTGTCTCCTTCTCTCTCTGCCCCTCCCCCGTTCATGCTCTGTCTCTCTCTGTCCCAAAAATAAATAAACGTTGAAAAAAAAAATTAAAAAAAAAAAAAAGAATCTGACTTCAGCTCAGTTCATGATCTCATGGTTCCTGAGTTTGAGCCCCACATCAGGCTCTGTGCTGACAGCTCAGAGCCTAGAGCCTGCTTTGGATTCTGTGTCTCCCTCTGTCTATGCCTCTCCCCCTCTCATGCTCTCTCTCTCTCTCTCAAAAATAAATATTAAAAAATATTTTTAAAAAAACAATACCCAATTATATGTTGCTTATGAGAGATGCACTTTACATATAAATACACAGACAAGTTGAAAGTACAAATATGGAAAAAGATACCCATGCAAACTCTAATCATAAGAAAACTAGGGTAACTATATTGATTTCAGACAAAGAAGGCTTCAAGACAAAGGGAATTACTAGAGATGATTAGAGTCATCTCATAATGATGAAAGGTCAATTCCTCAAGAAGACCAAGTAAATCTGCCCTTGATAGTATCTGCCTTACATGCTACCTCCTCTCTACTTCATCTTATCTCTTGGCTCAGTTTGGTTCTCCTGGTTCCTTAGCAGGATGATGTCTCTCTCCTACTCTAACCCATCCTGGCTGCAAGTGCATTTTTTAAAATAAAAATAAGATCAGTCCTTTAATCAAAAACCTCTAATGGTCACTAGCTGGGTAAAGTCCAAATTCCTTCCTTAGCCTGTTATAGTTGTCCCAACCCAACTATCCAGCTTTGTCTCCCATTGATCATCATTCAACCTTCGCCCCATTCACAGCAAAAACTCCTGTTCCAGAACACACGATGCTTCCCTCAGTGCATCTGTCAAAGATCCTCCACTTGCCAAGATCCCCTCCTTTCATTTCCTCCACACATCAATTAGGCATCCTTTTGTACTTGGCTATAAACTGTACCTGAACTAGCTCCTGTCATTCTCCCTGTCCTCCCTCTCTCACTGTATCCCAGCCACCCTGGCCTCAAATGCTCCATACTTAGTCCATTTTAAGGTCTTTGTATTTGCTGTTCCCTCTTCAAGGCATGCTCTTCTCTTTGCTCACTGCATGGTAACCCCTTTGATCCATGCAGGTTGCTCCTCACAGAGTCTTTAGGGAAAGACAAGAACATCTTTGGAACATTTTCTACTCTGACTCTACTAAAGGACTATGTAAGTAATGAGGATCTGGGGATTGGCACCGTGCATCCAGTGAGATTTCAATAAAACATTAATGGGCTGGGGGTGGGGGGAGGCACCAACAATGCCAGGCAATGAGAGCTGAATTGTGAGCTCCAAAGACATACTTGCTTCAGACCATGATTCTGACCTTTTAAGTCCTTGCTTGGGAAGACATCCCGATCTCAGGATCCCCAACAAAGAATCCCTGATTTAGATTGTAAAATTTTCTCTTAGTTGGCTTTAAAAAATCAGCTTGCATTCTGTTTTTTCTCTTTGTGTGTGTTTTAAAACATATTCAAGTCCAATATCTTCTCAATTTAAACTCAGCATCTTTTTAATTCTCTTAAGACATCCCTTCCCTCTCTTCTTTGATTTTTCTCTTGGACTCTCCCCCACTAGTATTCATTCAGTGGCCTGTTTTCTTTTGAGAGAAAAATGTTTGGCAGCTTGCTCTTTGGCTGCAAAAATGTTGAACAGGTTTTGAGCACTTGGGTTTCCTGGCTGGCACAAATCCCTTGCCTTATTACATAAAGGAATCCCTGCACCCTTGAAACTCCAGGGGAACACAGTGTTGGAGCCTCCCGGTTTGAGGGTTATTGGATAAGGTGCTTGTGGACGTGTAATTGCTGTGCTCAAAGACAACACGAATGGCAGTGTTACTCACCACGAGCACCACTGTGGCAAGCAGGCCTGCTGTCCTCATTGTGTGTCCTTTGCAGACTCACAGCTCCACTTCCTGCCAGGGCTGTGGCGGTTGGCGTGGAGCCTTGGCACCGAGGTCGGCAGCCCCTTCTCCCTTACACGCAGCCACACCACTTCCACATTCCTGGCACACATTTGCAACGTCCCCTCTCGCAATTTCTTCAGCCCTGCATTGCCCTCTAGGAGCCTGCGACCTAAAAGAGAGGCTTGCCCCTGACCCAGCTGTAAAATCCAATATTCACCCTAAACTGAAATTAAATATTGCCTTATAATAAGTGTTATTCATTATTAATCATGCTTACTAATAGTCAGTACAATAAATGGTTTAATGATACAATTCATTGTCAGTAATAACATTTCACAATTGTACCTAACCTTTTGGAATGCTTACTCTGTGCTGCACTCTCTTGCTATGTTTCAACTCCTTGAACCCTCACAACAACCCTGGGGGCTATGCACCATTATTATCCCCATTTTATCACATCAGACGATGAAACTGTGGCAAGCAGAGATGGAGAAACTCATCCAAAGTCCCACAGCTAGGGCACAGAGCTGAGCTTGAAACCGGGTTGTCTGATTCCCCGACTCAGGCAGTCTGACTCCAGAGCCTGCACTGGAGTAAGTGTCCCAGGGTTTGTTCCATACAACACACTACAGACAACACAATGAGACAGATGGAGGATGTTACGGACAGAATGTTGAAGCCCTAACCCCAGTGTGACGGTACTTGGAGACAGAGCCAAGGGGAGCAGTTGGGTTTAGATGAGGCTTGCTTCCTCCCTCTGCCAGGTGAGGACACAGTGAGAAGACAAGGTCTGCAGGCCACAACGTGGGCTTCACCAGGAGCCCAAACTGCTGGCACCTTGACTTTGGACTTCCCAGCTTCCAGAACCGCGGGAAGTAAATGTTACAGCTGTTTAAACCAGTCTGTGGTATTTTGTTGTAGCAACCTGAGCTGACTAATATAGGGGAGGGTGTTCCTTAATCAAATCAATTTGGAAAATGCTCAATATTTACTCACTATCTGAGAGGACTCACAATGTCTATTAGAAAATCAAAGGCTCTGGAAAGTCCTGCATTAAAGAAAGCTCTTTAAATTTGTTAAAGCAGAGGTGCCTGAGTGGCTCAGTCAGTTAAGCATCTGACTTCAGCTCCAGTCATGATCTCACAGTTAGTGGGTTCGAGCCCCACCTTAGGCTCTGTGTTGACAGCTTGGAGACTGGAGCCTGATCCAGATTCTGTGTGTCCCTCTTTCTCTGCCCCTCCCCTGTTCATGCTTTGTCTCTCTCTGTCTCTCAAAAATAAATAAATCTTAAAAAGATAATAAAAATAAGTAAGTTTGTTAAACCCATTGCTTCCCAAACTTTTTGAAGTGTGGAAATTCCCCATGTATGAATTATTTACAGAACATACTTGGAAGGTGTTCCTGGGCTGAATGCCTCGGGTAGGATTGTGTGCTTGTTTCCAGGTGGAATGTAACTGCCCGGTGAAGTCAGAAGCTTATGTAGGGAAAGGTTTGGTAGCTGAGACCAAGAGGGGAGATGCGATACAGGCAGAGCCTGAGAAACGCAGGGCAGAGGACTGCAGCCAAGAGGCAGTGAGTGGCCCTGCAGGGGGGAGAAGAGCCCAGATATTCCAGAACATCCGGGAGGGTAAGTGGGAAGATCTACTACAAGGAACTTGTTCTCAGGGTAAATCTGGCGAGAACTAACTTCCAAGAGCGAAGTTAGGGCCTATCCTGGACAGAGGATTTGACTTTAAGAGCAGAAAGGCCATTATGGTATTGTGTAAATTTGAATATAGGAGAATAGGATATACAAATAAATCGCAGAGTTATTGTATCATCTGCCAGAAACGGCCATATGTGATACCCACTAGAAATTTAACACAGGCTGATGTCCTAACATGTCTTAATTTCTATCTAGGGAATTACAAGATGAGACCTCAAATAAAAGACCCAGCTGGGCAAGAAAATAAGAAGGTCTTGCTTGGCCACAAAAGTGGCCATTTATAGTATCCAATAGATGTTCTTGCTGAAGATATTGAAAGGACAGAAAGGGGGAGGATTAATAGCATCATATGGGGGGTGCCTGGGTGGCTCAGTCAGTTAATCGTCTGACCCTTGGTTTCGGTTCAGATCATGATCTCGTGGTTGTTGAGTTTGAGCCCCGCATTGGCTTTGTGTTGACGATGCAGAGCTTGCATCGTCTACTCTCTCTCTCTCTCTCTCTCTCTCTCTTTCTCTCTCAAAATTTAAAAAAAAAGGCACAATTCAGGGTTTGTGTCCTTAAAATGAAATATTAATCATAATTGAGCAGTTAGATCTTTTTAACAGTTTAAGCTTCTCACAGGGTGGTGGGGGGAGGAAGAAGGGAGATCACCGGCAGAATGATGGCAAATGTCAACAGAAAACAATCAAATTGCTATATGATCGCATAGGAAGATTTCATGTCTGCTGTTAGCTGAGGGGGCCTTATGCATTCCATCCAAATCTCACATCCTGATTCCTTGTTGTTCAGAACATGCTAGAGGAAGTTTGGAAAAGAAACTGTTTTGTTCAGAGGTTGGCACACTTAGTACAATTCAGGCAGTTCATTTGTAATGAGTATTCAACACACAGATCAATTGTGCAAACAGATTCAATTTGCTATTTTCTTAAACAGAAGAACATACAAACATAAGTGGCCTCGATGATTTAACGCTGAAAATGTTGACATAGTAGAGATAAACCTCAACGTTGAGCAAAGGGCTTCCCATACTCTCTTCGTTGAAAACAAATTGAAAATTTGTTTGACATCAATAATTTTTCCTCGGAATTGGGATGTATTGAGGTTGAACACGTTACACGGAGCAAACAGCCTATTTTCAATTTTTTGTGTTCATATATATATTCACCTGTAATTGCAAATTGCATACAAATGATGTTTTCTCTTGTGCAAATGCCAAGGGAAGTCAGCAAATGTCGTGATTATTAGTGCCATCTACTGGTGAAATGTAGTATGACCACATGTACCGGGTCTGAGACGCAGAGTTACTATGGGGGATGAGGAGTCAAGTAAAAGGACAGATGGGACAGGGATTCTGTATTTGAGAATGATGGTGGCTATGGAGTGCCTGAGTGGCTCAGTCAGTAGAGCATCTGACTTCTGCTCAGATCGTAATCTCGCAGTTCACGAGTTCAAGCCCCACGTCAGGCTCTCTGCTGTCAGAGCAGAGCCTGCTTTGGGTCCTCTGTTCCCTTCTCTCTCTGCCCCTCCCCTGCAAACTTTTGCTGTCTCTTTCTCTCTCTCTCTCAAATAAGTAAATAAATATTTTTAAAAAGAGTGGTGGTGGTTATTATGCTAAGTGAAATAAGTCAGAGAAAAACAAATACCATATGATTTCATTCATATGTGGAATTTAAGAAACAAAACAGATGAACATATGGGAAGTGGGTGGAGAGAAGAGAAAGAAACCACAGGAGACAGTTTGTTCTCTGTACAAACTGAGGGCTGCTGGAGGGAGCTGGATGAGGGATAGACTAGTTGGGGGATGGCTACTAAGGAGGGCACTTGTTGTGATGAGCACTGGGTGTTGTACTAAGTGATGGATCACTGAATTCTACTCCTGAAACCAACATTGCACTGTTAACTGAGTAAAACAACATTTTTAAATGGCGGTGAACCTATCTTTATGAGACAATTAGAAATTCCAATATTTAAAAGGTATCTGACTGTTAAATAATTATTGCTGATTATTTTTAGGTGTGATGTTGGTGTTGGGGTTACGTTACAACATCCTTATCTTTTAGAGATTTGGGGCCAAGTCTGACCCACTATCTGTTTCTGTTTGGCCTATGAGCTAAGAATAGTTTTTATATTTTGGGCTGAAAGAATCAAAAGAAGAATGCTTTGTGTCGTAGGCAAATTACATGAAATTCAAATTTCAGTGCCCATAAGTATGGTTTTATTGGAACATGACCCTGCTCATTCATTTACGTTTTGTCTGGGCCTGGCTGCTTTGTGCTTTGCCAGAAGAGCTGAGGATTTGCACAGAGTCCGTGTAGCTCACAAATCTGAAAGATTGACCCCCTAGCCCTGTACAGAGAAACCTTGCCCACACTGCCCTAGAGCTGCCCTGTTCTAAGTGTGGCCTGTAAACCAAGCATCACTGGCTTTGCCCGGAGGCTGTTAGAAACACAGAATTTTGGTCTGTGCCCCAGACCTACTGATTCCAAATCTTCAGATCCCAGGTGATTCCTCCTCACATTAAAATTTGAGGAGCACAGGGGCACCCGGGGGGCTCAGCCGGTTAAGCATCTGGCTCTTGATTTCGGCTCAGGTCACGTTCTCACAGATCGTAGAATCCAGCCCCACGCCAGGCTCTGTGCTGACGGCTCAGAGCCTGCTAGGGATTCTCTCTCTCCCTCTCTCTCTGATTCTCAATCTCTCAAAATAAATAAACAAACTTAAAAAAAAAGGTGAGGAGCATTGGTTTAGATGGCTCTGCTTACCTCATCCTCTGGTCGCACCGTCCCAAGGGTGCAGCAGCCGGTGGGGACATGCGGCTGTCTACCTGGAGCTCCCCGCCCCCATCTAGGTCATGCCCTGAGGACCTAGAACCCTAGAATTCCTGCCTCCAGAGCTAAAGCAGACCGTCTCCGCAGGGTCCATCTCCTAGCCGGTCAGGGGGTCAAGATAAGCTGTTTATGGGGTGGGAAGAAGGTGGCTTGGGCTTGGATGTGAAGCAGGGTGTCCTGTGGCTTGAGTAGCAGATTCTACAGGGCACAGAAAGGGTCAGTCAGAACCAGAGGTGGGAAGAGAAAGGGGGGGGGGTGCTAGGGGCTAGGGTCAGCTCCCCCTGTGCTGTCAACCTTCCGGCTGGGAACTCCAGACTGCAGGAATCCCAGCCTGCCAGGTACTTGTGAAGGTATATTTCACCATTTGGGAGCTTGATTCCTAACTTCTAAATACTTAAACATATAGTATGGGCCTTCATTTCTGCTCTTGATGTGGGGCCCACCAATCTTACTGGCATGTGTGTTGCATGCTCTCAGAGTAAGCTCTGAGAACCACCCGCATCAGAATCCACAGGGTTCGGAATTTTCAAAAATGCAGACTCCCAGGCCCCACTTGTGAGTCCCCTGAATCAGAGTCTTTGGGGCTGGAGCCTAGGAGTCTGCATTCCAACCAGCTCCCCCTGGTGATTCTGACCCACACCAGAGCTGCAGAAGCACTCGCAGTGAGGACCAAGTGGAGAAGCAGGAAGCTTCAGGGGAGAAAAGAAGGGGGAAGCCAGGTCAAAGGGAGACGCTCTTCCTAATACGGCCTGATCCTCCCCACCCCAGAGTCGGCTGCAGGGAGAGGCTTTCTGCCAGAACAGGGCAAGGGTGTCCCCCCGCCAAATGGGGGGCTCCCAGGGGCTGCCCTGCAGAGGGAAGTACAGGAGTTCACGCATCATAGGGAGAAAAAGGAGCTGCAGGTGCCTGGAGGGACCCTCTGAACTCAAATGGGGTTCAGGCTGAAGCCACAGTGCAAATCTTTGGGCAAGCGAGACGTCCGGGGTCCCCCCTCCAGGCAGGGGACATGGGAGCAGCTGGGACCGATGGTGTAGTCCTACCGGCATGGGTTCAGAGTCTGCATCTGCCACATGCAAGGTGTATGGCCTAGAGCAGTTTACTGACACTCCATGGGCTTGCTTCCTTGTCCATAAGATGGGGATCCTAACACCTGCCAGGCTTGGGTTTGTATTAAATGTGATAATTCAGCAAAGACATGTCCTTGCCACACAGAGATGGATAAGGGCTGGCTGTGCTTTAGTAGAAGAATGTTACCTTATACCTCCGGGCTTCCTGATGCTTGATGTCATAGGCACTTGCCACTGGCTGATAAGGTGAATTTCCCTAAACCCCAAGCACAGGAAGCCACTTAGGCTCCAGTCACAG
Source organism: Prionailurus viverrinus (assembly GCF_022837055.1). NCBI lineage: Eukaryota > Metazoa > Chordata > Mammalia > Carnivora > Felidae > Prionailurus > Prionailurus viverrinus. The sequence continues at coordinate 67,767,556 of NC_062561.1, read as the reverse complement.
CCCTGTGTCAGACCAGTGCTTGGCCAGAGACACAGAACTCCCATGGGGCACCTGAGTGTCTCAGTCGGTTGGGTGTCTGATTTCAGCTGGCTCAGATCATGATCCCATGGTTCATGAGTTCGAGCCCCGCGTTGGGTCCTCTGCTGTCAGCGTGGGTCCTCTGTGCCCCCTCTCCCTGCCCTTCCCCCTGCTCACACTCTCTCTCGCTCAAAAATAAAAAACAAACGAAACAAAACAGAAAAAGAACTCCCTGGGGCGCCTGGGTGGCTCAGTCGGTTTAGCATCTGACTTCAGCTCAGGTCATGATCTCATGGTTCATGAGTTCAAGCCCGGAATCGGGCTTACTGCTGTCAGCACAGAGCTCGCTTCGGATCCTCCACCCACCCACCCCCCCCCCCGCCCCTCCCCTCCTCACGCTCTCTCTCCCAAAAATAAATAAACACTAAAAACAACAACAACAACAACAACAACAAGGAATGAAGCCTCATTTAAAAAAAAAGAACTCCCTGAGCTTTCCTGTGAAGAAGCAACTCTTGAAGTCACTGTCCAGCTGCTCCCTGGGCACAATTCCTAGGATTTCCCACCCATCGACAGCACACCCATCGACAGCTTTCGGGTTTGTCAGGAACGCAGGATTTGTAGGAAACCGGAGACAGCGGTGTCATACTAGAAAACCGCCACTAGGGGGAAGCAGAATCCACACATCCGTGTGAGGAGCGTGAAAAGGTGTGGCGCGCGGACCCGGAAGGGCACAGGAAGGGCAGGAGGGGTCCAGGTCCTAACCTCCTCTCCCCTTGCCACGCATCCCACCCTCCAAACACCTAAACAGGAGCTGCTGGTCCTGCACTGGAAGCACCTGACCACTGTGTACCGTTGCCTCATCCAGGTATAGTCCATTGTATCTTAAATAGGGCGAAGGGCGCAGTTGTTCACAAGCTTAGCTGCAAATTTGAATCACCTGGGGAGCTCTGTAAAATCCCCGCGCTGAGTTTTGGTCTCCATGAAGTCAGAATCTCTGGGGTGCGGAGGCAGGAATCAACACTTTTTATTTATTTCTTTATGTTAAATCTTAGGGTCTTCATCTTTATTTACTTTTATTCTTTTTAATGTTTTATTTATTTTTGAGAGAGTGCAAGTGGGGGAGGGGCAGCGAGAGAGAGTGACAGAGGAACCAAAGCTCTGTGCTGACAGCAACAAGTCCAATGTGGGGCTCAAACACACGAACCGTGAGATCATGACCTGAGCCAAAGTCAGATGCTCAACCAACTGAGACACCCAGGCACCCCCTTTTTTTTGGTTTGTTTTCTAAGTAGACTCCACGCCCAATTTGGGACTTGAACTCCCAACCCTGAGAGCAAGAGTCACATGCTCTACCAACTGAGCCAGCCAGGGGCCCCAGGAATCAATACTTTTCAAAATACCACAGGCGATTCCATACTGCAGCCAAGTTTGAGAACCATGGTTGTAGACAAAAGATCTCATTTCTTCCCAAATGGCAACTGGCTTTCATTGCCAGGTGCCACCTCCAAGAAGCCTCCATAAGTAACCACACATTCTTCTCCTCCCTCCATCTGTCCACGGGTCTATAATTGGTGCCAGCGCTGTTCCTATTTGGATGTGCATACAGATCACCCCGGGATATTGTTAATATGCAGATTCCGATTCAACAGGTCCAGATGGGGCTGAGATTCTACACGTCTAACTACGCTCCCAGGTGCTGCCCCGCTGCTAGTCCATGGACTACAAGTAGCAGGGTTTATGGGATAGCAGCCTCTTCCGCAAAGGCAAATCCGATCAGGTCTCACCCCTGCTCAGTTAACCAACTGAGCCCCACCCAGGTCCCCCTCTTCTTACATTCTTAATTTTCAAACATTCTGTCAACCCCCCACCAAAAAGCCAAAAAACAAAACCAAGCTTGTAAATACAGAGAACAGTTTGGTGTTTGACAAAGGTGAGGGGTGGGTGAAATGGGTGAAGTGGGTCGAAAGGTACAAATTTCCAGTCAAAAGATACAGAAATTCTAGGGATGTAATGTTTAATATGGTGACTGTAATTAACAATACCATATTGTATATTTGAAAGTTACTAAGAGAGTAGATCTTAGAAATTCTTACCACAAAAAAAAATTGTAACTGTGATGGTATATGTTAATTACACTAATTGTGGTGATCATTTCATAATATATACAAATATCAAATTATGTTTTATACCAGAAACACATATACGTCAATTATATCTCAAGTTTTAAAAATAAGCATTCTATCAAAGGAATTAGAACCCTATTGCCTTAGATTTACCATATTACCTGTAGTAATAAGTATCCTATTCTTTTAAAATTTAGTCTGGGGGCACCTGGGAGGTTCAGTTCGTGAAGAATCCAACTCTTGATTTCAGCTCAGGTCATGGTCTCATAGTTTGTGAGTTTGAGCCCCTCATCAGGCTCTGTGCTGCCAGTGTGGAGCCTGCTTGGAATTCTCTCTCTCTCTCTCTCTCTCTCTCTCTCTGCCCCTCCCCTTCTTGCAGGCATGCTCACTCTCTCTCAAAATTAAAAAAAAAAAAAATTTTAATTTGGTCTAAAGGAATTGATGTAGGGTTTTTTTTTAGCCTTTAATTTTTTGTCTGTTCATTCCTTTTTTTTTTTTTTTTTTTTTTTTGAGAGAAAGCATGAGAGTGGAGGAGAGGGGCAAAAGGAAAGGAAGACACAGAGAGAATCACACAGGGCTTGATCCCACAATCCTGGGATCATGACCCGAGCCAAACTCAAGAGTCAAACACTCTACTGACTAAACCACGCGGGTACCCTTTATCTCTTGATGCTTGGATATATTTGTTGTGGTTAACATTTGGTGTTTTAAAAAGAATATTATTTTTTTAGCTCCTTACTAAGAGAGCCACTGGTTATCAATGTTTTTCTTCCATGACCTAGTACCATGCCTGGCACCCTAGTAGGCGCTCAACAAATGTTGAGTTTTGACTACTCAGTGAAAAATTCTGATATGCAATTTAAGAAGCTGGGAAAGAGCTCTTTTAGTACTGAAGAATATATCCACAGGTCAAGTTGGAAATATTGTGGACACTTTGAGAGAGTTCTGTGAAAAGCCCCTCCTCATCTGGTGTCTGTTTTCCTCCCTTGCTTCATTTCAAGACATTATCTCTCTCTAGCCTACACTCCAACAGTTCTTAACCTCTTTCAGATCCTCAAATTCACCAAAGTCTCTTTTGTTCTGGACTTTTGGACCAGCCTTTCCCCTGCCTGGCAGCTCCTTTCCCCTTTTTATTGACTCTTCCTCCTCCTTCAGGGGGAAAGTGAAATACCCTTTGACCAGCAAATCTCCTCCTCCTCCATGAGATTAGGACCTTCCCCTTCCCTGATCTCCCCCTCATCGACTTTCCTGTATCTGTTCCTTTCTCCTCTTCCTTTCTCTGTTAGCCTGGAAGAGCACCAATGGAGTCTCCTTCTTGGGCCCCCAGCACCTGTCTCAGAGCACAAAGCAGGGGCTCAAGTATTTGTTGGATGACTTTGAAAACACACAGGCTGTAGGCGGATAACTTTCCAAGTCCACTGGCTTCTCTTTTATCCTTGGGCTAAGAACTTAGATGCTAATCGACCTCAGATGAGAGGAGGGTTTCAGAAGAAGAGACAAGTATATGATTTAAACAGAAGACATCTGGAGAAAGAAGGAAGAAAAGAACTTGGCATTTCAGGAAGTGTACAGACAATGGAAAGTTGCTGTGATTCCCATAGAGCCTCTCCTTTCATTGTGAAGAGGGGTCCCTTGTATGAAAGTGGCACTGAGACTTTCCCCAAAGGGCTCATTCTGGCTTGTTCTCTGAAATGTTGTGTCTGTGGGCAAGGCTGTATATAGAACTGAAGTTGGAGGGAAACATAGATTGTGTGTCTTTGTAGAAATGGTTGGCTTCTCTCTGCCACAAGCAAGCCACTGTCATTGGGACATCACACAAATTACAGAATAAAATCTCTCACCCAATCTCAGGGTTGGAAAGGACACTGGATATCACTGTATCCCCTCCTCTGACCTCTGCAGGAATTCCCTAATTCCCTCTGTAGATCTCTGATAACAATTCACAGCCTTCTGTCCATGGCAGCTAGCTCCATGTTGGATTCTAATTGTTGGAAAATCCTCTTGAGCTCAGTGCTTTGTATGTAGTCATGGTATTGAGTTAGATAAACAAACACAAAGGAAAATTTATAATCAGGACAATAGAAATTATGTTAAAGTAATGTTTCTTGGTAAAAGATTGTGGGAAAATTGTCTTAAATGTTTGAAATAGTCTCCAGTCATCACATTGTACCAGATACAGGTTCTCTTTGATTTATTACCTGGACAAGTCAAAAAGCAAAAACAAAACAAAAAGTAGGGGCATGTGGGTGGCTCAGTTGGTTAAGCATTGGCCTTCAGCTCAGGTCATGATCTCACAGTTTGTGAGTTCGAACCCCACATCGGGCTCTGTGCTGACAGCTTAGAGCCTTGAGCCTGCTTTGGATTCTGTCTCTCTCTCTCTCTCTCTGCCTCTTCTCTGCTGGTGTTCTGTCTCTTTCTCTCTCAAAATAAACATTAAAAAATAAAAAATAAGCAAAAACAAAAGTAGACAATAAAGGCTGTCTTACTACGTACTCAGAACCAACTCCTAAATATTTACCAAATGACTGAGCAAATTCTCATAAACACTTATTATCTTGAGTCTTGAGATTAAACTTTCAGAATGGACCTCCTTTGCTTGTGGCAAGAATGACCATATCCTTCAGCACTGACCTGGGAGAACAAGGGAGCAGGGCGCAGTGACGTGGAATGGAGATGGCAGATGGTTTCTGTCCCTGCCCTGCCACTAACCAGCTGTGCCATGTAGGCAAATTACATGTTAGACTCTGATGGATCTTAGTTTCCTCCTCTGCAAACAGAGGTAATTCAATCAGATGACCTGTAAGGTTCAGTAGCCAACCCTCCTTGGTTCTAGGACTTTGCCCTTTCCGCCTAAAGACCAAAGCCTCATGAGTGAAATGAACTCTCAGGGTAATTGATCATTAGCAAGAGTCTAACTCCTAATAAATGGAGATGGTTAAGTTAAAGCAATTATGGTAAATGTAACTATGTACATACCCTTCCCTGAATTAGCAGAAACTTGAGTTAATAGTTGGCTACATCATTAAGCTCATAACCTCTCATTTCTACCTTCAATGTTGGCCAACATTCCCCAGCTGTCAGTTGAATCTAGACTTTTTAAATGTTTCTATTTTTAAACCACAGTAATTAGACCATACAGTCCTGGTAGGATATATACCAAGAGGAAAAAAAAGAAACACCCCGAACTGCAAAGAAATCTCAAATGATTGTCAGTAATTACTTTTTAACATGATTTCCCCCTTGATATTATGATATTTCCTGATAGTCAGGTACAGTTATTATGAAACAATAATATATTTAGTAGCTAAGGAAATTAAGTATTTTTTTAAATTAGGAACCAAGATTTTCAGTGCAAGAAAAAAATATATAAATATAGGATCAAAATCCTGTATCCTAAATTTAAATTAGAAATATTAGTGAGGAAAAAAAGAAATATTATTAAGAATAAGTATGTTTTTTGGTTAAAAAAATTCTTTTTAGGGGTGCCTGGGTGGCTTCGTAGGTTGAGCATCTGACTTGATTTCGGCTCAGGTCATGATCTCATAGTTTGTGAATTCGACCCGGGAATTGGGCTAGCGCTGACAGTGCAGAGCCTGCTTTGGATCCTCTCTCCACTTCTCTCTCTGCCCCCTCCCCGATGTGTGTGCACACACTCTCTGTCTCTGTCTCAAAATAAATAAATAAAATTCTTTTTAGCTCTGCCTGTTGAAAAGGCCTTGACACCTTGACTAACTGATAGCAATGAGCACCCTTAGCCCCCAGAGTGTGCTTTCTAAACACCATTTCCCGCTAAAAGGAACAGAGCTCCTTGGAGAAATGGCTGATTAATTTGGGTTCAGGGATGAACTTGGAACATCTTGTCAAAGCAGCAAGCAAGGAAGTTACCAAAGACTACAGAATCATGCCCAAAAGGCTTAGGAACCAAGTTGAAGAGCTCATAGGCTAGAGATTATACAATTTCAGCACCAGAAACAATAACAACTGCGAAGGATTGAAACGCATTGAATATGTTAAAAATCTGTGAATTCATACAATTACAGCGCACACACACACACACACACACACACACACACATACACCTTTGAAGGAAACTAGGAATCCAACTCATTATTTTAAAAACTAGGGGGGTCACCTGGCCGGTACAATCAGTGGAACGTGTGATTCCTTCATTAAAAAAAAATTTTTTTAATGTTTATTTATTTTTGAGAGAGAGAGAGAGAGCACGAGCAGGGGAGGGGCAGAAAGAGAGGGAAACATAGACTCTGAAGCAGGCTCTAGGCTCTGAGCTGTCAGCACAGAGCCCAATGTGGGGCTCGAACCCACAAACGCAAGATCATGACCTGAGCCAAAGTCCAGTGCTTAATTGACTGAGCCACCCTGGCACCCCTGGAGCATGTGATTCTTGATCTCAGGGTCATGAGCTCAAGGCCCATATTGGGTATAGAGATTACTTAATAAAAACAAACAAAAATTTTAAGGGTATACTTAAATAAATAGATAGATAAATAAATAAATAAATAGATAGATAGATAGATAAAAAAATAAATAGAAGTGTAAAAAACTGGGGGGGGGGTAGGCAAAATAATTGCTTGATTCTTTCTTCTACAGAACTATACTAAAGTTGTTATACAAGGTAACCAAACAGTTTATGAAGTAAATTTCTTCTTTTAGAAGAATTTAAGTTAATACATGCAGAGGGATACTACAATTGGAATATCACTATTTTGCAACCTCTAGTGAAATAATGGATTAAGGCAAATGGTTATAGGAATTACATCCCCACAGAGAGATAATCAACAACAAAAAAAGAGTATAGGACATTCTACAGGCTTGTAGAAATTATTGCTCTTCAATAAATAACTTGCATAAAAAAGAAAGAGGGATGGGGAACCTATGATTAAAAGAGATTTAAGAGACATCAACTCAGTGCAATATACGGGCCTTATTTGGATCCTGATTTGGACAAACTAACTGTAAAAAAAAAACCTAATTTATGAGAGAATCAGAGATATTCAGAATATTGCCTGGATATTTGATGGAGTTATGGAAATACCATAAATGTGAAGGGTACAATGGTGTTTACGAGCCTATACTTTTAAAAGTCCTTATTTTTTCAGATAAAGACTAAAATATTTATGGATAAAATAATTTCGATATTATTTCGATATTGACACTTAAAACTAATTCAGCTGGGGTTGGAGTAAGACTGAGGGGCACACGGAATATTAAGGCACCAGTCAAAACCTATTCCTTTTTGTCTATTATGAATATATTTCTATTTGCTCCTAAACCATATGATTTTAGCTCTCTTCCTCTATCTCATGGGGAGGGTTCCCATTTAAGCCATATTTATTTAGTGGTAGTGATTTTTTTTATTTTTTTTTTAATGTTTTTATTTATTTTTGAAGGAGAGAGACAGGACATGAGTGGAGGAGGAGCAGACAGAGAGGGAGACAGAATCTGAAGCAGGCTCCAGGCTCTGTGCTGTCAGCTCAGAGCCTGGAGCCTGCTTCGGATTCTGTGTCTCATTCTCTCTCTGCCCCTCCCCCACTTGTGTTCTGCCTGTCTCTGTCTCTCAAAAATAAATAAATAAATGTAAAAAAATAAAAAAAAAAACTAAAACCAAAAACAAAAAAGAAAAATAAGTAAAATCATGACTCTCATGCAAATATTAAAAGGCCATCATTCTTTATTATTTTTATAATTTTTTTTTAGTTTATTTATTTATTTTGAGAGCAAGAGAAAGAAAGAGAGTATGAGTGGAGGGGCAGAGAGAGGGAAAGAGAATCCCAAGAAGGCTCCTCACAGTTGGCACAGAGCTGGACCTGGGGCTCCGACTCACAATTGTGAGATTATGACGAGTTGAAATCAAGAGTGGGTCACTTAACCAACTGAGCCACCCAGGTGCCCCATGAGTTTTTTATTATTAATTATTATTAATTTATGAAGGAATCAGTAAAACATTACACCCGGTTTTTATAGTCTCTACCTGACAAGATTCTTTTGTATTGCCTTGAGCAGGGATTGTTTGCATTGCCATGAACAGGAATCCCTTGTATGACTATTTCTACAAGTTAACTTCTACCTTTCTGGAGTTGTAAAATAGCCTAGGAAAGACAAGGGCTTTCACCTCCGTAGGGTACCACAGTCCTGCAAAGGATCATAATCCAACATTCCCCCGAAAAGATATTTGGTAACCCTCCTGCCCTTTCTACACCCTTCACAGTTGTTCCCTCAGTTGTGATCATTTACGAAGGCCTCCCACCGCATCCCTGTCCCTTTATCCTTCCCCCCCAACCCACAAGACATCCTAGGCATGGGTAAATGCTTTCTGTGTATATTTTGGACACCATGAAAATGTGGAGAGCTTGTGACCATTTTACAGGGATGTGGAGGAAAAAAAGACCCAACCTGGTAAGCGAGTTTAAATCCCACATGTATAGTGTTTTATAAAGAGTGGATTCTTCTGTTCTGTATCGCACAGAAGGACACAGTGCTCAAGCATTTGCGCTGTGACAGGAATGGTTCACTTTGATTTAAAAAGCAAGTTACCGGGGCGCCTGGGTGGCTCAGTCGGTTAAGTGTCCGACTTCGGCTCAGGTCGTGATCTCACGTTTCATGAGTTCAAGCCCTGCATCGGGCTCTGTGCTGACAGCTCAGAGCCTGGAGCCTGCTTTGGATTCTGGGTCTCCCCCTCTCTCTGCCCCTCCCCTGCTTGTGCTCTCTCTGACTCTCAAAAAATGAATAAATGTTTAAAAAAAATCTTTTTTAAAGCAAGTTTCCTTCAGGAATTTGGCTTAGGAAGTTGACATTGTTTCATTTCAGAGTTTTTTTTTTTTCCTGGAATAGTTCAGACCTCCCAGGGAAAGCTGGGCTTCATAAACCATTAGTAGGTCAGGAAAACAGTCGTGCAAACAACACGGAGACATAGGGTCCGAGCATGGAAAGAACGCGAAGGTAGAATTCTGGAGATTTGACCATAAAACAAGAAAAGCCAAAAAAATTTGGAGAGTAAATGGGGATCAATGATAAGGAAAAAAAGTAAAGTGATCTTTGGCATAAATAAGGGCCTTCAGTAGAGTCCTTCCCTTTACTTGTGGAATGGTAAAGAAAAGAGGTACTGGATTATCGTAGCTGATTTTTTTTTTCACTCAAGGTCATGCTATTATTACTTGAAAAGAGCAAAGAATACAAAACATCAAGAAAGGAAAGGAGATGAATGGAGGTCACTGCTAAATGTTCTTCCAACTGTGACATATTGCACTGATGGCTCCAACTCATCGCTTCTTATAACCAAGCCCTTGGACACCCTTATTTTGCAGTGTCTTCCGTCACAATGAGGATTGTATTTCTCCATCCCGTCACTCTAAGTTCAGCCATATGACTTGCTTTGGCCAAGAGGATGTCAGAAGATATGACATAAGAAGAGGCTTACAAAACCACTTGCCAGCTTGTTCCTTTCCGCTTTCGCTATGAAAAAGGTACGCCCAGATGAGCCGCCCAGTTGTAGGGGATGGAGAGGTAGAGCAAAACCAAATTACTCTAACCAGTCCCACCTAAGATCAGCCAACCCCCATCAGACCCCCAGAGGAGTAAATGAGATCCCCAGCTGAGATCAGCAGAGCCACCCAACTGAGCCCAGCTCAGACTGACTAAACATCACAGGCGCAGGAAATGAATATTTATGGCTATTCGCCAAGAGGACCTATGGGTGTTTGTTACCTAGTGATTTTCTGCCCATGCTAATTCATATGCCAACCCATTTTTATCAGACCCTTATGAGATGAGAGAGATCTCTGTGCATACTCGTACATTAATGGCTGGTTCGTTTCAGGGAGTCTGGCTTCCCACGAGGCCACCAGGAGGGAAAAGGGTCAGATACTATAACTACAAATCCAGGCTATGTTTCCTATTTGGGAGGGATTTTTATTTGGAAACCATTCAAATTCGAGGCTAGTAGTGGCATTTCCAGGAAAACTGAGGGCCAAAAAATGATATCTGTTAGCTGGGAGGAATCAAGGTAATTTCTACCTGCAGAGTATTTGAAGCTTGAATAGAATAGAACAAACAGTGGTAGCAACAGGAAATGCCCCTATGTGCTTGGCCAAGTAGAAGGTCAAACAGACAACCAAGGCTCTCCTATCAGTTATCAAGAATGTGCAGAGGGGAACCTGGCTGGCTCAGTCAGCAGAGCATGTGACTCTTGATCTCGGGCTCATGAGTTCGAGCCCCACACTGGGGGTACAGATTACATAAAATATTAAAAAATAAAATCTTTGGAAAAAAGAACATGCAAAGCACAGAACCCCAGACAACTTTGCTTTGGTCTTCCCTGAGCCGCACACCTGGCCTTTTAAAGAAAGAGGATCCATTTGCATCCAAAACTAACTCCACATTGTAGAAGATGGTTGTTTCATCAGAAGCAGATTTTGTTAAATTTATGAAACTCTAAGGATTTAATTTAGCTCAACAACTGGTTTTTGAGCCCCTATTTATGGGGGAAGCCAGAGTCATCTCCAGAGATGTGGAGGTGACCAGGCATCAGACCTGCCATCCTCTTCCAGGTTTAAGATACTGTCCTCAAGTAGATAAATGCATGGATAACAACAATAGAGCCAGATACAAGATGGGCACAATAAAATGCTACTGGGAGACAGAGGAGAGGTTGGAGGGCATGGCAACACAAGGGAGGCTAGAAAGGAAGTGTTTTTGTGGGGGAACGTGAGGAGTTTGGTTGGGGACCTGCTGTTCACAGCCTGGTAGCATCTAGGGTCTCTGCGTGTCTTACCTGCGTGTACATCAGCTCCATCGTTATTCTCCCTTCCGTTTCAACCTTGCCTTCAAATTTAAGACTTTTAGACAGATGTAAAAGATAGGAAAGGAGAGCTGGCGGAACCTAAAAATAAATTGGGTTTCAAAAAGTAAGGCGAATGTGTAGAGATGGCTAGCGGATCTACTAGCTGTGCAGATAGCAAGATGTGTGGCTTATATTTAAAGGATGTGAGGGGTGCCTGGGTGGCGCAGTCGGTTAAGCGTCCGACTTCAGCCAGGTCACGATCTCGCGGTCCGTGAGTTCGAGCCCCGCGTCGGGCTCTGGGCCGATGGCTCGGAGCCTGGAGCCTGTTTCCGATTCTGTGTCTCCCTCTCTCTCTGCCCCTCCCCCGTTCATGCTCTGTCTCTCTCTGTCCCAAAAATAAAAAACGTTGAAAAAAAAAAAACTTTAAAGGATGTGAAATTAAAGTTTAACCCCAGGTGACACAAACTTTTATTGCTTCTAACATCATGTTAAATAAAAGTCACCTCTGGCTTGTTCGCACCTGTCTCCGACCGTTTGGCCTGACACCGTCCTTCTTGCTGCGTCAGATGGCATCTGTTTTCAGTATCAAACTGGAGACTTTCTGCTAAGTCATCTCCAAGCCCAACTTCACTGGCACAATATGTTGCTTCATAAATTAAATTAAAGTCGCAGGATGTTTTGGATTAGAGGGATCTTCCTTCAACCAGACCCGAGGTTAGTAAGAGAGTGTGACCTGTCTGGGCTAGAATTCCCTCATCCAAAACATCCAGAATATTTCACTGGATTAATTTGCAACTCACTGGGAGATTTTTGGTCCAATTTGCTAGAGATTTTCTGTCTGTTTCCATTTCTCTTTTCAATTCAGGTCAATATGCATTTATTCAGCTCTCTTATTGAAAATGATATGAAAAGTATTACTGAGTCAAAAGAATAAAGAAAACAGCAGATAAAATGCAAGGGAAGGAAGAAAAGTAATGAGTGAATAAATAAGTTCATTCATGAATAAAGAATTTATTCATGAATAAATAAATTCATTCATCCAACAAATGAACTTACAGAGCCCTTATTTTTGCCACGCTCTGAGCTAGGGAAGTACTGTGCAATATAGGGAGAAATATAAGTTACTGTTTCTTTTCTTCAGGAGCTTAGAATTTGGTTTTTTATTAAAAAATTTACCATTAGTTTAAATTCAACTTATATTGGTGTTTAATCTAATCAAAAACTTCACAAAGAAATAAATATGAACAATTTCCTTGCACCTTTGAGAAGATGTTGAACATTCTTTGTGGGGGAAGTCTAACACTGCACCCCAGGATAGGACATGTGTGTTTTGGTTGGATTGGATTCCATGGCCGCTAGCCAGTAGGCTATAGGAAGAGAATTTTTAAGACATATTTTTCCATTAGGGGCTATAGGAAATAATCCTTAGTACAGTATATCAGGTGTACGTTTTCCTTTGAGCAATGCTGTCAGCCCATGTGGCTTTAGGAGGAATTACCTTTAGCAAAAACTAATAGACAAGTAGAACCAAATGTTCCTATAGTTCTGAAACATATTGAGAAAAATCTGCATTTCACCCATCTATGGCCCAACCTTGCTTCTTGTTTCTCAAACAATAGTTCTTCAAGATTCAATGAAACAAAGTATGGAAAGCAACAGAAATGCCATGGTGCAGTGTTCCTGAAAAGGTTAAGGTAGCTAAGGCCACTAAACATTCACACAGAAAGGATGATTATGACACTGATGGCATTTTGGGGGCTGTTCCACTGTCCCCATGTCTTAGTTCCAAGTGCTGTAATGAAGTACCACGGACAGGGTGGATTATCAATGGAAATTTATTTCTGACTGTTCCAAAAGCTGGAAGTCTGAGATCAGGGTACCACACGGGCAGGTCTGCTGAGAGATCGCTTCCTGGTTGCTGACCTCTCACTGTACCCTCACATGGAGGAGAACAAAGAGCTCCTGGCTCATAAGGGTACTAATCCCTTCAAATCCTTTCACTAATCACCTTCCAAAGGTCCCGTCTCCTAATACTATCACGTTGGGGGTCAGAAGTCAACATAAGAATTTCAGGGTGAGGGGACACAAACATTCAGACCATTGCACCCTCCTCATGTCCTCTTGCTCACACTGGAACCTGAGCTCCATGAGGACAAAGACCTTTGTCTTGTTTTCTGCTGTGTCTCCAGTGCCCAGAACAATAGGTAGCACATAGTAGGGGCTCAATAAATATTGTACAATGAATGAGTGAGCAGATTAATGTTTCTCCTGCCCTGGCTAAGACAAATGTTGGATCCGAAGCTAAAGACCAAGAAAAGAGAACTTCCTTGCTTCATCCGTGCCCCTTGTGCTGTCTGACTTCCCTCTGCTGTACTTCATCCATCCACCCAGCGCTTTGCGCTGAACCTGCCTCATTTTCCTGGTGCTCTGCTACCTGTTGGAGTTATAAAAACGAAAAGAATAAGGCACAAGCCCTCAAGGAGAACGCAACCTCCGTTCTAAGAGAGGACCCTGAGGAAAGGTGAGAAGAGAAGGGAACTGATACATCCCAAATGTGAAACATAGGACTAGCAGGGTTTCTGGGTAAGAAGGAATCCAAGAGAACAATGGAAAGTGAGGTGAATTGTGATTGGACAAAGGTAAACTGTCCATCATTGAAAAGATCAAGGAATGAGGAGGTCTAATATGTCCTGGATCCCAGGAGTCCAGGACCATGATCAAGACTGAGTTCCAAGCTGCAAGAAGCTAACATGTAGCAGGAGAAACGAAGCAGAGGTACTGGTGATAGTGAGACAAAGTAGTGTGAAACCGGAGCCATAGGAAAAGTGCTGTCACCTGTGAGACAGATCCAAAGGAGGAAGCATATTTTCTCTGGCTGGCTTCCATGTTGTCATATTGTACCTGCTATGTGTAAGATGGTAAAGGGAAAACAAAGGCAATGAGGCTGGAGCCTGTCCTGCGGGTTCTAAGTCTAGGGGAGATACAGTACGTTCCTCCGTAACCTGCCATATACTGAGGCTGGCTTCCCCGGCTCATACCAGCTCTTGAGAGCCAATTGTTAAATTTTCAGGAACTTTGCATGCCCATTTTTAAACGCAGCCTTTAAAAAAGATTGGCGCACCTGGGTGGTTCAGTTGGCTGAGCATCCAACTCTTGATTTTGACTCAGATCATGATCCCAGGGTCGTGGTATCGAGTCCTGAGTTGGGCTCCATGCTGAGCACGGAACCTGCTCTAGATTCTCTCTCTGTCTCTCTGTCTCTGTCTCTGTCTCTGTCTCTCTCCTTCTGGCCCTTTCCCCCACCCACATGCTCTCTCTCTCTCTCTAATAAAATAAAATAAAATAGTATGTAAAGTTACAATGAAATAAGTTATCTTGAAGACAAAGGTAATAAATACTCAAAACACATCACTTCCTAAATCATTCTCTATGCTCTGGAGGCTTTCAGGTCTATTACATCCACACGACTTTGTGCCAGTGCATGTATCTTCCCAACTCTGTGTTCAAGAACATCACGTGGGTAGCTTGACATTGCCATTTTAGGAGTATTTACACCATTTACACCACAGAGATTGGCAAGTGCTGCAAACCTAGACTTAGTTCGATGTTTTCATTTTCTTGTCTTAAGAAAATGATAGAGAAAGTGTTTCAAATGCAGATCAGACTTCAAAATGTAACATGTCTACAGTCACTGCATTGTGGATAGCACAAAAAATGGTGGAAATATTCCTCCAATATTCAAATTCATTATCAAATACAGCAAAGAAGGGAAAGCCTGGGGGAGGGGCGCCAGTTCCCTAGGAGATCACAGGCTTCATGGAGGGGAGGCCCAAGGCAGAGAAAATCAAGGGACCCGTGTCCTTGGAGGCCCTTGGCTTTACTTGCCCATTTGGTCCCTAGGGAGAGAAGGGAGGCAGCTTTCTAATAGTAATGAGGCCACTGCCTGAGCCCGTTCCTGTGGCCTGTTTCCTGGGAACCAGGTGGAACACAGGCTCAGAAAACCACAAAAAGATGTATGAAGACAGGGTAAGCCCAGGAATCATCGAAGCCTCCAGAAATGGGAATATTCAACTTCTTTTGTGGCTCCAGAGTCCAGGCAGTACAGAACAAACTGTAGAGAAGGCAGGAAAGTCCCACTAGCAGAAAAAAATCAACAAGCCAGGGATTTCTGTAAAATGACTTTTTTTTTTAACTGGACTTGCAGGCTTGAAATTCAAACTTGATTATGAAGGGGGGATGGAATTAGGTACCACACTGCCCCCAAAATATCCCTTTGCATTTAAAAATCACATACTGTAGGCACACAGAGCTGGATAGCACTCTTTGCTATCAGTGTCTATTCAGATCCACAAGTTTTCACTGGACCAAGTTTTCTGAAAGGAACTGGGACCCTGACAGCCTCTCTACATCTTCCTTTCATACACACACAAACACACACACACACACACACACACACACACACACACACTGCCCTCTACTACCATCACTGAGCCCCCAAGATGGGGCCAGACTGCAAAAAGGGCAACAGTTTCCTTCCCAGCCTGCAGTCAACCCCCAAAAAGGGTGGGGAGAGGGAGAAGAGCCTAAGGCCATGACCTGGTCCCAGCATCAGGCTTCTTTAAATTGTTAGAGAGGATTGCAGGGTCCTGACCCAACGTGGCCCCAACATGAGCCATCTCCTGACTTCGCCATCCTGGCTGTGGGTGTATTTTGTGAGAAACATGTACCCAGAGGTGAATTGAAATTGCTACCAGTCTTGGGATCCTTGGGACAGTCTACCTGAAATTAACACAGGGAGGGAGGAGAGAAGGAGACAGAGTAGATACAGGGACATGCGAGGCCAGCAGTGGTGGGAATATGACCTTGAGGGAGAAAAGATGGCAGGAGAATTCTAAGTGTGAGGAGCTTATGCACAGCTGTGTCGTGGGGAGAGGGAAGCAGGGGTCTCTCTAGAAGCCACAACTGCATAGAAAACATAGGAAAACAGCAGGTAGGAGATGAGGAGATGATTACAAGCATCACCAGGGAAGCTCCAAAATATTGAGAGCAGGACCCCTGAAAAAGTCTGATTTCTGCCTGGAGTGCACTTGAATTGGGGCACAAATGTACGACGATAGCCTTGGTCCCCACACACTGGTACAGTGGAGAGCATCACTTTTACATACAGGAAAAACAAAATAAAAGTCATGAGATATAAGAGAGGTTAAAAGGTAATAAATAAATACATGCTGATTAAAGGGCGAGTCAAGATTTATAAATAGGAAGAGAAGACCTGTGAATTAAGTTCGTAATAAAAGAGAATCACAAATACTTTACGAAACTAAGGAAATACAGCAGAGTGGCAGGATGTGTGTGGGGTTGGGGAACCGGGTAACTAAGAGAAAATCCTGACAGAAAAAAAAATTCCAGGAAGGAAATAGCTTATTGTTAGAAAATGATTTTCCACTCCTCATCTCCACCGTGTGAGTTAAAATAAAGTAAGACACGTAAAAGCGGGACTATTTCCAAAGCAATCATCCTCAGACCTGTTTTGTAATACAGATAACCCAGCCGGTACCCAGCTATCTCGAGAAGGTTAGGGCTTGTAATTTAGGCTCTGCTGTCAGTGAATGGCACTTTCTGTTTACCCTGCACTTTCTACCAATTGCTCATAACGTGCAGAAACTTGAACCCTCACAGAAATGGCCATGCGATCCCGCCAGTCTTCAGAATCCAGCAGATGAGGAGCTGGAGAGGTCTTTTTTCTGCTGACCGTGGCCACGCGTGGCTGCGTGATTCATGGACAAGACCCACAGCCACATCCATATCTCCCAGCCATTAACTACCAAGAGGCGGACTCAGCCCAGAACCACTCACAGTATAGAAAATCCTCAGAGAGTGAGTCTGTTCAAATAATTAGAATAATCAGAGTCATTTTGATCTCATTCTGATTTCTCAGTTCACCTTTCAAATGCAGGCTGTTTTCGATGGCCCAAAGAGAACATTGTGAATGGTGCCTGAGATTTCTCCTAATGTTAACATCTGAATGAGAGGACCATATGTGATCTTACAGCGAAGGAAAACAAAATCAGGGAGAAGGGTAGGGATCACGGAAATGTCCCAAATGCCAGAAATGCCATTGGTAAGCTTGGTAGCAAACCCCAGGTAAATTCTAGAATAGATAATTAAAGAGATGGTTTGCTCTTAGTAAAGAAAGAAGGTCCTGTCAGGAACCAGCATGATTCCTAAGAGCAAGAAGCACCCAATTGGACACTCCCTTTTGATGAGGGTGGTTACTGGGTTCCTAAGACGCCTCACAACTTCTAGCACACCATGCTTTGGGACAGGAAGCAGAGACACGGGCCTGGTAGACCCCCAGATAGGCTCAGTGATGGCACTGAGGATGGCGGCCAGCCCCTGTGGTCCTATCCTTGCAACCATTCATTCAACCCAACCAAAAATTCACTAACTCAGCATGCACCTTCAGAGCATGGATTTTATGCAGGGCACTCTTCCAGGCAAGGGATAGAAAGACTTTGTTCAACCTCTGTTTTCACAGGGTTTATAATCGAGTGGTGGCAAAAAACAAGTACACAAGTAACCACAATACAAGCCAGAGAAACAAAATCACAATAAGGAAAGTACCCAATGCCATGGGGGGGCGGGGGCGGGGGGGGGGAGCAGATGGAGACAAAGGTCCCTTCTGGTTAGAAGATTAAAAAGCCTTTGCATGAGAGGTGGAATCTGAGGTAGAGGTTGAAGGGAGAGAGACGTGAGGGATGACGAAGAAAGGCATTTGCCCCAAATAGCGTGAGCAGAGGCACAGACTAGGAAAAAGATTAAGCACAAGGCCAGTCTGGTTGCAGCAGGGAGACTAGAAAGTCAGCACCGGGGGTGCCTGGGTGGCTCAGTCGGTTGAGCATCCGACTTCAGCTCAGGTCACGATCTCGCGGTTCGTGGGTTCGAGCCCCGCATCAGGCTCTGGGCTGATGGCTCAGAGCCTGGAGCCTGCTTCTGATTCTGTGTCTCCCTCTCTCTCTGCCCCTCCCCCACTCATGCTCTGTCTCTCTCTGTCTCAAAAATAAATAAACATTAAAAAAAGTTTTTTTAATTAAAATAAATAAATAAATAAATAAATAAATAAATAAATAAATAAATAAATAAATAAAGTCAGCACCGTCGTGGTGTGTTCCTTTTGCTGGGAATTATCCAGGGCGCATCCTCGGTGGATGGACAATGGACTGGGTTCAGGAGTCACAGTCTGACATTTGAATCCTGCCCGGGACACCACCTTAGCCATGAAACTGAGCCACTTATGTGACTTCCCTAAACTCTAGTTACCTCACCTATAGAACAGATGTGACTGTAGTGCCCACCTCAGATGGTCACTCTGGGAATTAAATGAGACGCTATGTAAAGTGGGGTCTGGCACGGAGTAAGTGCTCCCTAAATGCAATGAATAAAGGCCAAAATTAAATGGGAAAGTCTCCCTTTGCAAGTTTGACCTGGCGAATTTTAGAGCAAGTAGAAGAGCAGAAAAACCTTTTTTTTTTTTTGATGTTTATTTATTTTTGAGAGAGAGAGAGAGACAGCAAGCAGGGGAGGAGCAGAGAGAGAGGGAGACACAGAATCTGAAGCAGGCTCCAGGTTCTGAGCTGTCAGCAAGAGCCTGATGCGGGGCTCAAACCCCCAGTGGTGAGATCATGACCTGAGCAGAAGTCAGACACTTAACCGACTGAGCCACCCAGGTGCCTTGAAAAATCTGTCTTTCTAATATCTGGTCCCAATCTAGTTCAGCAGGGAGCACCCGGAGACTGAGCCCAGGTAGGCAATTGGCTGAACCAGAGACAAGGCAAACCTCCCAACCGGGAGAAGAGGAGGGTGTGGTGGGCAGATCCTGCAGGATTAGGCAAGTGACTGGATATGGGGTCTGAAGAAGCCCAGGCAGGCATTACGTGACTCCAGGTTTCTAGCCTAGGTGACCAGCTGAGTGGTGGTTTCATCCAAACAAGCAGGAAAGTCAGGAGGGGGTTGTGGGGAGGAGACAAAGAAAATAGCATGGAATTCCGAAGAGGGAAGGCTTGGTGAAAGCCTGGAGTCAGCAGTTTGAAAGAAGCAAGGGCGGGGCGCCTGGGTGGCTCCAAGGGTTGAGCCTCCAACTTCCATTCAGGTCATGATCTTCTGGTTCGTGAGTTTGAGCCCTGCGTCGGGCTCTGTGCTGACAGTTCAGGGCCTGGAGCCCGCTTCGGATTCTGTGTCTCCCTCTCTCTGCCCCTCCCCCACTCATGCTCCGTCTCTCTGAAAAATAAATGAAAGAAAGAGAAGAAATATGTGCAGCCATCTGGAATTCTGGGGCAGGAGTGGGGAAGGGTAGGAGTAAACCCACAGAGACCACAGGGAATATGCTGCAGGTTTTTAGATGATGCTAAGCTGGGAAAGTAGCTAACGAAAAGACCAAATTTCATGATTTAAGGCAGTCTTAAAAGACTAGAATTGTGGTTTGGAGCAAACAACAATAATGGCTAACTCATATATATATCAACTCATTTAACCTTTCTCCTAGGGAAAATATTATTAACCTCATTTTAAAGATAAGGAAACTGAAAGAGGTTAAGTAACTAGACCAAGGTCACGCAGCTAGTAATGACAGGCCTGGGATTTGAACAGGAAGTCAGGTTTCAAGGTCCCTACTCTGAAAGGAAGGAGAGGAGGGAGGGAGATAGAAAGGAGGAAGGTGGGAAGAAAGGAAGGAAGGAAGATAAGAAAAGGAAAAGAAAGGAGGGAGGGAGGAAACTGATCATTATGGAGGATTCACAACGTGCCAGGCCCCAAATTTCACCTGTACTTAGCAAGCTAGGAGACCCAGAAGGAGGTAAGGTGATTAAAAGTACATCTAGTAGACAAAGAGGACAGTGTGGTGGAGACTGTACTCCAGGGCTGTGAGAGGCATCGAGGATGAGGCCAGAAGCCAAGTTTCCTCTGCTGACCCCTGCTTCAGTGTGAATTTCTTCCTATTCTGGTGCTGACGAGCAGCGATCTTCAACTTCCGGTCCAGTGGTTCCACATTTCTAACTGTTCGCGAAAACCTCGGTCTCGGAGTCTGTCTTTTGGCTCCTCTGGGTATTGCGTGCGATACGTGCGAGGTTCTGCACTGGTGGGTGGTTGTGTGTGGTTCGACGTGGAACCTGAATGGTTGGTGTCTGTGTGTGTGTGTGTGGTACCCACACGGTGAATGTGAGCCTGTGTGCATGTGTGTGGAATGTGTAAGTGTGTCTGCATGGTGAGAGTGGTACGGCTGTATAGTTGGCTGAAGAACCAGCTGGGTCCACATGTGCATGTCCACATGGCACGAACATGCTAGCATGAATCTGCTGTATAATTCTAGTGGGATTGGACCACAAACTGGATGGCTCACCACCCTGGGCAAAGGCAGACCCCCACCTCCACCCTGCCCCCACCACTCCCAGGAAGGATTAACGAAGGCACCAGAAGCAGAAGCAGAAAGAGGGGGACAGAGCAGAGGCCATTATACTGAGCCCACAAGGACCTCGGCGCCCCCTACAGGATAGAGTTGGAGCTACAGCTGGAATAGGAAGTTTCAAGGCAAAAGCGCTACCTTCTCTCAGGCTCAAACTTGTTCCCAGTCCTAACTAGGACTGTTGTTCCCAGTCCTAACTTGAATCTGGGATAGAGGTTGTCAGTAGGATAACACAGGTATTTTCCCATGTTATAATACAATATAATATAATACAATATATAATATTGTATGTATAATATATATTATATATTATATATTACATATACATATATAATATTGTATATATAATAATAATACAATATAATATAATATTAATAATATAATATAATAATATAATACAAATGGATTCCAGATAATTCTATAATAGTGTCCACTGGTCCCTCTTTGTGGCTCCACCTCCTATCAAAGCCACAACCGACTGTTGGCACTTCCATTTGTCACCTAGGCTTTGTATTTCTGCTTCACCCTTTCCCACCTGCTTCTCCTTTTCCCCCAAATGCTCACAGCTTGGAGATATCCCCCGGTAGTTCTTCCCGAGGCACAGGGTGGCAGGAGAGCGTGTTCTGGTGAGGGAGCAGAAGCAGGAGGCAGATCAGTTGAGTTCAGAGAAGGCAATGGGTCAGGGCTGAGTGGGCAAGCAGGCTGGAATTATCGTGCAGGACAGTAATAAGACAGGTCTGGCCTGGAACCCAAACATTAGCCGGCAGAACGAAACGAGGGGTCTGAAGTCCAGGTTCAAACAGGAGGGAGAGTGGGCATCAGCTGATCTCCGGGAACTGGGAGGCTGAGCAAAGCAGTAAGCACATGGAGCCAGGGCACAGGGCCAAGGAAGGATCTCGATATAGCAGAGAATCAGTTTGGTAGGGACATTTATAGGAATCCTATTGAGCGGGCTGAAACCCTCAGATAAAACTGGCTCAGTGTTTGCTGGTGGGTTAAATGAAAACATCTGGCTGTAGTTAGATAGAAAATAGCCTTCATTCCCTCTGCCCCACTTGCCAAAAGTCCACATTTTGTGTTCTGGAGAGAATCAGTCTCCCAAGAGGATGGCTGGTCTGGTTTTTATACATGGGCTATATTTGGTACATATGAACCAAAAATATTGAGCCAAAGAAATTTAAAGGTAAGACTTGTCCTGGATGGCCCAGTTGGTTAAGCGTGGGACTTCACTTCAGGTTGTGATCTCACGGTTTGTGAGTTCGAGCCCCAGGGCCCCACATCGGGCTTTCTGCTGTCAGTGTGGAGCCTGCCTCAGATCTGTCTCCCTCCCTCTGCCTCTCCCCCTCTTGCACGCACTCTCTCTCCCTCTCTCTCACAAAAGTAAATAAACATTAAAAAAAAAAAGGCAAGACTTGTCCTGTCAAATCTCCAGTCCCCATCATTTAGCTTTATGCTTAAATTTAGGAGTCATTCCTTCCCTGGCAAGGGTTAGGTGGCATCCCTTGGATTTGCTTAGGACCTTTTAAAATATCAATATAGGGGTGCCTGGGTGGCTCAGTCAGTTGGGCATCCGACTTCGGCTCAGGTCATGATCTCATGGTTTGTGAGTTCCAGCCCTGCATTGGGCTCTGTGCTGACAGCTCAGAGCCTGAAGCCTGCCGGATTCTGTGTCTCCCTCTCTCTGTGCCCCCCCCCCCAACTCATGCTCGCTTGCTCTCTTTCTCTCTCTCTCTCTCAAAAATAAATGAATATTAAAAAAAAATTTTAAGAGTCTGTAAAATATCAATATAGATGGGGAATTACATATTCATTATTTTAATTCTAACATATAAATACATTGGTTCAAATATAATAACATTAATATAACATATATATTAGAACATTTACTACTTTAACTGGTGTTCCCTTCTAGGGCAAAGACAAAGCCTTTTTATTGCTATGTTCTCAAGTGCCCAGCACAAACCCCAACAGTTGTCCAAAAATATTTAAGTCAACATCAAATCAGGAAAATTGATGTTTAAATATCTCTTTCTCTTTTGACATGTTCACGGAATCTCAGATCTCAAACTGGAAATGACTATTCTACCTTCCCAGCCAGTGCAGGAATTATTTCTACCAACATTTTAGCAGAGAATCGTCAGCCTCCCCTGGATCCTTCTAGCCAGTTCTTTGTGGGACAACCTATTCTATTGTTGGGCAGCTCCAGTAGAAGTTTCTTCTTTGTAGAGCCCCTACATCTGATTCCAAAGCAAAGTTTACCCAGTAGTAATACTTGTCTCTTTCCCACTCCCCCTCCTCGACCATATTCTCCCCCCCCCTTTTTTTCCAGGTTAGACCATTGCCATTGTGAATTTATTTCATGAACCCTCATCCTCCAACTCATTGTCCTCTAGAGTCAATGAATGTGATTTATGTCCAGATCCTTTAAAATATGGTGCCCAAGACCAGCACAAGACAACGGAACTACAAAATATGGGGTAATACTATTACCCTCCTAACTCTGATATTCTTATGTGACTCCCTGAGGTTGCATTAAGCTTTCGACCTGCTCTGCAGCAGCTTTCTCTGTCACCGCTCATCATATCTCCAGACAGGAGTGCTCAGGGGCGTCCTTAATGCGACTCACCCCTCATGAGCCACCACATTGCTAAGTTTTATCACTTCTACCCCTAAGTATCTTGCTTGTCTGTTCCCACTGCTGCCCCCTTGGTTCAGGTTCTAATACGAAATACGGCACGATCTTTCTAGAATGCAGGCCCTATCCGGTATTCTCTGTTTGAAATGTCTCAATAGCTCTCCAGCCTCTCCGAGACAAAGTCTACATTTCTTCAGGGAGCTTAAAGGTTCCTTGGCAAGCTCCCCTTCTGCGATACCTGCAGGCTGACTTTTCACGTCCCTCCCCCTCCCCACCCCCCTTCCTGCTCACAGTTCCCTGAGGCACTTGGTTCCTTCCGGCTCTGAGGCCTTTGCTTTCTGTGTCTGACGCTGTTCTAAACGCTCTCCACAAGTTAACTCACTTAATCCTCATCACCAGCCTCTGAAGGAAGGGATATGGTTCCCATTTTACAGATGGCGAGCTCAGGGGTCCAGCGTTTTGCCTGGAGTCGTGCAGTTAATAAATTGTAGAGCTGGAGGAGTCCCATAGCCTGAAATGCACGCCCTGTCTCTCTCCTTGGCAAACTTCTACCCATCTTTCAAGCCGGATCAAGCACTCGTTCTTCTGGGAAGTCTGCCTCCCCCCTGAACTTTACCATCAGATCTCACTTCTCATTCTGAGCTAATTGTCAGCTACACGGTTGTCAGCACCTCCACTGAGGATGTCCTTTTCCTCACTGAGTCCCCAGACCTATATTGTGTGCCAAGGACTCTAATGAACGAACGCTTTGGTGAAGGCACTTATTAGTGAATAAATAAATTAACTATTTACCGGGTTCCTTTGTAGTTGTAATATGGCATCATGGCAATTTGCCAAATTGTCAACCTTTGGTAATCAATTTTCCTGTAATACATACAAAAATCTGGCCAAAGCCCAGTTGTAAACCAGCTGGTTCCTGGCAGCTTCATTATCCCAGGTTCATTTAAGAGCAACAGAGTTACGAAGCACCCTGGGATCACCTAAAAGTGCGCAGCAGCAGGACGTTTTGAAATTACTAACGCCACCATACCGTTTGCCCCGAAAGCGTCCTTTGTGTCTTTTAGGAAGAGAACGAACGAGTAACGGAATCCGTGCGGAGGAGACACGGTAGAGCTGACTTGTCGCATGTGTGGTCAGAGGGGTCGTGGGCAGAGAGAAGAGCAGTGAACCCTGTGAAAAACCTGAACCCTTTCCACAAGAAATACCAGGAGAAAACCAGCGCCGAAAACCAGGCAAGCACGCAAAGCCCGAAGGAGAAGCGAAATGGGAAAGCACTGGCCTCGCTGATCTACCTCTGCAAACACCCCGGGAGCTGCTATCATACGATATTGATTGCGTGTTCTTAGTTACTGCATTCTCAGTGCTCTGGTGGCTAGAGCCTCACGTGACCGCTGGGGGAGACACTGCCCTTCGGGGCTTACCTAGGCTCACGATCTAGAGCACCTTTCGTATGCAAATCAACAAAGCCAAGGCCCACTCCCCCAACGACCTCAATTCTCAAGCTTTCACGCTGCAAGCCTCTGTCTCTACCCTAATCAACCCAGGGGCCAGGTACAGACAATTTAGGACGGCCCCTACGCCCCAGAGCCCGCGGAGATCTTTCAGGCCAGCCAATCCGGAACTCGTTTAACCCGATTCCTCTGCTCCGCTCGCTCCCTCCCGGCAAAACCGTAGCGCCGGCGTCTGCCAGGCTTCTCTCTCACTCCGGCCTCCCGACAGGCTCTGGAGCGTCCCTACTGGTCCAGTGTGGGGAGCCATGCCTCCTGCCTCTAGGGGTCTGTGAGTATAAAAACTTCTTCCTTCACGACAGCATTTTGTGTCCGCGTGTCTTACCATCCCTGATTAAAGCAAATTTCAGGGATGCCTGGGTGGCTCGGTAG
This sequence comes from Prionailurus viverrinus, assembly GCF_022837055.1. Taxonomy (NCBI): domain Eukaryota; kingdom Metazoa; phylum Chordata; class Mammalia; order Carnivora; family Felidae; genus Prionailurus; species Prionailurus viverrinus. Next base: position 67,742,643 of record NC_062561.1, on the reverse strand, counting down.
GTTAAGCGTCCAACTTCATTCAGTTCAGGTCGTGGTTTGTGAGATCCAGCCCCACATGGGGCTCTGTGCTGACAGCGTGGAGCCTGCCTGGGTTTCTTTCTCCCTTTCTCTCTGTCCCTCCCCTACCTGTGCTCACTCTGTCTCTCTCGCTCAATAAATAAATAAACTTTAAAAAAAAGAAAAAAAAGGAGGGGGGAAACAAAGTGAATTTAAATGACTTACACAAGGTCACACAAAAAATTAGTGGCAGAACTGGGACTTAAACACAAGTTTGGGGGCTAGTACCAAATGCTGAACGTTTCCCCTCAAAATCTGTGGATGACCATGCAAAGTTATAAATATGCTCCCCTGTGAGCCTCAGTTACCTTGCCCATAAAATGGGGGCCGTGGAATACTATCTTTTGGATAAAAGTAATCATGTCTGTGAAAGAGCTTTGTGAAATGTGAATATGACTCAAATCAATGTATTATACCGTCACAAAGTTTTTCCCAGCTAGCAACGCCTGAGTAAAGCTTTGTCCTTTCTTGGCTGCCCAACGTGTGAACACAGCACTGCTTCCCTAAATGGAGCACGAAGTGGATCTTTTCTTCCCATTTCAGACAGATGTGGCACATGACTGCCGTGACACACAGGCTCACATCTGCAGTCAGAACCTGACTTCCCAATACAGCGTGGAATCACCTTATGAGGCCTAGCGAATCCCAAGCATAAACGGTGTGACTCTGATGAGCGCTGTAACCTTTGCATGATTATAAATGTGACACAGGGATGAGAGGCATCCTTCTGTTAGGCTTTGGATTCCAGGAAGCAGCTACTGTGGTCTGGCCAGAAGCAAGTTGATGGAACAGAAGGAACGGTCACCTCCCAACAGTTGAGATGTGAGCTTCACGGCACTGAAAGACCTGGTCACAGTAACGAGCGCTCCCCTCCATGGTGAGTGTCTCCGTCTGGCATCGTATAAGGCACTTTGCCTATGTTATCTTGTTTACACACCATCTAACAGGTAAGAAAACTGAAGCACAGAGAGATTCAGACCCTTAGTAAGTGGCGAGTCCATTAGACTCCAGGACCAAGCTCTAAACAGGATTTCTCAAACTTTTAATGTGCATCGGAGACACCCGGAGATGTTGTTAAAATGCAGATTTTGATTCAGTAGGTCTGTGGTAGAGCCCGAGATTCTGAATTTCTAGCAAGCTCCCAAGCGATACAGATGCTGCCGGTCTGAGGACCATACGTTACGAAGCGAGGCTCTAAATCATTATGTGTCTCGAAAAATGCGTCTTGCGTCTCGTCATAAAAAACGCTCATGGCTCTTCTTTTAAGCACTTCCCTGGGGCCTTCTCCCTTGGCCAGAGCTTGGTGACAGGAGATGCCCTCTCCATCTATTAAATGTTACAATTTAGCTCCGTGAACAATTTCTTCTTCCATTTGTTTGGTCCACGAAACTTTAGTGAGTGCCTGCTAGGAGCCAGCCACTGTGGTGGGTACCGAGGATACCAGGATAAATAACGTAAGGTCCTGGCCTCCAAGAGACTGGTAATGGAGACAAGCCATCCTGACAATCTCTGGGGCTTCCGGGAAGGAGCACGCAGCACCCAGATGCAGAATTCCAAGTCCAACCGTGGCTGCTTTAGCTCCAGTGCCACCTTCACCATGACGCGGGCACGTGTCAGCCCCATGCATGGCATTCTCTCGACATAGAGACAATTTTATGGTGGCTCATCCTGTCCAGATTCTGCGGTGAGAATATAATTCACCTACCTTGGGGCAGCACACATAAAAAATTATGCCATTTTTTGTCGGGACAAAAGCATGTTGAATGTTTCTTTGGCAGTTTTCACCCCCAAAATAAGCCTAAGACAAAACTTGGAGTTTTTCTTCTTCTTCTTTGTTTTTTTTTAAGTTTATTTATTTGGGGCACCCAGGTGGCTGAGTTGGTTAAGCGTCTGACTTCAGCTCATATCATGATCTCTCAGTTTGTGAGTTCAAGCCCTGCATCCAGCTCTCTGCTGTCAGTGTGGAGCCTGCCTTGGATCCTCTGACTCCCTCTCTATCTCTCTGCCCCCTCCCCTACTTATGGGCAGGAGCACACTCACGTGTATGCTCTCTCTCAAAACAAATAAATATTTTAAAAATTACATTAATTTACGTATTTTGAGAGGGAGATGGGAGGGAGGGGCAGAGAGAGAGAGAGAGAGAGAGAGAGAGAGAGAGAGAATCCCAAGCAGGCTTTCTGCTGTCAGCACAGTGCCCAACTTGAGGCTCGAACTCACAAACCGTGAGATCACGACCTGAGCTAAAGTTAGAGGCTTAACTGACTGAGCCACCCAGGTGCCTCTAGATTTACTTACTGTTATTTAACGTTTATTTATTTTTGGGACAGAGAGAGACAGAGCATGAACGGGTGAGGGGCAGAGAGAGAGGGAGACACAGAATTGGAAACAGGCTCCAGGCTCTGAGCCATCAGCCCAGAGCCCCACGCGGGGCTCAAACTCACGGACCGCGAGATCGTGACCTGGCTGAAGTCGGACGCCCAACCGACTGCGCCACCCAGGTGCCCCACTTACTGTTATTTAATCATAGACTAAGACACACATTTCAGCGAGCAAGAAATCTCTTATGACATCAGATGGCTCCCAGCTGTTCCCCATATAGTGAATAAACACCCACAGAAAACTCCTTTTCTCTAGCAAATGCCATTCCTTTGCCCCCATTCTTATGGCATGGCTGGTAAGGGGAGAGAGAGAGAGACGGAGGCGGCAGAAAGTGAGGAGAGAAAGAAGCTTCGTACTCCTGTAGGCAGCCAGCATCACTTGACGGCCAGCGTCCAGAATAGTGTTTGGTTTCGTTCCAGTGAAATCCTGGCACCTTTACTTTGCTTGTTACTCATAAGGTCATTTAAGGTCATTAAACCTATCTCCACCCAGATGCAGATAAGATTCTAAACAGTCAGGAACACAGGAAGCCAGCTAAGATAATAGATAAGGGGAGAAAAAGAAGGGCTAATCTCTGGAGCAGTTATGTTCCAGGAGCCTTTTATAGCTGTAATTCTTCGGTGAACTGCAACGTGGTGAAGCATCACAAAGCCCTGGAATTGAACTTCAGGTTGAAGGATACTTCAAGGGACTGTTGGAGTCCAGCTCTCTCAATTTACAGAAAGGAAATTTATGAATGAGACAGATTCATTTGCAAAGTCAAGGTCTGGCGACTGGTTAATAAAAAAGAATTTGAAGTTTGGTCTGCTGAATTGCAATTCAGTGATCTTCCTTATTGTTGCCTGAGTACATGTCCTCAATCACTCAATTCACGACACTCTGGCCTTCCTCCAGGAGTACAATTTTGCCCTCATCAGGAACCATCTATCTCATTCATAATTTTGTTCATTCAGCCATGTTGCAAATATCTGTCCAGAGCCCAGTGTGTGCCAGGAACATAAGGAGAGCCTAACAGTCTAGTCTTTGAGGTAACCCCCACCAGGCAGCTTCAGTCCCTCCCCTTAGCAGTGCTCTCTGGACCCAGCCTTCCCCGTCAGAAAGGACTGCTTCCCTCTCTATGAGCAATGCCCTGTTTTCACAGTTAAAATATCCTTATTAACGGTGACAGGAGAGAAAATCAAAACATGACAGAACAAGAGACATAGCCTGTGGTGGATATTGCCCCCAGAGAAAGTGACGTGCTTTGGGGATTGAGTCAAGGAGCTCCCAGGCTGTGATGAGGACTGAATTACAAGGATCCGTAGGGTGTGTTTCTGAAATCCACCCCACAGAACTGCAGTTGAAGAGGGCCTCTGTTTTTCTCAATACTGTAAATGCTCCCTGTCCAGAGAGGGTGCTGGCTCACATCAAGTCTCTAAAGGCTGTAGTCACTAGTCCTCTGAATGGGTCCCTGAAAACCTGCAGCTCTTGAGACAGCGGAGAGTGTTAGCAACAACAAGGTACGACTCTGGCAATGAAGTTATGTAACCAGCAAGGCAAAAAGTAAACAAACAGAAACCCTGGCAGCTCAGAAAGTTTTTTTCTTTTTCTTTCTCAAGGGAGGCTTAATCTGACCTAAGTCTAAGCAGATTTGTCTCAAATTGACACAGCAGGGCTTCAATAGTTTGTTATTTTAAAATGTGATATACTCATTTTCATTTCTCATTGGCTTCTGAGTTCTTGTCTCAATTTGGAATTACTGGGATGTCCGAGAGCCTACTGGCAGAGAGGCTTTCCCGACACCCCTGTTGTTGTGTTTTCAAAGAGGAGCAAAGGAAAAGCAACCAGTATCGTCAGCAATGATTCCATGTGAATAAGGAAATCCAAATGTGAGTCCCCATTTCCTTTGGAAACATGAATCAGTGTTCCTGACTTTGAAAATAGATTTCTGTAGCAACTTGTTTATTTTATAAAGATTTTTATTCAGGAGGAAGAAAGGGGAGAGAGAATGTTAAATTAATTTTACATGTTCTAATCAAAGCACTGTCAGTGGGCCAGATTTTTCAAAATACCTCTCATGTGCAGGGTACACAGCAGATCTAGAATACATTATCTTTAACATAAAAAGCCAAATCAGGGGGACAAAATTTAAAAATTGTTTTATGTTTATTTTTGAGAGAGAGACAGAGTGCAAGCAGGGGAGGAGCAGAAAGTGGGGGAGACACAGAATCCGAAGCAGGATCCAGGCTCTGAGCTGTCAGCACAGAGCCTGATGCAGGGTTCGAACCCATGAACCGCAAGATCATGACCTGAACTGAAGTCAGATGCTTAACCCACTAAGCCGCCCAGGTGCCCCAGGGTGATAAAATTTTAAGGGGGGGGGGGGGGAGGGAGATTATTTAGACCACCATGAACTACATAGTAACTATAACTTCTCACTCCATGTTTTCTAAGATGCATTTGGAGAAGTAGCTATTGAAGTCACACAGAAATCTACCATGATTCTTTAGCCCACTTTGGAACTAAGGTTAAATGTTAATTTTTCAAAATAACTGGGTTTTGTTAAGGAATATAGAATGAGGGATAATAAGACAAAATATTTTTTTAAAAAGATGAACCCACTAGGGGTGCCTGGCTGGCTCAATCAATAGAGCATATGACTCTTGATCTCAGGGTTGTGGGTTCGAGCCCCATGTTGGGTGTAGAGATTACATAAAAATTAAATCTT